>NC_136774.1:2484816-2814816 GCF_947034865.1 Barbatula barbatula | reverse complement strand
CAAATGTATATTATAATGCAATGTAAGTCGCTTTGGATAAAAGGGTCTGCCAAATGCATAAATGTAAAGTATACTCAGTTTTCCAAGCAAAACCAGGAGCCCACTAATTTCCATGAAAACCCAGTGAGGAACCAACTCTCTTCCCCAAACTTAGTCCAGAGACTGGCAACACCCTGGTTCCCGGTGCTGTTAGCACCATACTTGAGGCTTCCTGTCCTCTCCTGTCTGTCTTTGTCCTCCGTCAGAGTTTTACAAATGGGGTGGCCAGGGGCTGGCCAAGGCCATTTCAGGTGGTCCACACCTTCATGTCATTATTTTCCAAAAGCTTCTGTTAATATCCGTCCCTGATATAAACACAATGTATGTTGGGAACCAATCTCTCTTATCTAATTCTTCTTACACAATGAAAAGTTGTTCAGGAATCCTAAATCAAAGGCTAAATAGTGAAACTTTCTGAAAGTATGATGTTTCCTTCTTGTGTATCTCTAAATCAGTGTGTTCTCTCATGCAACTGCACTGGCTGCTGCTGTACAACAAAAAAGGCTTTGTTTAATGAGAGGTGAAATCAGATGTCAATCACATCAATGGCACCCTGGATCCCCCTCTGGCTCTGGCTCTACCACTGCGTGTAACCCCATATTTCATTAAGGCAGGGGCATCATACTCAGTTCCTGGAGGGCCACAGCTCTGCACAGTTTGGATAGTAATCCTGAAGATCTTGATTTGCTGAATCAGGTGTGTTTAATTAGGGTTGGAGCTAAACAGTTGCAGAGCTGCGCCCCTCCAGGAACTGAGTTTGACACCCCTTGTATTTTCATAAAGTATGTTTTTAAAAACGAATTACATTTCCTAATGTAACTAAGGCTCTGTCCGGGAACCCACTCCGTACTGTACTGTATGTGCAGTAGCAAATCATGACTTTGACCTCCCCCATAAACAAAATATCGTCAGCCACAAAATCAGTTGGCACGGTGGAATATTATATCTAAAAAAAATTTATGATAAAGTTGAAAACAAAATCCACTTATTTAGGAGGATGGTTTGATGCAATTTTGCGTTGCTTTGAAACTAGTCTACCATTTATTTACTTTTGCTTGGTCCCCTATAATTCCATAGCTATATCACCCTTCACAGAAACGAAAGCCTTTATTTGACTTTATGCACTGTGAGTGATTGACGTACGACTTCACAGAACCATGAGAGCAGACTGCTCCGTGGTTTATAATACTTTGCTGTTATACATCGATCAACAAACAGGTTGAAAAAAACTATTCTAATAAGAATAAGAAATTAGAATAAGAAATTTAAAATAATCTTAAAAGGTTTGCTTATTCATATTTTACCATAGTTCAGGTCCCCTCTGAGGGCATTAAGGGCCCTGGCGGTTCTTAAAAGTAGATAGCAGTACCTTATTTATTTCTAGAGTGAGCTTTCTGAAAGTTTCCAGATACACCAAACACTCCACATGCATAACATATACAGACAAGAAGACAGCCTAAATTAGCCTCCTCTGACTGACAGACCATGTACAGGCTGACACACACTCTCAGCCTGAGTCGCTTGTTATCCAGGAGAGTTTGGTGATAAGCAGATGCCTAATACACACAGAAAAGCCTTTTCTTAATAGGCACATACTGTAGCTGAAATACATGGAACTGAATAACACACAGACATCCATTCCCTCATGAGGTGACGCCCGTTTTCTGTCATTTTTACTGACACTTAACCGACAGAGGTCACCATGGCAAATTGTGAGTGACACCTGCAAGGCGGTGTTGGGATGCTGTTTTTGAATAGGTCAAGGGGTTATGCATTGTGACATGGCTTGAGTCACAGAGCCAGACTTTACCACACACATGCCAACATAAGTCGTGACTAAAAGACTGAGAGACTGACATATTAAAAGAGAATGAGACTTTGGGCTTAAAAATAACATGGAAAGATGAGAATAAGAATAAACTTTTGTGAGGTTATCAGATACGGAAGATAAGATTCCAGGGAAGACTAATCACTTTAATTGCAAAGATGTTCCTTTGACTTTGGTTGACAATTTACTCAACTTTATTTCTAAAGCGCATATCACAAATTTCATTGTTACAAAGCAGCTGTACATGAAACATATTTACCATAAGCAAAACATTACAGTTATTCAAGTAAAAACAACAAAGTGAACACACATAACCTTATATGTTTTGCTTATAAACAATGTTTTGTTGTAACAATGAAAATGGTAAAATGCGCTACATAAATAAAGTTGACTTGACACAATTAAATTCTATTTTTCTTATATAGCCCATTTCACAATGTGCATTTGTCGTGAACAAGAGGTGAACGTGGTGTAAGAACCCAAGTGCAAGGCAGCGGGGATGAAGGGGTTAACAAATAGACTTTAATAACAAACAAGAACAAAACAAACACCCACAATGGGGAAAACACTAACTAAACTAAATACAAAAACAGAAAACAATCACAGAATCATGACAGCATTGTTCCAAAGCAGCTTTACAGGGGAAAATAAGAAAAAAGACAAAAGAGGTAAAACACATTGCATGGTGTTCATATAACAAGTTAAATTATTCTGGTAAATAATATCTAATAAATGCAGTCTCCCGGTCGATTATTTAGCATATTTGCATTAATTGAATGCTTAGCTGAAAAGATGTGTCATTAATCTAGATTTAAATCGGGCGAGTGTGTCTGATCCTCGAATAGCTTCGGGAAAGCAATTCCAGAGTTAAGGTGCTATGTATGAGAAGGCTTGACCCCCTTTGGTGGATTTAGTTATTCTAGGTGTTATCAAAAGTCCTGAGTTTTGAGATCTTCGAGAGCATGAAGGCTTGTAGTGTGATAGAAGCTCTGTTAGGTAGGTAGGGGCTAAACCCTTTAAGGCTTTATAAGTGATTGAAAGAATATTAAAGTCAATACGATACTTAATGGGTTTGCAGGTTATAATTCGAAATATTGAGTTTACGTTTCTTTGGTCCGATAAGTAATATTTCTGTATTATCAGAATTTAAAAGAAGGAAATTACAAGTCATCCAATGTTTTATATCATCGATGCACTCTGCCAATTTGGATAGCTGGGAGGAATCATCAGGTCTTGATGAGATATATCATCTGCATAACAGTGGAAGCTAATACCATGTTTTCTAATAATGTTTCCAAGGGGCATAATGTATATTGAGAATAGCAGGGGTCCTAGAACCGTAGAATCAGTAGAAAGCGTGGGAAAGGGGGTCGGGGGACTCCCCGTCCGTCTCCTCTGGCGTGGAGCTTGCTATGCCCCCTAACGCATTACTTCAGTCGGCCATGCGCCCAGTGGTCCAGTCCAGGATGAAGAGGCTATGGAGGGGGGTCACTGCCTCATCCGCCCGCACCGGCCACTGAGGCGGTCCAGCTACAGACGTCCAGTCTGGGGCAGCCAGCATCCAGTCAAGTATAGCTGGCATCCAGTCCGGTACAGCTGGCGGTCCAGCCGGCGATCCAGCCGGCACCCAGTCCAGTCCAGCTGGCACCCAGTCCAGGTTTTAGTACTGTTCTGTACCCGCCGGTCTCGTCCGGTATTTGTATTTTAGTAAATATTCTTGTTAACAGATAATTTAATAAATAATAAAACAAAGACCCACGTGGGGTAACATAACAAAACATGACATGGATACAATAACAAGACAGGACTAAAACTAACTACACTTAAACAAGACTAAAATAAACTATAAACATGAACATCAAAACTAGACTAACAAGACACAGGAACTCACCACACAAACCACAATGAACCAGCCCAAGACAGAAGACACAAGGGCATTAAATAAGGGACCAAATCAAGAGGGGAACAGGTGTAGGGCATTAATCAATAACGCGGTAGTGAGAGGATGGGAACAGAGACGAGACGAGAGAGAGTGTCTGTAAGACCATAGCAATAATTGCCTCTCTCCACATTAAACATGAGGTTCTGTCATGATCCTGCCACTAAACCAAGAGAAACATGACATGATGTGGCAGAATCATGTCACTGACAGCCTGGCAGAAATTCCACCAGACATCAGGCTACACTTCGGCCTCCATAAAAGTTCTCGTCCAATAAAATGCGCTTTATAATCCGTGGAGTACCGCCACCTTCACTAGGAGAGCTGCGCCTCATATCAACCACTTGTTCACATATTTATTATGCCCTACATGGTGTATAACGCATAATGCATTAGATTGCAAATAGGGTATGATCCAGACAGTGTAAACATTAATATTAAAGTTATTGTCACGCGAGCGGAGTGTCCTCTGGTTCATAGACACGATAGCACAGTGCTGATCATATCTGTCGATCGTACACGCAAATCAGTTGGAATTTTTGTCAATGCTGCGCATTCCAAGGCATTTCAGTGGGACTTTACCTGACTCCAGCATCATCTGTGTTGTTTATATTGCTAATACGGATAGTCAATGTAAGTTTAAAGTTACATGTTGTGTTCTGGTAATTTTCTTCTGTTTGTACTTGACATAGAAAGAGGTTTGTACTACAAATGCAGACAGTAAAATGAAAATGTTGTGTTTATACAGTAAACAGATGTGTGTGTGTTTGTGTGAGTATGCTTGCATGTGTGTGTGTGTCAGGAAGAAATCTACTCAATATATTGGAATGCTGGAATAAGTTTACCCTGTTAGTCAAAAGAATTTGGCCCCCCTTAAATTAAAATCCTAGAATCGCTCCTGGTAACAACAATTTTTAAGAGTTTATGCTGTGAACCTAGAATACTTCTAAGAATGAAGTGTTTAGTCATTTGTGATAACCTTATTGCAACTGATGTAAACACGACAACTTACTCCTTCAATCAGAAGGCTTTGTATTGTTTCCAGGGACCCGTTTCAATAAGGAGGTTCAACAACACTGAGTTAAAATATGAACTCTGAGTTGATTTACTCAGATATTCGCTACTCTGAGTTTTCTGTTTCAGAACAGCTGGTTTCAATTAGTTCAATCCACTCTGAGTAAGTTCACCCGAGGTTACGCGTGATCACCGCGGCTTTAAAAAGCCATCATCAATTGAGCGAAGATAACAAGATTCACCATGGCAACAGCACGTGACAAAAAGCGCTCCGTTTATTTCTCCCCAGTAGAATTGGAGGCACTATATATATATATATATATATATATATATATATATATATATATATATATATATATATATATATATATATATATATATATATATATATATATATATATATATATATATATATATATATATATATATGTATCTACGATTTTTGTCATGTAGGTGCAATCCTTCTGTAATAAAAGTCCGGTGAGTTTAAATGCTCATGCTAGTAGGATGACTGACTGGGAAATGTTGGATATATTTAATAAACTTTAATAAAAATCTTAACAATAATGTATAAAAAGTGCTTGAGAGCGATGCACACTTTTCTTACTGCTCTTCATACAGTTGCCTTGCTAACGTGTTCTGCTTCCCAGGTGTTCTATAGAAAGCTTCCTTTAGCAAAGAAACGTAAAGCCATACAAAGAATCTGCTCAGATGTAAGAGCGCGGCCCGACGAGTGAGGTTTGTGATGTAAGGATGAAGCGGAGTGTGGATATATGTAACGGACTGTAAAGAACAATAGTATCGCTCAAATAAAACATCCTCCGGATATGATAAAATATCCAAATGGGGCTTCACCATATATTCTATCTCGATGTAAATGTAACTCTCTCTGAATGAATGCAGCTTCCTCATCTACGGGTTCATGAATAAACGGACATGCCATTTTAATGTGTTACGAACTGGTTGTGCGCGATAAAGGAAAACGAATGAAAAAACTAAAGGCGAAGGCAATTTCAACACCGCTCGCGTTTCTAAAAGGGACGGAGATTGTAACAAACCTCGGGTTAGTGGAATAAAACCTGCTCCCAACCAGGTTAGGTTCACCGAGTAGGTTACTATGGTTACTCACTCTAAGTATAAGATACTTCGATTTCTGAAACGGGCTCGACTTACCCCGCGTCGCGGGTTTGATATACCTCGCGTTCTGAAACTGAAAACCCAGTGTATCCTGTTTTCTGGGGTTAACTTACTCTGAGTTTCCACTTACCCTGCTTTCTGAAACGGGACCCAGGTGGACCGTTAAAGAACGCAACACACACGTCTCCCGGAAATGGCGACTTCGAACTTGCCGAAGTGTTTCCAGAAAAGTGTCCCTTATGCATCAGACGTTCAGCTAATGGTCCGTGACATCTGAGGCTGAGACTAACCAGCCTATGACTTTGTGGTAGTCCAGTGGCACTTGTCCAGTTTTTCTTACTTTTGCCATCATTTTACAGTAACAGCTTATGTATATATTATGTCAAATGAAAAAGCAATCACCATAATACATAACTGATTTAAAATCAGTTTGCTGCCGAAAAGTTGCTTTTCTATTCATAAACTCAGAGACTGTCCCAATGGACTATACGTTTCATTTTATGCTGCCTGTCCTGATTGGTGGACAGGTGTATAGAGATACTGAAATGAAATACTTTTTCACTGTAAGAATTAAATAAACACACTGATTTAAAATAAAGACAAAACTTCTTCAGTAAAGAGCAGTTGTAGAGGATGAATCTGCAGGACGGGTGGAGCTGGCAACATGATCTGTGAAGTTTAGCTGATCATCGATTACCACTTCCAGGTTTCTGTTATTTGAATGGAGAGTTTCGGCTGAGTTTTTTGGGTCGGCCGGGATTACAAGCAGTTCTGGTTTTGCAAGGTTCAGCTATAGGTGATGGTCCTTCCTCCAGAGTGATGCGCCACTCAGTCAGGCTGAAATGCCAAGTGGAGTTGTGTATCACCTGCATAGCAGTGAAAGGAAAAGCCATGTTTCCAAATGACAAAGCCTAGGGATGTCATGTATATGGAAAAGAGCAGTGGTCCAAGCACTGAGCCCTGAGGCAGCCCTGTATTGAGATTTTGGGAACCTCCCCAGGATACTCTAAATGACCTATCTGAGAGGTAAGACTTAAACCATTGTAGCACTATTCTAGAGACACCCATAGCCTGGTGGGTCGACAGTAGGATATGGTGGTTAAAGGTGTCAAAAGCAGCAGATAGATCCAGTAGTATGAAAAGTCAAGTCAAGTCAGCTTTATTTATATAGCGCTTTTTACAATTTTCATTCAAAACAGCTGTACAAGAAAACATTGATTATAAGTAAAACATAAAAGGTTATGGAAGTCAAAACACAGGTCAAACATCAGACACACAATAAATTCCTATAAGCAGTGTTAATTAAATAAGACTATCAAATTCTAGCAGCCCCCCCGGGCCAGGCAAATAGTGCAAAACAGTATGCAAACGGTGGCGAGGAACCCAAAACTCCATTGGAGGAGAAAAAAACCTCAGAGGGAAACCAGGCCTAACCAGGGGATTCCAGTTCCCCTCTGGCAAAAACTGCTGCCTCTGCACAAGCTCGACAGTGCTTGCACAACAAGGCAAAATAAAAAAAGTTAGATTTAAAATTATCCTTAATAATCTAATAGCGACTGAAGTTTTGTAGAGTCGCCACGTCCTTCGTCTAGCATTTGTCAGGTCTGGGAATGGATGCCCGCTCCGGTAACCTTGGACTGTATCCTGCCCGCTCTGGTAGCCTTGGAACAATGAGACAAGACTGGCTGAGAGTAGAGTACTGTTCTGCACTCTTTGATGCAACAAATGCATCAGTTGTTATTGGAAGTGTCCTTGGTTCCGGTTGATCTAACTAGTGCAGCCTAGATCTTTGAAATATATATATTATGATAGTGTAGTGTATGCTAGATTAAAAAAAATGCGTCTTTAGTCTAGATTTAAACTGACAGAGAATACAGATGATTTAGATGCTGCTTTTGCCAGTCTCAGGGCTTCAATGACTGAGAGCAGCGCAGTTTCGGTGGAATGATGCTTGACAAAAGAAATCGTCAGACTAATCCTTATTTAACTGGCTGTTTTGTTACATAACCTTGTATTTCACGGTATATAAGATGCTCAACAAGACGTGGTAGAGAATTAGTTCTGTAGCCTTGCGCTGTGTGCATACTTCGGGTATGAAATCTATAGAAAGTTGAAATGAGCAAGTGTTTTAAAATGTGTAAAAACAAAAATCTTTCATGATGAGGAATAATAGCAATGACTGTAACAGAGATAGGGGATATGTAGGGCTGCACCATTAATCAGATTTATGCTCCACTCTATTAATTGAGCATAATCGTTGCATTTTAGTGTTTTAAAAGCAAGCACAAAACTGCAGATAACGTCGGAAAAACATCGGAAAGCTTGTACAGGTATCTTTTAAACTGCCACTTTACAAGAAATACAAAACACACATTTCACTGCAATTCTACTATTTTAATACTTTTTTTTGCAAAACCCACAGACAAACATGAAGGGTGACCAATTATTTATAAACAAAAGAAAAATAAATCAAAAATAGCAAGGTTTCATTCCAAAATTGTTATTTTTGTGATTTCGATGATTGATTACGTGCTTTGAAATACGGTGTTGATGAAGTTCAATGGCAGCAGATTAAAACATATTCATTGGCTGTAAAGAATAAATAAACATGTTAAAGTGAAATTAAAAGTTCTGAACTGACAAAATAATCGTGTTTATTAATCATGATTTATTTTTTCGCAAAACAACCATGGTTATCATTTTATCCCTAATCATGCAGACCTAGGGATATGCGTCACACTGCCTGTTAGGGCAGGAGTGCGCAGCCTCTGATTGGCTTAAGATAGTACCGCTCGAAAAACTGTAGTACTTTGATATACTGTGCGTCTAGGATGGAGACGCAGTTATGGAGGCCCCACCTCCAAACCTGAGGCCATTGGCAACTGCCTACTCTGCCTATAGGCAGCACCAGCCCTGCATAAAACTGTTTTACTTTTAAAAACCTTGCATTGACCCAGTAGAGAAGTCTTCCATCAACGCACAGTCTTCCATCAAGGTATAGCAGCTCTATAACAAGAGGTCAGAACTTCTGTATGGTTGTTTTGTATGTTTTTCTGTACTGTAGTTTTAGTATTGTATAAATCAACATAGTGTTAGGGCCTATTGTTAATATATTCATTATTCAGTAAATGGATATACACATTTTTACTGCAATTTGTTTATTTTTCTACAGATACTTATTTTTTGGCATAGATTGTTTCCCATGCCCTAAACACAAAAGCTGAAACATACTGCTCTCCAGCCCTAAAGATAACACATACATAAACCCCTGAAAGAGTTTGTCTTTGTGCGTAAGCATCTCAGCCATCCGCACTTGCATTTTTCACCAGGGGAATAGTATAAGGGGTTGTCTCCATGACAACAGCATGGACACAGGGGCACTGGTTGCTACGTAGCTGCTAATACTAGTTTTTTTAAGAATAATATATCTACATTTTGGTTTATGTGTAATGTTCCCATCCTAATCAAAATAATTTAAACCCATTATCAAATTATGTGTTTACATAATTAAATTACTTATATTGTGTACATTTCAATTTAATATACATGATAATGTGCATTACAGCAATTTCACTATTTTTAGAAACTTCAACTTTGCATCATGCCTAAAATGTAAAACTTTTGTGGCTTATTGCTAAATGATTTAAATTCCTGAGCTCTCTGGTTGGTTACTCAAGTGTGTAAACTTTAAATCTGATATCAGTAATGGTTTAGCCTGGCCATTGAGACGAGAAGATAAGATTGATCTTTCTTTTACACCCAGAAAGAGCTTTTATCAGGAACAGAAATAAATAGAGCATTAAGCTAGAATTTGTGTGCAAAGAAAGAAAAACATACCGAATGGGAGAGAATTAAAAAACAATTAAAATGAATGTGTTTGGTTTGGTTTTAGGAAGAGTTTGTGTGTGATGAGTGGGAGTAAACAGACAGAAATTGTTTGTGGTTACATGTTAGCTGGTGTGGGTGTTATAACGTGTAAAGTAAGGTCGCACACTGTAATCATTTCCTCATGGAGCAGGAGCAAGAATAAATCTTCTGAGAACATTAAGAGACTAAAGCATCGTGATACAGAGTGACTAAAGAAGACCCAAAAGAACATATTGCGATATTGCAAATAAACAGTGTTTTTCTTACAGCAAGGATTCATGTGAGGTAGACTACATGTGAGACTTTGGAAAAAAGAGAGAGAGTAAAATATATTCATATGCACAACAACAGCATATCAAAACAATTAAACCATAGATGGTTACTATTTGTAGTAAAACACAGAAGTTTGGTAAAAATGGTCCCCTTTCCAGCTTTTCCACAAATCCTTTGATTGAGTATATTACACATATCTTATGATTGGACCTTTCACATTTGATTTGAGACACAACAGCAATACCAGCAAACATCACAGGACAAACTGTCACAAGACATATTATACTGACCACATTACTGTTTTCTGTTATGGGGTTCAAATAGACCACATAGCTGCATGCTACACCTAGGGAGACTATTTGCACTTTTTCACTGTATAGTATTGCACGTACAGCACCCTTTTGGGGGGTTTCAATTTGGTACAGTACCTAGGACCTGATACTTTTTTAGTACCACCTCGGTAGAGGTTCCAAGCATACTGTACCTGTTAGGACTCTGTCCTTCCTGTCTCAAGCTTTCAAGCTCCCTGGGCAGAGTCATGACATTGCCACGTCTTTCGGGTTTCTGTTGTGTTATGTGTGGAGACATGTGGCTTTATGTGGTTACTTGATGCCACGTGTCTTCCTGTTATGTCTCTCAGCCCCACCCTCCTATCTCCTGTAATTTCATTAGGGTTTCATTCCCATCGTCTGTTTTGTAATTCACCTCGTTAGGGTTTTATTCCCATCAGCTGTCACCACTCTCCCCATGTAATCACTCCTCGTTAGTGTCTCCCTTTATATAGTCTTAGTTTCCTTCTGTTCAGTGTCGGTGCATTGTCTAATGTTTATGTTTGTGCCAACACTGATGTCTTGCGTGCACAGTATTGTCACCCTGTTATTTGATTACCTGGTTCCTGTTTACAGTTTGTGAACTTATTATTTATCTTTTCTAAAGATTCTTGTTTTGTTTGGTCCCCCTCGTGGGAAGTGTTTGTTTCTAGTGTTTGTTGGCCAGTGTGTTTTTGTGCTTGTTTTTCCCCATTGTGGGTCTTTTATTTAATAAACGTTTTACATTTACCCTTCGTCTGCCTGCATCTGGGTTCTGTCCAAACCATTTTGTGACAGAATGCACCGACCTGCACTGAACCCAGCAGGCAGTACGGACACGACTGCCCGTGCTAGTGAGGCGTACCTCCTCTTTGGCCTCCGCCAGAGAGACATGTACAGATGGGACTTCGCTGACAAGTTCTTGGCAACGGCAAAGCGAGGCTGCTTCACGGAGGAGGAGGTGAAGGTAATCTTCAACGGCTGCCTTCCAGAACCGCTCTCCCAGGAGGAGATGAAGTTACTGAGACACCTGGGCTTCACGGATCTTGTTCAGCGGATTAGTGATCGGGATCTGCCCAGGGTCTCTGCACGCCTCAGCTCTACGACCCCATTGGGTTCGATCCCTGAGGATCACACCCTGGAGCTTGGGGTTGTGACCACCACCGCACCATCAGTCTCGAACCCTGCAACCTCTCCACCAACCACCAGTCTTCGGGGCAAGCGTGGAAGGAGAGAGTCCTGGGGGTCCTCTTCGGAGGCCTCCAACGCGGAGCCAGCCCCGTCCTTCACCTCCTTCCTCCAGCCGACTACCAGGCAATTGGCTCGGCAGAAGAGGAAGAGGCAACGGAGGGGGGCACGTAACCCAGCCCAGCCGGCTCTCCTGCCGGTTCTCCAGCTGGGTTCACAGCCAGCGATCCAGCAGGCGTCCAGACCTGCCTTTCCGCAGGTTTCCAGACCTGCCTTTCCGCAGGTTTCCAGACCTGCCCCTCCGCAGGCGGCCGGACCTGCCCTTCCCCAGGCGGCCTTCCAGCTGGTGCCTCAGCCAGTTCTCCGGCCGGCATCACCTCAAGCTTTTTTCCCCCTTGGACACACACCTCTCCCTAGCCACTTCAAGTCCCCGCCGGTCTCGTCCGGTTGTTTCAAGTCCCCGCCGGTCTCGTCCGGTTGTTTCAAGTCTCCTCAACCTGTCCCACCCTTTTTTGGTGTCCCCAAGGTTTGGCCTCCCATTCCCCCATGCTTTATGTGGTTACTTGATGCCACGTGTCTTCCTGTTATGTCTCTCAGCCCCACCCTCCTATCTCCTGTAATTTCATTAGGGTTTCATTCCCATCGTCTGTTTTGTAATTCACCTCGTTAGGGTTTTATTCCCATCAGCTGTCACCACTCTCCCCATGTAATCACTCCTCGTTAGTGTATAGTCTTAGTTTCCCTCTGTTCAGTGTCGGTGCATTATCTATATCTATGTCTATTGTCTATATGCCCAACACTGATGTCTTGCGTGCACGGTGTTATCCCCTGTTATTGGATTACCTGTTTCCTGTTTACAGTTTGTGAACTTATTATTTATCTTTCCTAAAGATTCTTGTTTTGTTTTTATCCCCCTCGTGGGAGGTGTTTGTTTCTAGTGTTTGGTTGCTAGTGTGTTTTTGTTCTTGTTTTTCCCCATTGCGGGTGTTTGATTTAATAAATTTTTTTGTTATACCTTCGTCTGCCTGCATCTGGGTTCTGTCCAAAACCATTTCGTGACAGTACCAATACCAAAATTTGACTTGTTTACGCACAGATCACTGATTTGGCAGAGAGAATCATTACCATCGTCATTGGATTTGCAACACATGAATATGCATTTTAATACGTAATATTGGCAATTCGTTATTTGCTTCGTGACAAGTAATAGAGATTAAGACCCTTAACGCAATGCTAAATGCTACAGATTACCCGTGTGGCCCTTCAAGCAAACCAAATGATTGCTGTCTGCTCTTTGCTGTAAGACTTCCCGAACTGGTATTTTAGCAGTATTTTGTTTTGCTGTCATACACCATCGATATGCTCCATTACCCCTGTGTTGTGTGTGTGTGTTTGTTACGTTCACAGCGATGCGACGGGAGTGGAGGTCATGCAAGTAATACAATAAGTTTATAATCCGCACGTACTTTGAAGTGGTACTAAACTGCTGTGGAAAAGCAAACTGTGCCGAAGTGAAGTGAGCTGTACCGATCAGAATCGTTCTAAACCTGACGGTATCATGCAGTGAAATGGCGTCTTACGTTCATAGACACATGGAGTCAGAGGAATTAATGAACAAAGGGGTACGCAGACGATTAATGATTGCAGCGCAATAGACAGTTGAAAGAAACTTACAAAGGTACATTACACAAGATACACTACTTTCGATAATGGCACATCATTGACTTTGATTTTTATTGGCTTCAAATGGCTATGCTTATGTCTTAGCCAGCCGCTAACACACAACCTTGTTGATTCATATATACACCAGCAAAGGTCCAGCAATTGTACAAATTCCGCCATGTCAATAGCAAATTCGCCATGGTGCAACGGCAACAGGGCTCTTACATCGTAAAATAGGGCCCAAAGTAATAAAAACTCAAGCGAGTAAAAATGAGTAATGTTAACAGCACATCATCTTTTACAGTGTGGGATTCCAGAAAAATAATAATTTTAAGTGCAGTCATACTTCACAGCTTTAAGTTTGAATATTATTTAGTATTTCCTTCTTGACCCATCCTCCATTTTCTTATAGTTTAAATGTAAATTTGCCCTCAGACATCTAGTAACAAAAACACTCTCTTCTTAACTCATGATTCTCTCTGTCATTGTGTGCCATGTGTTTGACAGTTTTAGCAATCACACGAGTGATTGACACCGCTGTGTTAAACACTCTAAGATTGAAGCGGTGTGGGTCGAAGCGCGACCGCCTAGTTATACTGGAGCGTTCAGACACCACAGCAATCGATGTGGGACGCGGTTGCAATGGAGGCCTGCAGAGAGGGAAAGAGAAGCCAGATCACACTCACTTTGAGAAAAACAGGCTAACCAAGCACAATGCATTAGCAAACACACTAGCTGTAAGATTC
This sequence comes from Barbatula barbatula, assembly GCF_947034865.1. NCBI lineage: Eukaryota > Metazoa > Chordata > Actinopteri > Cypriniformes > Nemacheilidae > Barbatula > Barbatula barbatula. Next base: position 2,800,815 of record NC_136774.1, on the reverse strand, counting down.
ACTCATGGCTAGCCATGTTAAAATGAGACCGTATGAATAACACCTCAGCCCATGTGGTACTTTTACTATGCATTAATTTGTGTGCTTATACTATGATGTTCAGAAACCTGAAACCACTAGTAAAAATGCTTTAATTTTGCATTATTTTCTAATGTAATACAACATTTTTATCACAAATATTAGTATCAGCTTTCAAATGTGTTGACGTTTTTTTGTCTTGAATGTAGCAATGAGAAAGGTGAAATGTGTTACACACTTAAAACTGAATTAAATTAGTATGCCCACTTTTTTACTAGGTCATGTCACAGATTTGCTTACATTTACAGTATGGTATTACTGCTTTGGTTTTTATTGATTTCCAAGCAGTTATCTTCCAATGACTAGTTACTGTAGAGTCTAAACTTTGTTTATCTTTAGTTCATTACTGCTATCACTTTAAAAGTTTTGAGGCATTTAAAAAAAGTTATTTAGGAATTGAATTTGCTTTGTGTAAGGGTTTTGTTTAGATTAGTTTGTATGTATTATCTGGTTGATGATTAGATCTGTGCTGGTAGGAAGCTGATGTGTTTAGAACAGCATTAATGTCTCTATCGCTGTTGCTATTTTCAGTGCTTGTAAAATATGTCATGAGGGCTTTATCTGAGATGTTTTCAGAGGACAAGGGCCCTTCATTAATTTCAAGCAAAAATCTGAGCTAGTTAAGTGTTGAATCATGTCTAGAGACTTGAGATCATTTACAATACTGCTGAAACACACAGGGTGGCTGATAAACTGTCTACCTTGGATGAAAGTATAGCAAAAATTTACACTTATTATCAACATCAGTCAGTCACAAAGAGTCTACAAAATCTACAAAAAATAATCTACAAAAAATGAATCTCATAATAAGCATTGTTGTCTTGTTTTGTAGTACAAATATATAAACTTCTTAAATCAAGACACATTTACTGAAAGAAAGAATTATATACCCTGTACGTCTGTCTCTGGGTTTTGCGAATGTGTAACCAATGAAAAGTATTTCGTGACTAAACCTTAAAACTCCATTGGAGTCTCAAACTGTCAATCAAACATCCTTAATCCACCCAGCCTCGTTTGTAAGCAAACTCAGAGTGTCTCTCTGCCATAAACGTACATTTCTGCTCGTTTGTATTGCAAGGGTAAATAAAAAGCTGTTTCTGTCTAATGTTTTATGTATTTAAGAAGAAGAGTGTCTCAGGCTAGCCTTTTTTTCATCGTGTCATAGCCAATATACATGAAACTGCATAGCACTTTATCTTAAAATTTTTTTTATTTTGTATGATTCTTTCATTGTGATTTTACTTGCCATGGGGCGGTCTGGCTTCGACTCATGACGTCATCAAACGCCAGTCTCTCTCTCACCTTTGAGCTTTCAAGTGCACAAGCTACTCCCCTTTCACGTGATCTGAGCATGCTTGTCAAATTAGTCCAATAGAGAAATGATACGTCATAGGCGGATGACGTATGGACCAGGATATAAAAGGGCATTAGCTCTTGTTATCTCAGCAAGTATCTTTGTGTGTGTGTGTTTTTGAAACCGGTATGGCATGCCATAGATGTTTCTCTCCGTGCCACTCATGAAGCGGCCCGTGCCCTGGGCTGTTTCATGGGAGGTATGGTGGAGAGGCATCTGTGGGTAAATTTGTTGGACATGAGTCTGCGGACAAGGTTGTTGTTTTGGACACCCCGCTATCTCCATTGGGTCCCTTTGGTGAAAAGCGGAATAGCTGTTTGTATGTTTTGGATTGCAAATGTTAAATGTTTTCTTGATTCTCTTGTCATAAGCAATATGCCTACAATAATGTGTTGAAATACCCATCATATACTTAATTAAAATTAACATCTACACTATAGATACATATTTAGTACTGCCTTTTATGCTTAACTTGAATAAAAGGTTACGCGTCCTAAAATATTAAATAAATGTCATAAATGCATGTAAATGTTCAGTTCAATTTTATTTATATAGTGCTTTTCACAATTTTCAATGTTGCAAAGCAGCTTTACAAACATCATAAATGTTAAATATTAATAAAACATGTTTAATAAAAATATTACTAGGGGGAAAATGAAAAAGAATATTTGGCATTAAGATACATTGTATTGTTGCAAGTTTTTCTCTATGCAGTGTACACTGATGTCTGTCATGAGAGACTTTATTAATAAATACAAAACATAGTCCAAACAAGGACCGGATAGCCGGCGCCGTGGCCAGACCTTGAGAAGGACTGCTGGACCGGATTGGATAGCCGGCAGGACACGAACTGGATAGCATGGGGAGGAATGTCCTGCTGCACCGACCTGGAATGCCCGGTTGGGGAGATGTTTTGGAAACAGGATTCCAGCTGCTTCGACCCTGGAGGGGAGCCCGGCGGATGACCTTGGGAGAGGCCAGGCTCAACCAGGAGAGCCAGTTCTCCTCTGGCATATTAAAATCGCACCACTACTACGGTGCAGAGAGAATCATTACTGTAAACTATGAAATTCATCATAAATTGTTTAAGTTCATTGTGACGAGTCTCCCCTAGTGCAATCAGCGTCGCCATGGGAACAGAGGAGATAAGAGCGGCGCACCTGCCGTCTTTCTTTTGCTGTCTCCTGCTCAAGGTACGGACGACTAACGCGAAGACGCGACGCCATATCACTAACCTTACCAGACGCAACCCGGACATTTCGTGGGACGAATCTGGGACTGAAAGCCGTGGCCTGGAACAACCCGTTTCCCCGTTGTCTTCCTCTGTTCCCCATGGACACTTTCAATAAAAGTACCCTCCGGGGTTGTGTTTCGCATCTCGTCGTTACTTTGCTCGCCACATTCATCCAATATTATTCTGGTTCTGGATTACTGTAGGTTGTGGTTGTCATCCGGTGAATTGCCCATAATCACAAGCTTCTGGCTGGACTAAAAAGAGCATCAACCCAGAACCGGAGCATGGACTGATGACTTCTGGTGCCCTCGGATCCTAAGTTGTGGCTACAGTTTCCATCAGGTGGACTTCCCTTCATCATAAGCGTTTGGCTGAAATGGGAAGAGCATTGGACTGATGACTAATGTCCTCAGGAACCCGAGGATGGGACATGAAACGCAAAAACTGATATTAGCGTAGCGTATGTACAAAAAAACATTGACTAAAAGCAAAACATAAGGTTATGCAAGTCAAAACACAAGTCAAATATCAGATAGACTATAAATTCCTATATGAAGTGTTAATAAAATAAAACTACAATTCTAGCAGCCCCCCCCCGGCCAGGCAAACAGTGCAAAACAGTATGCAAACGGTGGCGAAGAACCCAAAACTCCATAGGAGGAGAAAAAAACCTCAGAGGGAAACCAGGCCTAACCAGGGGATTCCAGTTCCCCTCTGGCAAAAGCTGCAGCCTCTGCACAAGCTCGACAGTGCTTGAACAACAAGGCAAAATAATTTTAAAAGAATTTGATTTAAGATCATCATTGATAGTCTAATTGCGGCTGAAATTTTGTAGAGTCGCCACATCCTTTGTGCAGCTCTATAATCACAGCATTTGTCAAGTCTGGGTATGGACCGTGTCCTGCCAATTCTGGTAACCTTGGACTGCGCACTGCTCGCTCTGGAAACCTTGGAACAATGAGACAAGACTGGCTGAGAGAAGAGTACTGTTCTTTACTCTTTGATGCAACAAATGCATCAGTTGTTATTGGAATTGTTCCTGGTTCCGGTTGATCTAACTAGTGCAGCCTAAACCTACGGAATATATACAGTCATGGCCAAAATTGTTGGCACCCCTGAAATTTTTCCAGAAAATCAAGTATTTCTCACAGAAAACTATTGCATTAACACATGTTTTGCTATACACATGTTTATACCCTTTGTGTGTATTGGAACAAAACCAAAAAAAGGAGGGAAAAAAGCCAATTTGACAATGTTCCACAAAACTCCAAAAATGACCTGGACAAAACAGTTGGCACCCTTTCAAAATTGTGGATAAATAAGATTGTTTCATGTATGTGATGCTCCTTTAAACTCACCTAGGGCAAGTAACAGGTGTGTGCAAAATAAAAATCACACCTGAAAGCAGATAAAAAGAAGAGAAGTTTACTTATTCTTTGCATTGTGTGTTCCACACTAAGCATGGACAACAGAAAGAGGAGAAGAGAACGGTCTGAGGACTTGAGAACCAAAATTGTGGATAAATATCAACAATCTCAAGGTTATAAGTCCATTTCCAATGATCTAGATGTTCCTTTGTCCACTGTGCGCAACATTATCAAGAAGTTTGCAACCCATGGCACTGTAGCTAATCTCCCTGGACGAGGACGGAAGAGAAAAATTGATAAAAGGTTGCAACGCAGGATAGTCCGGATGGTGGATAAGCAGCCCCAAACAAGTTCCAAAGAAATTCAAGCTGTCCTGCAGGCTCAGGGTGCATCAGTGTCAGCGCAAACTATCCGTCGACATTTAAATGAAATGAAACGCTATGGCAGGAAACCCAGGAGGACCCCACTGCTGACACGGAGACATAAAAAATCAAGACTACAGTTTGCCAAAATGTACTTGAGTAAGCCAAAATCCTTCTGGGGAAACGTCTTGTGGACAGAAGAGACCAAAACAGAGCTTTTTGGTAAAGTACATCATTCTACTGTTTACCGAAAACGGAATGAGGCCTACAAAGAAAAGAACACAGTACTATGGTGGAGGTTCAAGGATGTTTTGGGGTTGTTTTGCTGCCTCTGGCACTGGGTGCCTTGACTGTGTGCAAGACATAATGAAATCTGAGGATAAGCAAAGGATTTTGGGTCGCAATGTAGGGCCCAGTGTCAGAAAGCTGGGTTTGCGTCCGGGATCGTGGGTCTACCAGCAGGACAATGACCCCAAACATACTTCAAAAAGCACACAGAAATGGATGGCAACAAAGCGCTGGAGAGTTCTGAAGTGGCCAGCAATGAGTCCAGATCTAAATCCCATAGAACACCTGTGGAGAGATCTTAAAATTGCTGTTGGGAAAAGGCGCCCTTCCTATATGAGAGACCTGGAGCAGTTTGTAAAGGAAGAGTGGTCCAAAATTCCGGGTGAGAGGTGTAAGAAGTTTATTGATTGTTATGGGAAGCGATTGATTTCAGTTATTTTTTTCCAAAGGGTGTGCAAACAAATATTAAGTTAAGGGTGCCAATAATTTTGTCCAGGTCATTTTTTGATTTTTTTGTGACATTATGTCAAACAAGCTTTTATTCCCCCTTGTTTTCGTTTTGTTCCAATACACACAAAGGGAATAAACATGTGTTAATGCAATACTTTTCTGTGAGAAAAGCTTTTCTGAATATATTTCAGGGGTGCCAACAATTTTGGCCATGACTGTATATATATATATATATATATATATATTATGATAGTGTAGTGTATGCAAGATTAAAAAGATGTGTCTTTAGTCTAGATTTAAACTGACAGTGTGTCTGCCTCCCGGCCAGTGCGGGGAAGACTGTTCCAAAGTTTAGGCGCTAGATAGGAAAAGGATCTGCTGCCTGAACTTGATTTGGAAATTCTAGGTATTACAACTGACTGGACGCCTGAGAGCGTAGTGCACGTGAAGGACTGTAATACAAGAGAATTTCACTCAAGTAGTGAGGAGCTAAACCACGTAGGGCCTTATTGGTAATAAGCAATATTTTAAAGTTAATGCGATGTGTTATAGGTAATCAGTGCAAGGTTGACAGAACAGGGCTAATATGCTTATACTTTTTTGTACGTGTAAGGCCTTGAGCTGCCGCATTTTGGACCAGTTGGAGTTTTTGTAATAAGCCTGCAGGGCATGGCTTTATAGGCAATAAACAAGATTTTAAAGTTATGCGCTGCTTTATAGGTGTGACCAGGTGAAGTGTTGTTGTTAGAATTTGGATGCCTATGTAGGCTATCTATACCCACTCCCTTAGTATAGAGGGAGTCGTTTGCTGGCTAACCTCCTTTGCTTAGATTCACTAGAAATTAGATAAAAGAAGGGTGTATGGTGAATTAATTGATTGGTTGGCCCGGGCAGCGTGCGTTAAGGTCGAGTTGGTGAAAGTAATTTACAGCAGAAGTCTCATCTTCAGCGTCAGGTGCAACTGGTTGAAAGTTGGATGAGTTACGTTAGTTCAGCCATACTGGTTGGTGCATGGCCCTTGTTTCTCATCGTGAGCTAGAGCAACGAGAGCTTTTCATTCACACGAGCAGTAAGCAGCTGTTTCTTGGCTGTTACGTGCAATTTAGAAAGTAACCAAGGCCGTATTTTAATAAAGATATTCTCCTCGCTCAAAGTTTTCCTGGGATTAAACGGGGAGCCGAGTAGCTGAGTGGAGCACCAGTAATCGATACAACTAGGTATCCTAAGTGCAAGGTAGTGATTCATTGTTGTGAGTTTTGTAATTATTTAATTCATTAATGTGGGATGTATGGGGCCATTTGTTTGTTTCTTCCCTCTTAAAGGTGTTGCATTATTGCTGTGATTAGAAACAGATTTTTATACATTTATTCTGTGTGATAGGTTGGAAGGGGGATGTTATATTCTGTGGAACACTATTGTTGTAACCCAGGGAAGGATAATACAAATGGAAAGAAACTGGTGCAGTTTTTTTCATGCTATGTGTGCTTGTGGTATGTTTGTGATTTATTACAGAAACTGAGTTCTTCAGGGTGTAATTGCCGCGTTCCCCTTATTATATAGTGGATAATTGTACTGTACCTCCAAGGTGTATTGTATTTTGTTTGTTTGTTTGTTTGTTTTCTTTTCTTTTTTCCGAAGGGGTAGTTTCTTACTAATGGTTTGGCAAAGGGTATCGTAACATTGTGCAACACTGACCCACAGCTAACTGTCACAAAATTGGTTTGGACAGAACCCAGATGCAGGCAGACGAGGGGTTAAATAAAGCAAACTTTATTTAAATGAAAACACCCACAATGGGGAAAACATGCACAAAAACAAGCAAACAAACACTAGAAAAAAACACTTCCCACGAGGGAGACAAAACAAAACAAGGTCTTTAGAAAAGATAAATAATGAGTTCACAAACTGTAAACAGGAACAACATGTAATCCAATGACGTGCGCGCAAGACATCTAGTGATCGTAAACACAGACATTAGACAATGCACCGACACCGAACAGAGGGACACTGGGACTATATAAAGGGAGACACTAACGAGGAGTGATTACATGGGGAGAGTGGTGACAGGTGATTGGAATGAAACCCTAATGAAAATACAGGAGATAGGAGGGCGGGGCTGAGAGACATAACAGGAAAACACGTGGCGCCAAGTAACAACATAAAGCCACGTGTCTCCACACATAACACAACAGTAACCCGAAAGATGTGGTAATGTCATGACTCTGCCAGGGAGCTAGAAAGCTTGAGACAGGAAGGACAGAGTCCTAACACTAACCTCTAGCGTCAAGTTGGAGTGGTTCCACATGTACTATTCAGTTTGAGCTTGCTGTGGTTACTGGGTTGTTATATTGGGGATGCTGGGTTAACAGTTATTGCTGTATTTGTTACCATGTGTGATTGTGAGGAGTTGCGATTGGCCATTGGTGTGCCTATGTACAGTATTACTTGCCAATCTGCAACATTTTAACTATACCATTTGTGATAATAAAGTAAGATTAATGTTTTGAATACCAGCCTCTTGCTTCATCCTTTGAATCCTTTAAGATACCTGTTGGTGGCACTAGGTAATGTTATCAAGGAAAAGTTAATAATATTACATCGGTAACCAGTGCAAGGTTGACAGAACCGGGCTAATATGCTCATACTTTTAGCTGCCGCATTTTGGACCTGTTGGAGTTTTTGTAATAGGCCTGCAGGGCAACCACCTAATAGTGCATTATAGTAATCTAGTCTTAATGTCATAAAGGCATGAATTAGCTTCTCTGCATCTGATAGTGACAGCATATGACCTAGTTTAGATTGTAACAATTGGTGCTGCGCTGAGATGTCATCTAGGCAGGCTGTTATGCGTCTGGGTGAAACGAGAGTTAAGCATTTCAGTTTATTAAACAAAAAGTGCCGAAGGCAAAAGTTGTATTTTCACCAAAGTAAGCAATACAAAAGGAGGAGAGGTAAATCCACAGAGTTTTTTCGGCGCTCCGAAGCTTGCTTCAAACTCGAACGGTCCTTGCAATGAACCACTGCTTAGGAGCTTGTATCATTACGTCACTAGTCACATGAAAATGACTTCTGAAGCAAACACACTGGTTCACTCCTGTACTGAACCACCTGACTGCTTTGACAGCCCAATCCAGTGTTGACGGGTTTGAAACATGGCGGCTGTATTTCTTATAAAAGTGAAGCCAAACCATGGCAACACCGTGGGTTGTAATAGTCGTTGTTTGGATTGGCATTATTGTTGAGGAGAGTGGATTGAGTTTTTTTCAGAGTGGTGATGGAGCCAGCGAGAAAGAGAAGTCGTTCCCAAGTTTGGGAACACTTTAAAATATATAACTATATAAAACTTTTGTGTTGCCTGCTTACCTATTGGCCTGTACTCATCTCTGTGTGGCGATATGGGTACTTGAGAGCACGCTCTCCAGTGGTAAAACTAAAATGTCACGACTACGCCACCCCAGCATGGAATCAGCTGGGGAAATACCCCTACTAGGGCACACAAGTTCGTTCCTCCCTCCAAATCACAAGACCATGAGACGTGAATAGGTATAAAAAAATAGAATTCTTTATTTAATTATCATAAATACTTTAAAAACTACTTGAGTCAGCAAAACAATGATACTAGCTGGCCAAGCCACTGGCTGGTATGTGAGCAACAAAGCTCAATCAGTACACAAACATGCAGGATCTCGTAACGGAGCTGGGGTGCACCATTAGCTGGACAGGCTAAGCGGTGGGCCTCAAATTAGCCCACAATGAGGACACCGTGCCGCAACTTCGTAAGCACACACACACACACACACACACACTAGTGAGATACACTACAAGAAAACCTCTACCGCACACTGAAAGGAGAATTTCCGTCACCCGGCATATGATGGCTAGCCTGCCCGCCTTTGGGTCACCCCGCTCCTGAGAACAAGAAGAAAAGCTGTTAAAACATGTAATGGTGGCCTCTCAGGAGACAGTATTAACGGCAAGAAGCTATCGACGGCAAGTAGTACACCGTTGCTTACAAATAGTAGCAAGGCAAAACACATCAATTATATCAACATCTACACAAACAAAATATCAAAATAAGAACAAAACAAAAGAACCAACCGTACGGTAGCCGTAGGCAACCGCTGTACATAAACCCTTGCCGGCCACAGTTATAGGCCAGCCGGTTATCAAAAACGGCTGTAAACTATTGAGGACGAAAAAGAACAAAGTAAATTATAACCCAGACGGATAAACATAAACAAGTAAATAAACAAAAGTAAAACAAATAAATCAAAGCAAAACAAATAAATCAAAGCAAAACAAATAAATCAAAGCAAAACAAATAAATCAAAGCAAAACAAATAAATCAAAGCAAAACAAATAAATCAAAGCAAAACAAATAAATCAAAGCAAAACAAATAAATCAAAGCAAAACAAATAAATCAAAGCAAAACAGCAGCGTCGAGGCAAACAAGCGTAGTAATCAACGCCCACTTTAACCCCCGATCAGCAGGACTTCCGTTCAAACATTCGGCAAACCATTCATTCCTCCCATTCACGAGCAGAAGAGCAGCAGTCACTCCCAACACGCCATTTTACACGCGTGATCAGATCTCGCTTACAATACCGGAACTTCAGCAGCGATTTAGTGGGAAACCCTCAACGGGTACGCTCTGTAGCTCCCGACAGACACCAGCGGACACTCACGCACCAGCAGTAGAGCGTCAGTCCCTTGCAGCACCACGTAATGTGTGCGATCGGTTTGCTTTTCTACCCTGGAACTAGACAGCAAGGTAAAGGGAAAAGCCTCCAGCAGTACGATTCGTACCTCCAGACAGATACCAGCTCGCATCCGAGTAAACGAGCACCGGCAACCAACACCCCGATGATGCAATGATGACGCAATATCCTACCACTCTGGGGATGCCCCTTATATAGTCCAAATATGGCCCGCCACCTAATCATGGGGCGGGGACAAGCTTAAAGGGGCACTTCACCACAATCTACCCCTGCTTTTTGAATCGCCGACCCGACGATAGGCAACCGCCCACCTCAATTCCAAGGCCTAAAAATGGCAGCTACAGAATTAGATACGGAGTTGGAGGGTACAATCCTCCCAGTACGAGGTAGGTGATGAAGATTTAAATGGTGACCAGCAGTTACTCTTCCTGTTCTTCGTATCAGAGTCTCTCTCTCGTCTGGCTGTCTACCCACTAAAGAATCCGAAACCAGTGGGAGGTTGGCTGATCCACTCCCTGACTCACCAAGGGAACTAACTGGCCCCGACAGAAGCACCTCTAATACGCCTTCTGGGGTCCGAGGTCCAGTTTGCCTGGGCCGGTCAGATCTTGCCGACTCCCCACCCCATGCAACGGGGCCTCTGGGCATCACGCCGACCAGGTCTACTTCTTCCTCTTCGTCATCCTGTCCTAACATTAAGGGCTCCCCCGGTTCCCCCAAAGATGCTTCCGCCAAAACGCCTCTCTGGAGTAGGCCTTTAAGCAGTGAACGATGTACGTTCCTTACCTTACTCAAGTCATCCCTTGGTGCGATGGAATAGACCCCACCACCTTCCTTTGGAGCCCGCACCACCTGATACTCGACTGGGCTCCACAGATCCTGAATTTTATGACGACCCCTGTGGCCCTGCTCTCGCAAGTAAACCAACTGCCCTTCCTCCAAGGGAACATGCCGGACCCGCTGATCATGTCTTGCCTTACGTCTCCCTGCTGCTATTTGTAAACGCTCTTGTGCACTCTCAAAAGCCACTTGTAACCTGGTTTGATGTTCCCGAATCCATTCGTGCACAGTGCCGGCAACTGGTTCCTGCACCCTACCCAACAGGAAATCCACGGGCAATCGTGGTTCCTGGCCAAACATTAAAAAATGGGGTGACTCACCAGTAGATCGATGCGGAGTAGTGTTATAATAAAAGAGAACTTGGGGCAGACATGCCACCCAATCTCTCTTTCTAGATATCGGCAGAGTGCGCAACAAATTATGCAGGGTCCGGTTAAAACGCTCACACTGGCCGTTTCCAGCTGGATGGTAAGGAGTGGTGCGAGATTTCTCCACTCCATACAATCCACAAAGCTGGTGGATCAGTAGAGACTCAAAATTGCGTCCTTGATCCGAATGCAAGCGACCGGGAATGCCAAACTTATAAAACCATTCATTAACCAAGACCTGCGCCACGGTTTCGGCTCGTTGGTCCCGCGTAGGAACCGCAAGAGTGTATTTACTGAAGACGTCAGTCATAATAAGCACGTTTTCTACTCCGGACCTAGATGGCTCTAGTAAGGTAAAGTCAATGGCCACGATTTCATTTGGCCTCGAGGCCAAAAGATGACCCATGAAACTCTGAGCTACTGGCTGCGTGTCTTTAGCCGCTTGGCACCTTTCACATTCCTGGCACCACCGGACAACATCTGCGGCCAAACCAAGCCAGTAACATCGCTGTCGAACCAACTCAGCAGTTCGGTCAATGCCTTGATGTCCATGACACTGATGTAACTGTGTCAGCACTTCTGACTTCAGCACAGCAGGCAATAGCAGCTGCAAGACCTCCTCCCCACCACTGGGACAATAGACTCTACGATAAAGTACCTGGTCTCGCTCCACGAAGCGGTCCCACTGATGGAGCAACTTCCGGGCCTCAATTGACATTTGCTGACGTTCCTCTATCCCCGGACGGGCCTTTCGCTTCCAAAAGGGCAAGATCTCAGAGATCAACGGATCTGCTAACTGCAGTCGACAAAGATCCTCCCCCAAATAACTAGGCAAGATCGTAATCGCTGATTGGTGTACCTCAAGCACCTGCTCGGCTCCCCGCACTTGCTGTAACACAGCCGGCACTTCAGTTCCCGGCGCCAGTCCACCCAGCACTCCACTCCCCGGGGGATTCTGTCGGGAAAGGGCATCAGCATTCTTATTACTTTTCCCTGACCTATAACGGATCTGGAAATTAAATGCAGACAGCTGGGCAGCCCAATGTTGCTCTGTGGCCCCCAGTTTTGCGGTGGACAGGTGACTCAGCGGATTGTTGTCTGTAAAGACCACACACTGACTGCCCAGCAAGTATTCCCTAAATTTCTCAGTCATGGCCCACTTGAGCGCCAAGAACTCCAGCTTCATGGAGCTGTAGTTAGACATACTGCGCTCAGTGGGCCTAAGACTGCGACTAGCGTATGCGATTGGACGAACCTTCCCGTCCTGTTCTTGCGAGATGACTGCCCCCAAACCACCATGACTCGCATCCACCTCCAGGATAAAAGGCAGAGAAAAATCAGCATACGCGAGCACAGGAGCAGTAGTGAGTTTTAACTTCAACTCCTCAAAACCCTTCTGACATTGTTCATTCCAAGCGGTCATAAACCCTGCTCCTGTTTGCTTCCTGAGCTTGGGCTTACCACCCGAAAATTCCGCTGCCAACTTGTGCAAAGGGCCTGCAATCTTAGCAAACCCCTCCACAAAGCGGCGGTAATAGCTAGCGAAGCCAAGGAATGAACGCAACTCTGTAGCATTAGATGGGCGCCTCCATTGTGCCACTGCCTGGGTTTTACTAGGGTCTGTAGACACCCCTTCGGAGGAAATTACGTGGCCCAAATACCTCACCTCTGACTGAAGGAACGCACACTTCTCCAACTTAACCTTAAGGCCTTCTCGCTTTAGTCGTCCCAAAACAACTTCTAGCCGTTCTAAGTGCTGCTCCACAGAGGAAGAAAATACAATAATATCATCCAAATACAAAAGTAATGAATGACACTGCTGGTCACCAAACAAACGCTCCATGAGTCGCTGAAATGTACTGGGGGCATTACAGAGCCCAAATGGCATCCTATTCCATTCGAATAAACCAAATGGGGTGCAAAAGGCAGTCTTATGCTTGTCCCGATCAGTGACGGGCACCTGGTTGTACCCGCTGGTTAAATCCAAAGTGGAGAACCAACGGGCACCCATTAACGAATCCAGGGACTCCTCAATACGAGGCAAGGGAAAGGCATCCTTCCTCGTCTTTGAATTCAGGTGTCGATAATCTACACACATGCGTATACTGCCATCTTTCTTCCGGACAAGCACAAGTGGCGAAGCATATGGGCTACAGCTTTCTCGGATCACTTGCGTCTCTAATAGTTGGTTAATATGTACCCTAACTGCATCATAATCGGATGGGGGTATACGCCGATATCTCTGCCAAGTGGGGGCATCATCCAGGAGGGGAATATCATGAGAGATCAAATCTGTACACCCGACATCTCCCTCAAAAGTGGAAAACACAGACTGATACTTACAGAGAAGGGCCTTAACCTCCCTCTGTTCTCCTACCGGCAAATGAGATAGGTCTACTGCATCCAACTGTCCCTGCTCAGTCGAAACACCCATTTGACAAGAGACTGAACAAACAGCGCCCGGCCTCAACTCCGAAATTCCAGGGGGCAAACTCACCACAGACACGTTGGTTAAGGAACCTATCACCCGACGAGGGTACAATAAAGCATCGGTAGTTCCTACATTAACAATGGGAACATACACGGTCCCCTTAACCACTCGCACTAGAGAAGGGGAGATCAAAAGCCCAACCGGCAAGCCAAACTCTGGGGGCTCAAAAAGTGCAATGCCACTAGAATACAGTTCTGAACAAGTGGCCGCTACGAATTTAATCGTGCCACCTGGAATCCGATCTACTCGAGGCCCACGTACCTTCAACCTACCTATGCTCTCCAACGAGGGTTGAATGCTCGCCTGATGGCAGCGTTGCAATGCTTGGACGATTATCTTGGGCACACTCGACGCAGGTGGAGAGTTAAAAAGGGAGGTCCCATGCTGTCCAAAGAGCTCCTGGTAGCACCGGCCCAATACATTCATCCCCAACACACCAGGAGCTTGAGCACTGGTACCACCAGGAGGATCCCGGACTACCAACACTCCACATCCTGAAAACAACTTTCCACAGAGCGCAACGTCCAACTCCATATAGCCTATGTAGGGGATGGACAGCCCATTCGCCGCCCTAAGCTGCAGCCACTGACAAGTCTTAAGACGATCATGGCCCCATGGCTCAAAGTGCTCTCGAAAACAACTCTCAGTAAGGGTAGAAACCATTGAACCAGTGTCAATCAGACAAGACACGGATACACCTCCCATAACCACGACCAAATGTGGGCATGACGACATTAAAGATGACCCTGATCCGTTACTATCACCACCATTCAAGCCTACGTTTTCCCCACCCGAGCTGTGGCTCAACAACTCGGCGGGAACTAGTTTCCCGATGCCGCACCTGAATAAGGCTGCCTATCTCCCAATGTCCTGGTGTCTGTTCGGTCAGGCAAGGGCGAGCGAGGAGGAACACGGTCTCCATTGCAATCTCTGGCGAAATGGCCAGGTTTTTGACACCGCCTACATATAACAAAACCGGCACGAGCCGGCCGAACGTTACGAGGTGGGTTCTGCAATTTGGCGACGCTGTGGGCGAGCTGAGTCAGCTGCCCTTGTTGCAGTTTTAACATTTCCTTAAGCTCACTCATCTCGGCGGGCGGGGAGCGGCGATCTACTTGCGGCTGCACGCCTCCTTGCACCCCATATTGAAACCCATGAGCTAATGGAACAGAGTGGCTCCGATTTCTTGCCCCTCCAGGCATACCCTCCCGTTCCCACCTAATAGCGTCACTACGAATATCGAGCAGTGTAGCAGCAGGCTGACGACGTACCAATTGCTTTAATTCCCGACGAAGAGCACTGTCAAGAACGTGCTCAACGAATTGGTCACGTAAAAGCATTTCGGCATTTGGTAACACGACTGGTGACTGCTGCTTTACCTTCTCTAGGAGACCCATGATAGCGAGGGAAAATTCTAACAAGGTCTCACCCTCTTGTTGCCTTCGGGAGAAAAACGACTCCTGTAAGGCAACATATGACTGTGTACACCCATAGAGTTCTCTTAGGGCGGAGATAATTTTACTGGGGTCTTCCCGTTCACTAACGGGCCGGTACTTAATTTCCTCCCGTGCCTCCCCCTCTAAATGATCAAATAAGAAAAAGGACTGGTCTGCCATGGATAAATGTCGAGCCCTCATGCAAGCCTGCACTTCTTCAACCCACTCAGTAATCCCTATACCCGACCTACCATTAAACTTTGAACACTTTCTGTCCCTAGGTATAAACACGAAACGCTCCGGCAATGTGCCTGTGTCTACGGGTTGCGATGTACCTACAGATGGGCCCGGTAGCCTCGGGGGTTCAGTACTAAGACCAGGCGAACTGGCCAGAGCTTGATCTTGACGCAACTTTAGATTATCAGCTCTCAATTGAGCTACTAATTCTCTTAACTCCTGTAGTTCGTCTTCCATTGTTAATTTACAACGTAGAAGGAAAACTTACAAAAATGTTGAATAAAGAATATTACGCGTTAGATGGAACTCAGCTTACTACCAAAAGGCACACTCCCAGGCCAAATAAACACTGCTGTTTTGCTTCTACTGGAGAGAAAAAAAACCTTATAATTAACACACAACAATCACCCACAACAAAAAACCAATCATCCACGTCTCAGATCAGTATATGGAGAAGAGGATCCTGCCGACTACGCCAGATGTGGCGATATGAGTACTTGAGAGCACGCTCTCCAGTGGTAAAACTAAAATGTCACGACTACGCCACCCCAGCATGGAATCAGCTGGGGAAATACCCCTACTAGGGCACACAAGTTCGTTCCTCCCTCCAAATCACAAGACCATGAGACGTGAATAGGTATAAAAAAAATAGAATTCTTTATTTAATTATCATAAATACTTTAAAAACTACTTGAGTCAGCAAAACAATGATACTAGCTGGCCAAGCCACTGGCTGGTATGTGAGCAACAAAGCTCAATCAGTACACAAACATGCAGGATCTCGTAACGGAGCTGGGGTGCACCATTAGCTGGACAGGCTAAGCGGTGGGCCTCAAATTAGCCCACAATGAGGACACCGTGCCGCAACTTCGTAAGCACACACACACACACACACACACTAGTGAGATACACTACAAGAAAACCTCTACCGCACACTGAAAGGAGAATTTCCGTCACCCGGCATATGATGGCTAGCCTGCCCGCCTTTGGGTCACCCCGCTCCTGAGAACAAGATCCTGCATGTTTGTGTACTGATTGAGCTTTGTTGCTCACATACCAGCCAGTGGCTTGGCCAGCTAGTATAATTGTTTTGCTGACTCAAGTAGTTTTTAAAGTATTTATGATAATTAAATAAAGAATTCTATTTTTTTATACCTATTCACGTCTCATGGTCTTGTGATTTGGAGGGAGGAACGAACTTGTGTGCCCTAGTAGGGGTATTTCCCCAGCTGATTCCATGCTGGGGTGGCGTAGTCGTGACATTTTAGTTTTACCACTGGAGAGCGTGCTCTCAAGTACTCATATCGCCACATCTGGCGTAGTCGTGACATTTTAGTTTTACCACTGGAGAGCGTGCTCTCAAGTACCCATATCGCCACATCTGGCGTAGTCGGCAGGATCCTCTTCTCCATATACTGATCTGAGACGTGGATGATTGGTTTTTTTTGTTGTGGGTGATTGTTGTGTGTTAATTATAAGGTTTTTTTCTCTCCAGTAGAAGCAAAACAGCAGTGTTTATTTGGCCTGGGAGTGTGCCTTTTGGTAGTAAGCTGAGTTCCATCTAACGCGTAATATTCTTTATTCAACATTTTTGTAAGTTTTCCTTCTACGTTGTAAATTAACAATGGAAGACGAACTACAGGAGTTAAGAGAATTAGTAGCTCAATTGAGAGCTGATAATCTAAAGTTGCGTCAAGATCAAGCTCTGGCCAGTTCGCCTGGTCTTAGTACTGAACCCCCGAGGCTACCGGGCCCATCTGTAGGTACATCGCAACCCGTAGACACAGGCACATTGCCGGAGCGTTTCGTGTTTATACCTAGGGACAGAAAGTGTTCAAAGTTTAATGGTAGGTCGGGTATAGGGATTACTGAGTGGGTTGAAGAAGTGCAGGCTTGCATGAGGGCTCGACATTTATCCATGGCAGACCAGTCCTTTTTCTTATTTGATCATTTAGAGGGGGAGGCACGGGAGGAAATTAAGTACCGGCCCGTTAGTGAACGGGAAGACCCCAGTAAAATTATCTCCGCCCTAAGAGAACTCTATGGGTGTACACAGTCATATGTTGCCTTACAGGAGTCGTTTTTCTCCCGAAGGCAACAAGAGGGTGAGACCTTGTTAGAATTTTCCCTCGCTATCATGGGTCTCCTAGAGAAGGTAAAGCAGCAGTCACCAGTCGTGTTACCAAATGCCGAAATGCTTTTACGTGACCAATTCGTTGAGCACGTTCTTGACAGTGCTCTTCGTCGGGAATTAAAGCAATTGGTACGTCGTCAGCCTGCTGCTGAAGTTCCGGTATTGTAAGCGAGATCTGATCACGCGTGTAAAATGGCGTGTTGGGAGTGACTGCTGCTCTTCTGCTCGTGAATGGGAGGAATGAATGGTTTGCCGAATGTTTGAACGGAAGTCCTGCTGATCGGGGGTTAAAGTGGGCGTTGATTACTACGCTTGTTTGCCTCGACGCTGCTGTTTTGCTTTGATTTATTTGTTTTGCTTTGATTTATTTGTTTTGCTTTGATTTATTTGTTTTGCTTTGATTTATTTGTTTTGCTTTGATTTATTTGTTTTGCTTTGATTTATTTGTTTTGCTTTGATTTATTTGTTTTGCTTTGATTTATTTGTTTTATTTTTGTTTATTTACTTGTTTATGTTTATCCGTCTGGGTTATAATTTACTTTGTTCTTTTTCGTCCTCAATAGTTTACAGCCGTTTTTGATAACCGGCTGGCCTATAACTGTGGCCGGCAAGGGTTTATGTACAGCGGTTGCCTACGGCTACCGTACGGTTGGTTCTTTTGTTTTGTTCTTATTTTGATATTTTGTTTGTGTAGATGTTGATATAATTGATGTGTTTTGCCTTGCTACTATTTGTAAGCAACGGTGTACTACTTGCCGTCGATAGCTTCTTGCCGTTAATACTGTCTCCTGAGAGGCCACCATTACATGTTTTAACAGCTTTTCTTCTTGTTCTCAGGAGCGGGGTGACCCAAAGGCGGGCAGGCTAGCCATCATATGCCGGGTGACGGAAATTCTACTTTCAGTGTGCGGTAGAGGTTTTCTTGTAGTGTATCTCACTAGTGTGTGTGTGTGTGTGTGTGTGCTTACGAAGTTGCGGCACGGTGTCCTCATTGTGGGCTAATTTGAGGCCCACCGCTTAGCCTGTCCAGCTAATGGTGCACCCCAGCTCCGTTACGAGATCCTGCATGTTTGTGTACAGATTGAGCTTTGTTGCTCACATACCAGCCAGTGGCTTGGCCAGCTAGTATCATTGTTTTGCTGACTCAAGTAGTTTTTAAAGTATTTATGATAATTAAATAAAGAATTCTATTTTTTTATACCTATTCACGTCTCATGGTCTTGTGATTTGGAGGGAGGAACGAACTTGTGTGCCCTAGTAGGGGTATTTCCCCAGCTGATTCCATGCTGGGGTGGCGTAGTCGTGACATTTTAGTTTTACCACTGGAGAGCGTGCTCTCAAGTACCCATATCGCCACATCTGTTTGCATCTCTATTGCATCATTCTTTAACTTAATCTTCAGTGTGTTGTTACAAGATCAACTAGTGCAAGAAGCAATTGAATAATGAGAAGGTATTGCTCAATATACTGGCCCCCCTCTGTGCATTGTGGGCCTACCTTTAGAAAATCCTAGATCCACCGCTGGCCAAACAAAATTAATGGGGATCATTAAATATGACTAAAACTAAATAAAACTTTTGTCAAACAACTATTATCAAAAACTAAATAAAAATTTGCTGTCAAAATTAACACTGAATCAAACTGGTAAACCAAAAACACCAATAATCCACATCATTGAAAATAAACATCAAAAGTCTGCTCCTGGAGCCCCAAGTCATCTGTAATGTAATTTAAGTGTTTGAATATCACACACAACACTGGACTCTACTGAGTATCATATTCACGCTAACCTTGACCAGGCATTATTCACAAGCCAGTGAAGGCATACTTGCCAGTTAACGTAGCGGATTACCGCATGATGTTTTTGGCCATGAGGTTGCAGGGTTTTTTTACATCACACATTTGTATGCATAATAAAAATAGTTTTTTGTGCAAAACCCTAAAGCAACAATTAAAAGGTGAAGCCTAAAAGCAAAACGATAGAAGTAACAACAAATACAGCTACAGTATGATGTCAGCAAACACACAGCCTATTCTATCCACCATCTGTTCACTTACAGGTTTTTTTGTCTTTTCACAAAACCATATTCCTCTTACTCACACATTCCCATTTATTTTAGAAACAACAGCTCTCATTTGTCATGAATGAAGATGATTTTGTAACAGTTAAATGATTGGGTCTTTGTTATTGTAGACTGAGATTGATCCAGTGGGTCACCTTAAGAAAGTGTTTCAGCGGGGATGGGGTGCAGATTGGCCTGAAAAGGCAGACACAATTGCTTGACAGATGGCTGCACAACTGTCTGTGTGAATGGTTCTGAATAGAGGCATTACATTAGAGCTGTGATGGTTTAGTCGCTGTTAAAGCAGTATTGAGCTTTAGAGAAGGTAAGCTGATTTTGAAGTAAAGCAGCACATGAAGAGCAGCTATAATGACAGGATGAACATAATTTAAAAGAACAGGAAATGTAACTTTTTTACAATTACCCACCCACCAACATACTAATTATCATTTATATGCATTGCAAATAAGAACTAGATTGTCATACATTCCTATTAAAAATACAGACCATACAACAAGTCACCTCAACTATTGCCACTCTAGGTTGTGTGTGGGGTGTTGGACGTGGTTATGTAGGACCCCAGTTTGAAGAAAGCGATTTCTGAAATACTTTAATCTGTGTGCTCAGGTCTCTCTGTCTAAATCCAAATTCATGATCACAGTCATAGTTTTCATATGACTTGTTTGGTTTGTACCTGCAAATATCTTCGCACAGTCTGTCTTGACAAGGTTAATACTCTTAACAGGACAATCAATTTCAATGTACCTAAGTAAGTGTTTCGATTGTCTGTGTTTTTGAAAATCAGGTTTGAGTGAGGTTGTACGTCTGACATTTCAGAGTCAGCTTTCAATTATTCCCAAAATCAGCCAATCTGAAAAGTCCAGGTCAAATTCTAAATGGATGAAATATGTGAAAAATCATGTCTGATTGAATCTGGTGCAATTGATTTATATCACAGAAGATAAATTCAACATGAATAAGGTTTCAGTGAGGAAGTTACACTGGAGGCATGCTTCTTTATTAAAGGGTAAGGGTTCTTCTGTTATTTCTGTCTGTCTCTGACATATCTCAAGCCTTCATTTATTGAATGAGACATTTCTGTGTTAATCTGGCTCTTGAGAAAGTTATTTGGTGGATACTTCGTCACTTTAGAACTATAAGGTTCTTTCAGACATTTTTGACAAAATTGAATTATTCACATATTCTTATTGTCATGATTCTGCAGCACCATGTCATGTTTCTCTTGGTCTAGTGGCAGGATCATGACAGAACCTCATGTTTAATGTGGAGAGAGTCGACAATTGTTTATTTGGCTTGCTATATGCTCTCTCCGGTCTCGTCTCTGTTCCCATCCTTCCTTGTTATTGATTCATGCCCTACACCGGTTCCCCTCTTGATTTGGTCCCTTATTTAATGCCCTTGTGCCTTCTGTCTTTTGCCGGTTCATTGTGATTGTGTGGTGAGTTCAGGTAGTCTAGGCCAGTTATTTGTATTTAATTCAAGTTTTGTCTAGTTTAGTTAGTTAATCCTTGTTCCTGTTTCTATGTTATGTTTACACCCTGTTTCTTTGTTACCCCCTTGTTTTTGTTTTGTCATTTATTAAAAGTCTGTTAACTCCTTACCTGCTTCTGCACCTGAGTCCTCTGTCCATGTCTCATCACCCGCGATCATGACACTTATGTTGTGACAACTCATGTGATGTTTTTATCTAGTTTGAACTTTCCATAGGTACTTGAGTTAATCAGCACTTTTTCCAATTTTGATTTTTAAGTGGAATACAAGACATAACAAATTAAATAACAGACAAAAAGGTCAACCAGCTCTTTTAATGCACAGAAGAGCTTTCAATCAGCTTTCTTTGATCCTTTTTTATTATTAAAGTGTCGTTGCATGGCTTAAACCTAGTCCCAGACTTGGGACTAGACTTGGGATTAGAGGTGTCTTGCATACAGTAATGTATTTTTTTTGTAAATTATGTTTTTTTTAAATATACTAATTTCACCAAGGCCTAGTCCCGGTTTAAGCTAATCGCAGAGGTGGAAAATGTACAAAAATATTATACTCAAATACAATTATTGCTACTTTACTCGAGTAGATTTTTGACTGGTAATTTTACTTTTTTTACTTAATTTTACAGCTTGTTATAATTTACTCAAAGTAAAAGTTACTTGTGATAGTTACTTTTTAACTGTGCAACACCAAAAATAGCCATAGGGCCTAATTTTATATAATAAAACTGGTTAGAAGTGCACTGCAACAAATAAATACATCTTTGCCTTGTTTTGCAGAAATATCACAGAATCCCAAAGCAGAAATATTAACGAAACAATCCTTAAATCAAATACTTTCTTCAGAAGCTAAATTAAGCCTTTAGATAAATGGATAAACAATCAATGGTACACACTGCTAAGTTTCAGCAGTGAAACCATTGTATAAATGGTTCCACGTTTGTACATAATGAGAGTAAATGTGATGACAATGGCAACATTTTTGCCCTTGATCACAGTTGACAAAAATAACAAGAAACATGAATCCCAAGAGTTTAATCCGTTGGATTACGTATCTGCTGTTTTCAGCCAAAAACTGGTTAAGTGAGGCAACTTTAACAAAAATACAAACAGAGATGCTGTGTTTTGTATCTGTTCAGAGCTTCACAGCGGGCTCTTGCAGTGTTGCCATGTTTACATATTGTGGCAGGCAGAGATAAGACAGACACAGTACTTTACAATTTTTGCCCCGGAGGGTGATTTATTGTGGAGGCAGAAATGTATGTGACTCCCGGAGAGAAGGGCCATGGGGAAGATGGCTCGTCCTCGATCCTGCGAAGTCCTGGGGTGCTCATGCCTCGAAAGGGTAATTGGTGCTGGTGCCGTGTAAGGTAGGTTTGTCACTCGCTGGTCTCTGTAGAGGGGAGAAATCCACACGTTAATCATTGGAGTCTCTGCAGAGAACATGGGGGCCAGGTGGTGACGATCTGCAGGTGTGTTGGCAAGATTTCACCGTTTCCTTAGGGACGCTGATTTACCACTGGCCCGCTCGTCACACTCCCCCCCAAGCGTAGACGTGGTACGGCGGTTTGCCCTGTATGGTATTAGGGGAGACTGGGGGGGACTTTGTGTCCCTGACCTTGATGCCCAACCTGACCACATCCGGGAAAGCCCGTCTGCCTTGCCATGGGAAGCCCCTGCCATGAAGTGGTAGTCCTGGAGCGCGAGGAACCACCTGGTCACCCTGGTGTTGAGTCCTTGGCCTTGGCCATCCAGGTCAAAGGCGCGTGGTCCGTGACCAGGGTAAAGCTTCTTCCCAGGAAGTAATAGAGGAGCTTTTGCCAATGGCCCGACGGTGTACTGAAGGCCGTCTTCTCCTTGGTGTCCGGGGAGAGGGGTACCTGCCAGTAGCCCTTGGTGAGGTCCAACGTTGAGATAAATTGGGCCTTCCCTAACTGGTCCAGGAGTTAATCCACTCAGGAAGTCATTGCAGAACCATAATGTTCCATCTTGCTTCGGTACCATTACGATAGGGTTGGACCACGGGCTACGGGAGGGTTCAATCACCTGCAGTTCTTTCATCCGGGTAATTTCCTTCTCAATAGCCAGCTGACGAGCCTCTGGGACACGGTAGGGCCGCTCTCGGACGATGATTCCCAGGGGTGTCCGAATCTCATGCTGGATTATCCGAGTCTGCCCGAGTCGTTCCTGGAACACGGAGAACTGACGGACCAAGGCCTCTATTTCGCTCTTCTGGTCTGGGGAGAGCTGTTGCTTCCGTCGCCATGAAGGCCACCATCTGTTGGGGCGGAGCCACCCACTTCTTCAGGAGATTCACGTGTTAGAGTTGCTCCCGCGGGGCTGACGGCCAAACAGAAGTTCGAACAGAGTAAACCCGGTGGATGCCTGGGGCACCTCTCTCACACCGAAGAGAACGTAGGGGAGCATGAGGTCCCAGTCACACCCATCCTCTGCCACCACTCGCCGCAACATCCTCTTCAGGGTCTGGTTAAACCTCTCCACTAGTCCATCCGTCTGAGGATGGTACACCAAGGTGCGGAGCTGTTTTACCTTGAGGAGGTGGCAGAGGTCGGTCATCAGGACAACAGGAACATCTCCTTCGCAATCACCTTGGTCGTAGCCTTTTCGTAGAGGGAGGGCTTCCGGGTATCACAATCGACGATTACCAGGATGTGTTCGTGACCCAGAGCAGACTTCGGCAGGGGCCCTACCATGTCCAGGCCAATGCGTGAGAATGGTATCTCTATGATGGGGAGTGGAATGAGGGGGCTGAGGGGACGTCAGATGGCAGGTCGGGCATCCTTGACAGAACCATTTTACTTCCACCTCTAGTCCCGGCCATCGAGTGTACATGTGCAAACTCCATAATTACCCCCGCCTTCCACTTGGGTACCACCAACAGGGTCTTCTTCACCCCCCGCTTTAGGGCGACACAGTACAGCAGACGAAGTGCAGCAAGGGGTGAGGGGCGGGATGTCGGACTTTGTCGTCTACAACCCGTTCCTGGTTCAAACAGTTGCATAAGCGGTGGTCCTCTCGCTGCTCTTTCCCAAACGATCCACCTTCTGTGACTTTCTGGAAGAGATCGAAACCAAGGTTAGAAGAACGAGAGCTACAATCACCCCCTAACTCGCTCTCGGTGGCCATCAGGGGGGGCCAGTTTCTCCTGTGGTTAGGCTGCATTGCCGTGGCCAAGAGCTGGTCGATCCTGGGCCAGTTTCGTCACAGGAGAAGCGGCATGGGTAGCTTGTTCACGATCCCTACTTCCAGGGGCCAGGATCCGGGCTCCACCGCAACCTCCACCCGATGGCTCGGGACCTCCAAGTGTCCCCATGGACACACTTAATGGGGAGCAGGGTCCGTCGTGGTTGATTAGGAGAGAGTATGTCGACCCCGACCAGGGTAATGGAACTACCGGAGTCGAGGGTGGGGACGACTGCCTTGCCGTCCAAGCGTACCACTCGCTCTGGGGCACCAGGCGGAACCTTCTGGTGGACAGTGCAGCCTCCTAACCACGCCCGCGGCGTCGGAGACACCGGCTCAGTGGGCATCGACTTATCCTGAGGTGAGGCCACCGAGGGTCTGCTGACTGGTCGAGAGATACCCTCTCGCAGCCGCCAAGGAGGGTTCACCCTCAGGGGTTGGGTGTTCACTCTCGACTCGACGAACTCTCCAAGGGAGGTGGGGTTCCTGAACCGGCGAGGTAGGGCACGCAGCAGGTGGTCCACGACAACCTTCTCGGCTACTTGATGGGCTGTGGATCCTTCCGTCAGGAGCCAGAGATGGGCGTACACTCACTGATGGAAGTGTTGTGCCGCAGCTACCGGTTTTTAATTTTTATATGACTTTCTTGCCCTGCGCTTAAATCAAGTCAACTTTATTTCTAAAGTGATTTTTACCATTTTTCTTGTTACAAAGCAGGTGTACAAGAAAACATATTGACTATAAGCTATAAGGTTATGCAAGTAAAAACTAAGAAAAGGTGAAAACACACCCAAACACAAAACACTCCACACAACATGCACATGCACCGACATTCATAGACACACATACAAAACACACAGACACACACGCAGACACACAGCCACACGCTTATACATGCCTTTATGACATAAAGACTAGATTACTGTAATGCACTATTAGGTGGTTGCCCTGCAGGCCTAAAAACTCCAACTGGTCCAAAATGCGGCAGCTCGAGTTCTTACGCGTACAAAAAAGTATGAGCATATTAGCCCGGTTCTGTCAACCTTGCACTGGTTACCTGTAAAGCATTGCATTAACTTTAAAATCTTGCTTATTACCATCACGTGCACTACGCTCTCAGGTGTCAGGTCAGTTGGTAATACCTAGAATTTCAAAATCAAGTGCAGGCGGCAGATCATTTTCTTATCTAGCGCCTAAACTTTGGAACAGTCTTCCCTGCACTGTCCGGGAGGCAGACACACTGTCAGTTTAAATCTAGACTAAAGACGCATCTTTTTACTCTTGCATACACTAGACTATCATAATATATATATTTCAAAGATCTAGGCTGCACTAGTTAGATCAACCGGAACCAGGGACACTTCCAATAACAACTGATGCATTTGTTGCATCAAAGAGTGCAGAACAGTACTCTACTCTCAGCCAGTCTTGTCTCATTGTTCCAAGGTTAACCAGAGCGGGCAGGACGCAGTCCAAGGTTATCGGAGCGGGCAGGGCGCAATCCATTCCCAGACCTGACAAATGCTGGACGAAGGACGTGGCGACTCTACAAAACTTCAGTCGCTATTAGATTATTAATGACAATTTTAAATCTAACTTTTTTTTTAATTTGCCTTGTTGTGAAAGCACTGTCGAGCTTGTGCAGAGGCTGCAGTTTTTGCCAGAGGGGAACTGGAATCCCCTGGTTAGGCCTGGTCTCCCTCTGAGGTTTTTTTTCTCCTCCAATGGAGTTTTGGGTTCCTCGCCACTGTTTGCATACTGTTTTGCACTGTTTGCCTGGCCGGGGGGGCTGCTAGAAATTGATAGTCTTATTTAATTAACACTGCATATAGGAATTTATTGTGTGTCTGATATTTGACCTGTGTTTTGACTTCCATAACACTTTTAATAATAAAAACAAAACAAAACAAAAACCCACGAGTGGTAACATAACAAAACAGTGGAATATAATAACATGACAGGATTAAGACTAGCCTTGTTTAAGTGTAGTTAAAATTAACTGTTGACATGGACTAGACTAGACACGACACAAGAACTCACCAAACAAATCACAATGAACCAGCACAGGACAGAAAACACAAGGGCATTAAATAGGGAGAAATCAAGAGGGGAACATGGGGCATGAACTAATTAACAAGCAATAATGAGGAAACGAGAGGACGGGAACAGATATGAGCCTGGAGAGAGTTTATGGCGAGCCACAAATCTTTCGTATAGGAATTAAAAAACAGTTGACATGTCATAAACATTACAGAGCGTGATAAATGGCTAGTATAACATAAACAAAATTATTTTAAACTATCCTAAAGCAACAAGTCTGTATAATGGAATACATGCACTTTAAAAAAAACACTTCAGTGTTTCACGCTCCATTCCAGTGGATGGCGTAAACGTACTAACAACCCATTTGCTATCCACCATCAAACTAGAAGTGTTAAGATGTGGGAGGTGTTTTTGCGGTTGATTCTTGACCAAAATCTTGTTGTAAGCACGTTGTCTACATTGTGAAGTGTGGGTGCTGCTACAACAAGAATTTGAAGTATGACAAGAAACCTTAGTGTAAGCGCCATAGCATTTCAAGGAGTCTCACAGTCCTGTAGTGTCAGATGGTTTTGCCCACTGTTCGATTAATGTATTCAAAAGAAACAACAAAAACAAATCAATCACTCAGGGATGCCCCAGTAAAAAGAGACGACAACCTAGAAATAAAAACAACGCATTTTATAATGTCACGCAGTGTAACCAAGTAAAAGTACATATTTTCTATTATAAATATACTCAAGGAGGAGCAAAAGTACATATTTTCCAAAATGTTACTCAAGTAAATGTAGCTCGTTTCTACCCACATCTGGATATATTTATCTCAGATTAGAAAAGGCTGGGAATACTTTACGTTTATTCAACATATAATACAAAGTTTACAAAGTAGGTAGGTAGGTAGGTAACACCATTAAGCTTATATATATTAAGCTTAAATATTTGATTATTCATATATTTAGATGAAGGTTAATTGAAAGTTTTTATATTTTATAAATATAATTTTGTCACTACTTCTGTGCAAACACTGTAGGGACACAGACAATAATGTGCTGAGCATGAACTGTGCCGACCGGCATAATGCTGTATTGTAATAGCAACAGAATGCAAGAAGTCATACAGCTAGCTTACCGTGCGCATCAATGCTGCAGCGAAATGAAACACTCCCAACGCTGCTGTGAGTTCTCCGGGGCTTTAAAAATGATAGATTTGTTATCCACTCATATTACACTTTTAAGTTAATTTGGTTGATGTCCAATTTGTGTTATTGTAACAATATTGTTCGGTTCACAGGAGGGTGTACCTTTAAAAATACCCTCCCATCTAGCGCCCCACCGCTTATTCCACATATGCCACGGGCGGCCCGGAAAATAATATTTTTGTTGTATTTTCGTAACGTTAAATACCATGTGAAACTAACAATACTGTAATATGTAATACAGTATATTATTTTACATGATTTGCAAGTAGACAGAAAGTCCATTGATCAGTGTACTGGTTGTCAGTACTGTAGATTCACAGTCAACCGTCTTTATAGATTAGTGTCTGTAAGTGCAACTCAAGATGAAGCATGTTTTAATTGGCTGAGACTGATTGAGGATTAAGGACTGAGGACTAAGCAGCTATGAGGTGATTGAAATTAGTCTGGTAATTCAGCAACGTTGTTGTACTGTCAGCACTGAAGGTCAGCTTCTCTTACTCAGCCTATTAGCACACATCACACCCCTCAGCTGGTTACAACAAATCAGTCATTTAACATCCTACTGCGGTAACTTTAGATGGGAATAATGTTTCATTACTTCATTAAATTCCTCATACAGTAATGTGAGTCTCTTTAGAGCAATTCATAAGTGACATTGAAACATTTGTCATTGAGAAACAGCTACCGTTTATAGAATTCTCACTTTAAAGTGTAAAGACGGGGGTGCAGAAACTAAATTTGAGTGTACAGTAAATGTGTTTTGAATGCATCTACATAAAATATGATTTTTGATGTGCAATACCGAAAAAGGACAGAAGCAGTTTATTACATATGATTCACAAACCAGAAGATATGACAAAGAATGATTTAAAGCACTAAAAGTCATTTTAAAAAGTAATTTAAAAGTCATACGCACAAAAAACAATATTGCTTTATATAAAATAAAGAAAACATTCGGGATGCCTTTTTCCGTCTTGATTTGCAGTGCCCATTACTAATAAACCGAAACTCTGCATTTAACTGTTGCCTACTTGTTTTGTTTATATATATATATATATATATATATAATGAAACATATTTTGTACAGGCCTATTTAATTTTTACTGTATAATATAATTGTATTCTGTTTTCCATTATTCACTGAAGCACTGCAAGTGCGTGATGTTGGAATCCTCATATTGTGCTGTTTATACGGTTATTTGCCCATGTAAAACTAAACAACTGGGAATAAATATTTGTAATAAATGCTTCTTCATATTACAAGGGGAGTCTTTCATATTATTTTTGTAGTAACTTTCTATAAAAAATGCTACACTTTCCATTATTTAATAATTAATTTAAAGGAAGGCTTATCAAACTATAAGAAAAATACACCAGTCCAGCTCAGAATAATATGGCTGTGAGGAGTGGAGGAACCCCAATGCCTCTGGCGAAGCCAGCTTTTATGCTGGTTGACAATCGGCGGCTGTTCCTCGTTGATTCCTATGGCGACGCTGATTGCGTTAGGGGTGACTCGTCACAATGGCGTAGTCATTTTACCAGATTTTTGTACCATGTGACACAGGCCAAATGTCACATCAATGACTTACCCTGTAAATGGTGAAGATTAGAATCTGTATATACATATCATACACCCTACAGTGCAATAAATGTGTGCAATACTTTCCCTCAGACATTTCACATATATAAACTCATAACTTGTATATTTTAATATGTCACACTGCACTTTCACCTTTGTGTGCTTAACTTTTATTTTTATTCTGTACTTTCGTTGCCTTTGTTGATTGTTACTTGTCTTGTAACCTTACTTGTGTACTGGAAGCTTCTGTAACCAAGACAAATTCCTCGTGTGTGTAAGCACACCTGGCAATAAAGCTTGTTCTGATTCTGATTCTGATTTCTTACGTCCCTCTAGTCTGCACAGGACTTTGCTTAGTCAAGTCAACTTTATTTCTATAGTGCTTTTAACAATTTTCATTGTTACAAAGCAGCTGTACAAGAAACATATTGACTATAAGCAAAACATAAGGTTATACAAGTAAAAACAAAAAAGGTGAAAACACAGAAGACAGACACACAGATTCAGACACACCCACACACAAGACACTCACAAACGCACACAGACAGAAACGCAGGCACACGCACGCTCAGCGACCATCACAGAGAACCACACACCTAAGATAAGGAGAGAGAAACACAGGTTAAATATTAAACAGAGTATATGCAGTGTTAATTAAATAAAACTTTACAATTCTAGCAGCCCCCCGGCCAAGCAAAACAGTATGCAAATGGTGGCGAGGAACCCAAAACTCCATCGGGAGAAAAAAAACTTCTGAGGGACACCAGCCCTAACCAGGGGATTCCAGTTCCCCTCTTGCAAAAGCTGCAGCCTCTGCACAAGCTCAACAGTGTTTTTGGATTTAAGATAATCATTAATAATCTGAAATTTTATAGTGAAGACGTGTCCTTCTTTATCCAGCTCTATCATCTCAGCTCTTTTCAGGTATGGGCATGAACTGCATCCTGCCCGAGTATTGTTCTGCACTCTTTGATTCAAAAGGTACATCAGTTGTTATTGGAAGTGTTCCTGGTTCCGGTTAATCCAACTAATGCAGCCTAAATCTTCAGAGGATTTATATTATGGTTGTGTAGTGTATGCAAGAATAAAAAGGTGCCTCACGGCTCTCCTCCCACCTTCCTCACCACAAGCATGTATAATGCGAAGAGCATAGTTCCTAAGACTGAGCCCTGGGGTACATCGTACTAGACTTGCGATTTTTGCGACACTTCATTGTTTATTGCTACATATTGAAAACGGTTGGATAAATACGATGTGAACCATTTCAAAGCTATTCCCTTAATTCCGACGAAATTTCGAGGTCTATGTAGGAGCGTGCTGTGGTCAATGGTGTGGAATGCATCACTAAGATCTAGCAGCACCAATATGGAGATACATCCTCGGTCAGACGCCATAAACAGATAATTTGTAAGTCTGATCAAAGCACTCTCTGTACCGGGATGTCACTGAGTTGATACTACTTTTTCCAGAACTTTAGATATGAAAGGTAGATTCAATATAGGTCTGCAGTTAACTAGTTCTCCCCTGAAGTTTTTTTTGACAAGCTGCTTTCTTTAGAGTCCGAGTGGTTTCACTATACCACGGTGATGGTGGTCCATTTTTTATCTTTAAGCACAGAGGAGCAACTGTGTCAAGCGGAGTTAACATTTTCAATGATAAAGTCAAGATCTTCAACATTATTACTCATGCTAGAGATTATAGACAATTCAGGCAGATTATTAAGAAACACACCGTTGGTAGCTCAAGTTATTGTTCTACCATATTTGTAACAAGGAGTTTGATTTGCAACCATAGGCCAGAGAAGCAAACATAATACCAGATAATGATCTGTAATGTCTTCGCTCTTCTGAAGAATTTTGAAGTCCGTATTTATACCGTTAGACCGTATTAAATCTAAAGTATGATTACGAAGGTGAGTGGGTCCTGACACATGTTGTCTTATGTCCATGAAGTTAAGAGTGTCTTTGAAAGCCATTACTAAAGCATCTGTATCGTTATCTACATGGACTTCTTGTTATCGTTCGTCTTCTTATTATTGATAGTATGTTTATATTTATACAATATTTTTCACTTGCACATCTGTGTCTGGAGCCTCAGGAGCTGAAACCTGTTTATGGTCATGGGTATATGATTTCCAGAGTAGACTGGGCATTTTAGACAGGAGTAACAACATGCTGTTCTATTAGAGAGTAAAAATAGGCGCTGCAAAAATGTACATTATTAGAAGAATATCGATTTTTTTAACCTTAAATCACATAAATGCATTCGAAATTACCTCAGTAAAAAAATATGAACGTTTCTATACAGATGATACTTGCTCTTTAAGAATTGTTCAAGTTTATGCAATAAAAAATGTAAGCGAAACTAGAAACAGCTTCTAACGATCTCATGAAAGAGATGAGCGACACACACCGACAAAGGCATTAGAGTGTTCAAGACTTGCAGCAGGGCCTGTGAGTTTACATATGCTATGTAAATGAAGGTGCTGCCTAAGACATCTCCCTTCTGACATATAGAAATGCACAACAATTAGCCTCATTGGCATGCTGGTCACCTTGGTGATGTCAGCTCCAGAAAGTTTGAGGGGGTCCTGACCTTCTCAGCCCCAGTCTCTCTGTGCATGATCTGAATACGATCACGATAAGCACTAAAGTAAACACATTAATTTATTAAAAATTTAGTTAGCTTATCAAAAGCATTAAGATTTGGAATTCAGGAAAATCAGATATTAGAAAAAACGGCACATTCCTTATTTAACTAGACATACAGTAGAAAATAATGATTGGGTCTTTGAGGGTTAAAAACATTTGTGTATTGTATATATGTGTGGGCAAGAACTGGTAAGATCAAGGTTATTAGTATGTCTTAATAATTATATGTCTCTCTTACCTTAATGAACTACTGCACACATAAAAGAACGGTTTGTCAGGAAAAACTAAAAGACAAGCTGTTGTTACACCTCATTCGCCTCTGAGGAGAGTCTTTGTATTTACTGTGAATATGTTTTTTGTTTTCAACATGCATGTCGAATTCAGCATGTCAACTGTGTGGGGGAGTTCATCTGGGAGTCTGATTGGCTGTTCAGCTTTGCAAACCAGTGCACAAGAAAAAATGGAGTGTCTGTTTACGCGGAGTACAAAAAGCCTGCCTTGTTGGTAGAAACTATTTGCACTAACTCCGCCCACCACTATCTGATTGGAATGGAGAAATGGTAAGAATGATGCTATTTCAAACAGCAACTCCCGGGCATTAGATGTAAAGTGTTAATAGCTTTGATGGTGGATACCTTGGTTTAAATCTACCTTTTGTGGGAAACAGAGTGGCAATGGGAAGGGCTAAAAACATTCCCGTAAGAAATGGGACACCACTACTACAATGTCATACGTCATTTTAATAAGTCAAACAAGTTCGTGTGAAATATGTAAGGGGGTAGAAATGGGATTGGGCCTTATACTGTTTTTATTGAATAATGTTTAATGCACAACAATACTGAGGTGCAAATAGTATCTGCC
Organism: Barbatula barbatula; assembly: GCF_947034865.1. Classification (NCBI taxonomy): domain Eukaryota; kingdom Metazoa; phylum Chordata; class Actinopteri; order Cypriniformes; family Nemacheilidae; genus Barbatula; species Barbatula barbatula. Next base: position 2,768,353 of record NC_136774.1, on the reverse strand, counting down.
ACTATTTATAGGTACCAATAGCATATAACTGCTATTTAAACTTAATCCAAAGAAAATCTACTTTCAGTTAGAAAGTCTTAGACACTAAGAAATGCTGCTACATTCACATACCACAGAAGTGATAAAGCAAACAAACAATGAAGTCAAGAGGGAACGCATAGAAGGCTATTTTCATTTTTCATATTTCTCATGCCAGTATGCAAATATGAAACATATCAGATATTAATGATACTGTATGACACGAAAATCGATGCAACAGATTCTTGACTCAAGACCAAGATCCAACACAGCAATGGCGTGTCGGCTGCATCCATGTTGCAGCCGATCCTTGACTCAAGAACAAGAGCCCCTCGTGCTTATTAGCTCTCTCTTCGAGAGCTTTTCGAGTCAGAGGGACTGTCATACACATCAGAATGTGAGTACTGGACTTACTGGAGATACGAACCGTTTCAAAAGTTTCAGTCCAATTTGGTAAACTGATTTGACCGGTTCAATAGCATGATGTGTGCAAACCGGCCATCACTTCTACTTTGCCAACGGGCGTGCTTCTCAATATGCCTCCTGGTTTCCTTGATTCTCCATCCCATAACCCAGAAACTGATCGAGCACAGCTGTCTTTAAAGACATTTCAATTCTCTAATTGCACCAGGAGGAGGTGAGGATAGAGGAGAAAAGAAGCTTTCTGTCGAGTCATATGAGTGCGGATACACAGACATATACACGGAAGTGTTTCTCGTCACCCTTAGGATTATGAACTCTTCTTAAACTATGTGTTTAACAAAAAAAATATATGTTCTGTGTATACAGTCATCATTAATTGATGACTCTTCAAAGTCACGCTAAAGAGAGCAAGGACGTGCCATTTCACTTGAGTGAATGTAAAGTGGCTACTCAACCACTTGCAGGAATTTCTACCCTGGTGATACACAAGCAACAGGCTTACACCAAAAGTTTATAAAAATACAAAATTTATTTATACAACCATTTAAAAACTAAACATAATTGTATGCATAATACATTCAAGGGCTAGGAGTAAAACCACGATACAAAATCACATACAACATACAAAAATCACATACAAAATCACCCCAATGAAGTCATATGTAATGGCCACACGTGAGATTTAAACAACAATAGCAAGCAGCAAGTCAAAAAGGTATCAGTGTAAACACTTCAAACTAAACCCCACACATTAAGCAATAATTATATAACTAAAATCAGTTTGATCTGTATATTAGCCTTAAAACCCGTTCGTGTGTAAAAAGTTGGAAATAAAACCCCAGCGAGCAGCCTCACTAGTCCGAGAAATGTTTACACGGTCAAAGCATCACAATTATATTATACATAAGATAAAGTCTCATCGAACACAGTCAACAGTCTCGCCACTCACAACCCCGCCCACTTGGCGCTCGTAGTGCAAAAGGGAAGCACTAAAGGTAAGGCGATGATAGCAACACACAAACGAGTCCCGGCTCCGACGATTTCCAGGACACCGTGGCCAGCAGGGATAACCGGAATTTTAGAGCAGAGCTGGGAGACGAAGGAAGTGCAATCAGTCCTAAATAAATACACGTCAGTGCTTTCGTACAAGACTAGTACCACTTCCCTCAATGTGAATGAGTAGCGCGCATTGATTTTTCTCGTGGACCCCTCGCTGCCAGAAGTCACTCGCGATCGTTGCCGTTGTCCCAATAAACCGGCACGAAGGCGTTGTGCTTAACTCGTTGCGGTATCTCTCACGGTCCACCAACCCCCGGTAAGGACTACATGCTGGTTCTTTTATCCACGGAGCAACCGATCGCGTTGTGCCACTGGCTCGTCAGTAAGATTGGACACACCTGAAACAAAAACTTGTAGATACACATGCACACCTGATAGACATTAACCCACCCACACAAGTTGTCAAACAATCAGTGTTCTCCTCCCGTTACATTTCCCCCCGCCTTTAATAATGGTCGCCCCGAACATAGTCCTTAAGAGTCACATGGCCAATGTCATGGTGTGTCCAGTCAGTTAGGGTATGTAGCGTGCAGGTTTTGTGCCACGGGTAGCACGCAGGGGATACCGACGAGAGTCCTGGTTGTCGATGACTGCCCCAAGCTCTAGGGCTGGGTCGTGACCCCTAACTACAGGAGGTAACATTGCTGGGTCAAACTCAGCAAGAGGCAAAATTTCTGGTTTAAGCCCAGGGGCATCATGGGCTTGTATGGCTGGTGCATAAGGAAGGGAAGTACTAGCTGCCAAGTCCACTGGCTCACAGCGAGGACTTGGAGGGTCAGTCTGGTGTTGGGGGGCAAAAGGAGGCGGAGCGAAGGGCCAGTGTTGTCGTTGGTTGGGGCACTGACTTTCACTGGAACGACCCTCTTCATTGAAGCTGGCTCCCCCTTGGTCGCTTAGAATACACTTCGGGCAGCCAAATGGGAGAATGAGTGCTGTCCATAGACCCTTAGCGGTAGTAGGAGCAGATTGATCCCTGATGGGCACTGCCAATGCATAGTGGGAGAACAAATCTGTAATCACAAGGATATATTGAAAAGTGTCAGAAGGCCTCCCAAGGGACAGATAGTCTATTGCCACAATTTTGAAGGGGTAGCTGGCAGAAATGGGGCACAAAGGTGCTTTTTGTGACCCTACCCGTTTGCCTACCACACAGTTAAGACATTCGGCCGCCCACGTTCTAGCATTCGTGCTCATACCCACCCAGTAGAATCTCCTCCGCAGTAGTGAGACCATTTTGTCGCCACCTACATGACCTGCAGCTCTATGATATTCTTCCCACACTTGTCGGACTTGAGCTACTGGCACAATGATTTGTTGCACTGGGGCTCCAGTGTCTGGCTCAGTGACAAGTCTAGCAAGGGCCCCATTATGGAATTCCAGCCGGTCCCATTCCCTCAGCAAGCAACGAAGCTGTAGAGACAAAGCAGAACGGCAACTTATTGTTGGGGGCTCACCTTGTGTTTTCCAGGTGTGTAGCTGCTGCAGGTCAGAGTCCATTTTCTGCTGGTGCTCTCATCGTCCTACCCCCTCGGATGACTGCGGGGGTGTGGTGCTCTGTGCTGCATGTACCGCAATGTCCGCTGTCTCTCCTGGTATTCGAGAAAGCGGATCTGCATTCCTATTAGCAGTCCCTGGTCGGTAGCGGATTTTGTAGGAATAATTGGCTAGCTGGGCCACCCATCTCTGCTCCGTCGCCCCCAACTTTGCAGTCTCCAAATGGACTAAAGGGTTGTTGTCGGTGTGTACCGTAACCTGAGCTCCCCACAAATAGTCTTTAAATTTCTCAGTGATGTCCCACTTCAAGGCCAACAGCTCTAACTTAAAGGAGCTATAGTTTTGGTCATTGCGCTCTGGGGGATGGAGGCTACGGCTGGCATAGGCCATAACCCTCTCCCTGCCTTCCTGGACTTGGGCAAGAACAGCTCCAAGGCCATTCAGGCTTGCGTCTGTGTATAGTCTAAATGGAAGTTGAAAATCAGCGTAGGCCAATGTCGGGGCACTGAGAAGGGCCTGTTTAAGTGACTCAAAGGCAACCCGGCACTCAGGGGTCCATTGGATGGCTGAAGAGGGCCGATGGGCACTTCCCTGCAGGAGCTGGTTGAGGGGAGCAGCTACCTTCGAGAAAGCGGGGATGAATCGCCGATAATATCCTACGAATCCCAAGAATGAACGCACCTGTCTCACTCTTGCTGGTATAGCCCAATCACGGACGACTGCAGTCTTATCTGGGTCCGTTGCTACCCCCTGGCCGCTAACCACATGTACCAGGTAGGTCACCTTCTTCTGGAACAGATGGCATTTACGAGGCTGCAGTTTTAGGCCATGCTCCTGAAGACAACGAAAAACCTGCTCAAGATGCTGTAAGTGGGTTTTGAAGTCAGGCGAGTACACAATTATGTCATCAAGGTAAATGAGAAGAGAATCGTAAACCTGAGCACCCAGGCAGCGTTGCATTAGCCTCTGAAACGTGGCTGGAGCGTTACAGAGGCCAAAGGGCATGTGTTCAAACTGGTATAGACCGAAGGGGGTGGTAAAGGCAGTCTTCTCCTGGTCTGCAGGTGACACTTCCACCTGCCAGTACCCGCTTGCCAGATCCAGAGTTGAATACCTCTGGGCCCTTGTGAGGCTCGTAAGGGATTCTTCTATACGCTGCAATGGGAAAGAGTCTTTGTGAGTTACTGAGTTAAGCCTGCGATAATCCACGCAGAACCTCCATGACCCATCCTTCTTCTTTGCCAGAACAACTGGGGCGGCCCATGGACTTGAACTCTCTTTTACAACGCCACTCTCTAACATACCCTGTATTAGTGCCCTCAAGTCGGGGTAAAGGTTAGGGGGAACCGGTCGGTACCTTTCCCGAATCGGTGGAGCTGTGCCTGTGCCAGTCTTCCCAAAGTCGTCTTCATGGGCCGCAAACACGTGAGACCACTTCCGCAGGAGGGTTGTCAGTTGGGCTTGCTGGCCCCTGGTCAGGTCCTCACCACACAACGCAAGGGCTGGATGATCTTCAATCTGCGTCTGTTCTATGTGCATAACGTCAACTTCAGCCAACTGGGGTTCGATGTTTCGTAGCACGAGTCTGGAACGTTCCTTTACGTCCCTTGGGTCTATCTGGGTCACCGAAGCCAGGGGGCGCCGTTGTGGCAACTCTAAGGGGAATAGATTAGGATTGCAGACACGGAGGGGAACCTTCCCACCTTGCATCCAGCTCAGGGATCGGGCAACACACCACTCCTGCCCATGGTGTTCCAAATCTTCGACTAAGACAGCGCAGTTAGGCTGGTTGGTAGCTTGTGGGACGTAGGCCCAGACAATCATCTCACTTCCAGGGGGTAACATTACAGGTAGTTGTCGCTGGAGTTTAGCCACACCTTGGAGCTCTACCTCAGGCATGGAGCTGTTTACTCTTTGACAGGCGGCGAAGGCTGTATCCCAAGCTTTCTCTGCAGAAGGGGAAAACACAGATTTAAAAGCTGCAATACCAGGGTGTGTACCCTGGAAAATGCCCGTCCAAACAGTCTGCCACAACATTCATACCTAAAAGTCCATATTCTGTGTTTATGCAGTCGTCTCGTACGATAACCACCCCCTTTCCATGTACTTCCACACCCCCAATGTTAACATTCAGTACTGCATAACCCACATAAGGAATTTGAAGGCCATTAGCAGCTCTCAACGCCAACCAAGATATTTGACTGGGATCTTGCATACATTCTTCACTAAAATGACGCTGGAACAAGGCTTGGCTAAAGAGTGTGACTTGAGAGCCAGTATCTATTATGCATGGGATCCGTCGCCCCTGGACCAACACTTCAACCTCTGGGCACTTACCCACCATGGAGGGCCTTTGTAGGGACGCAGTTGAGGGCCCCTCCCGGTTCACTTGCCCTGCTGTGACCGGGGGTATCGAAAACCCGACTGAGTTGGACGTCTCCTTGGACAAAAACGCTGTATATGTCCCCCTTCTCCACAAGCATGACAGATGGCACGGCCTTGAGCATCCCACTGGTAGCGCTGTTGATCAGGGGGGGCTGACCCCAAGCATTGGCGATGGGGGTCATGGTCGGAGCGAGGACGCCAATGTGGCTGGAACGGTGCCTCAGTTGCTGGGGATCGTGTTGCTGAGGCTTGGCCCAGATGCCCCTTCAGTTCTTCCCCAGGGACTTCCCCAAGAGTGTTAGCTGCTCTTTTAATTCCTGTTGTCCTTCATTCGTTGCCAGTCAGTAACATTCATCCTGTGATCTTTCACTCCTGTTGGTGTCGCTGGCGACCCTGATGGAGTCAAAAAGGTTGGACAAACCTGAACATCTTCCAGGGCCAGCTCTTGTTCTAGTGCCTTTGCTTCCCTACAGGCATCAGCGAAAGTGGATGTTGGGGTCCGTCGGAGCTGCCTTGACAATTCCTGCTTTATCGGCCCATGTCTCAATCCCGTAACGTATTGAGTTCGCAGCAATTCATCATCTGTTCCAGCAGTCAAGGGTTCTCTGGCTCGCCACCTATAATGCAGCTCACGTAGACGAAGGGTAAAGGGTCCTACCCCCTCCCATGGTTGCTGTTTACAATTAAAGAACTGAACACGTAGTTGAGCAACAGGCTGTTGACCACCATACAATGAGGCTAGGGCATCTAGAATTTTTACATCAGTATTTCGCTCTCCTCTAGCCAATAGCAGCACTTCCCTTTTAGCATTCCCCTCCAATGCACTTAACACAAAATCAACCTGCTGTACCTCATTTAGCCCCTGGGCCCGAATAAAAGCCTCAATTTGGTTTCTCCATTCTTGAAATTTAGAGGGTTCCCCTCCACCAAATTTTGGGACCCATGGTCCCCCCACAAACCATGGCATTAACGGATTTACTCGAGGCTGCTCGTCGTGACTCATGTTACTTGTGTATGTCAAGGACCCTGCCGACTACGCCAAAAAATTTTAAGTTGCTACTCAACCACTTGCAGGAATTTCTACCCTTGTGATACACAAGCAACAGGCTTACACCAAAAGTTTATAAAAATACAAAATTTATTTATACAACCATTTAAAAACTAAACATAATTGTATGCATAATACATTCAAGGGCTAGGAGTAAAACCACGATACAAAATCACATACAACATACAAAAATCACATACAAAATCACCCCAATGAAGTCATATGTAATGGCCACACGTGAGATTTAAACAACAATAGCAAGCAGCAAGTCAAAAAGGTATCAGTGTAAACACTTCAAACTAAACCCCACACATTAAGCAATAATTATATAACTAAAATCAGTTTGATCTGTATATTAGCCTTAAACCCGTTCGCGTATAAAAAGTTGGAAATAAAACCCCAGCGAGCAGCCTCACTAGTCCGAGAAATGTTTACACGGTCAAAGCATCACAATTATATTATACATAAGATAAAGTCTAATCGAACACAGTCAACAGTCTCGTCACTCACGACCCCCCCCCCACTTGGCACTCGTAGTGCAAAAGGGAAGCACTAAAGGTAAGGCGATGATAGCAACACACAAACGAATCCCGGCTCCGACGATTTCCAGGACACCATGGCCAGCAGGGATAACCGGAACTTTAGAGCAGAGCTGGGAGACGAAGGAAGTGCAATCAGTCCTAAATAAATACACGTCAGTGCTTTCGTACAAGACTAGTACCACTTCCCTCAATGTGAATGAGTAGCGCGCGTTGATTTTTCTCGTGGACCCCTCGCTGCCAGAAGTCACTCGCGGCCGTTGCCGTTGTCCCAATAAACCGGCACGAAGGCGTTGTGCTTAACTCGTTGCGGTATCTCTCACGGTCCACCAACCCCCGGTAAGGACTGCATGCTGGTTCTTTTATCCATGGAGCTACCGATCGCGTTGTGCCACTGGCTCGTCAGTAACATTGGACACACCTGAAACAAAAACTTGTAGATACACATGCACACCTGATAGACATTAACCCACCCACACAAGTTGTCAAACAATCAGTGTTCTCCTCCCGTTACATGAACACCTCAGTCCTCGGGTCTTTTCCAAAATTGCATCCTTCCCTCGCATCCTGGAGGGGTGGAGCTAAGATGTGAGGAAAGGAAATGAGGATGCACAAATAAGAACTGAGAAGCACCCCAGTATAAACAGTCAGCTCGATGTGCCAGGGTGTAATGTGACACACATTATAATTTTCAAGAGGCACTCACTTATTTTTTTCTAATTTTGTGCATGCTTGATCTGGACTTACTCTTATATGTATACACTTAAGGGCCAAGCTGCATAAATGCAGAGCAATGGATAGATGTGGACTGACGTGTGTAAAGAAGAATAAAAAGTGAAAGAAGCGAGAATTGCTCTTCATTCTCCAGTGATTTTTAGCAAAGTATGGCCTTCTGATCCCAGGGTCCCCAGGCTTGCCTGCACAGACGGCCCGGTCACAGCCTCCCGCGTCTGGGGATTAATGCCGGCGTGTACACCCTCAATCTCTTAAACACAACACCCCAACCCACTACTTGGCTAGCTGTTCTCCATTAACACCAAGTCTGTGGCTAAGCAACTGTAATTGGAGAGAGCCACAGGGAGCGTGTATGTGTGTAGAGACTAAATAAGATAGAGAGGCATCCTTTAACACTAATGTTTTCCATTATGTCTCTGCTGTGAAAGAGAAAAACTGTTGTAACAGACTGTTGTAACTATGTGTCTGTATTTTTGGATGTTTATGGTCAGGTATCACAGGTTCTTGTGAAATAGGACACAACAGTCACAGGTTATTTTGCAAATACTTATTTTGAAATAATATTTTGAGAGGTATTCACCAATGTTTGAGTTCAATCTTTTCATTTCTTTACAATTTGTTTGGCAGAGCTGACCACGTTTTTTTAAGGTTTCATTTGGTTTAATTTTTAAGTGACACTGCAGAACTAATAGGTGAACCACAAACCCACAGAAAGAGAATAGTCTATGTTGACTTCAAAGTTATTTTAATCACTTATAAAGCCTTTAAGGGTTTAGCCCCTATCTAACAGAGCTTCTATCACACTACAAGCCATCACGCTCTCGAAGATCTCAAAACTCAGGATTTTTGATAACACCTAGAATAACTAAATCCACCAAAGGGGGTCGAGCTTTCTCATACGTAGCACCTAAACTCTGGAATATAGCCTCCCCGATACTATTCGAGGATCAGACACACTCGCCCAATTTAAATCTAGATTAAAGACACATCTTTTCAGCCAAGCATTCACTTAATGCAAAATATGCTAAATAAACCACCAGGAGACTGCATTTATTAAATATTATTTAGTAGAATAATCTTGCTTGTTCTATAAACACCATATACCTGAGCTGTGTTTTACCTTTTTTGTGTAAAGCTTCTGTGGAACAATGCACATTGTGAAAAGTGTTATATAAATAAAATTTAAATATACTAATATATAGGTTGGGAGGACCCAGCTGTAAAGGAATTGCCTAAGTCTCTGGGACACTCCTGGACAAATTATATCAGACATACTTTATTTAATTTTAATTAATTGTGTTATATGCAGGTTTTAGGCTATTACTGAGTAATACCTAAGTTCAAAAACGTGACATTTTTTTTACTGTAGATTTGTGTTATGAACATTCTAGTTATCATATGAGAAATGTTACTATGGCAGGTAGAGCTATTTGTTTATTTGGAAATTTAGTGCATATTCAATTATTAGTTATTGTTGGTAAATATGGAAAGCGGTTGTACTTCACAACACTTTTTCGCAGAATGGTGTTTTTAAGTGGTGAGGCGGTTCCGTCGATCACACTCTCAGCCCATGTCTGCTCTGATGGATGTTTGTGCATTGTGAGCTTAAATAGGGGAGAGTGACATAGTTGTTTACTGGTTTTCAAGTATCAAGGTTCCAGCTACATTTCAACAAAAGCAAACGGAAGCTTATCTTCGTGGAAAACAGAAAGGAATGATAAAATAATATACAGTATAATAAGGTGATCAAGTTTAAATAGATGATTAAATAGATAAGGAAGGAGAGTGAATTGAGAGTTTGGGAAAAGAGTAATGAAAGAGGAAGAGAAGACTTCAAAATGAACACATTTTAAGTATAACACATGTGGCATATAATTTGCCATCAAGATATTTTTGGATTCCTAATAATGTCATTTGGAAAAAATAATCACAAAGATTTACATGCTAATATCTTGTCTTCAGTTGCCATCTAGATGTTAGTCTGAATTTAAAAGATGGAAAGAAAAAGCATTGCTGTAAGTGTTAAGAGAAGACAAAAACAAAGCCACAGGGGTCTAATTTATATGTATCATAAAACTACTTCTGAAAATGGAAAAAACTCAGATTTTGCCACTTCAAATTGATTTCACCTTTCCATGGTGGAAAACAGATATTCATTTTAATTACTTAAGGTATATACCTTGGATGCTACCGCCATCTACAGGATAATACGCATATTCTTAAATGTGCAACCACGCGAATAGCGTAAATTACTTGCGCTATTCGACCGACCGCGCTTAAGCGTTAAAGCAGAAATAAGTGCAAGGTGCGCAGGATCATGTGAGTTAACAAAGGAATCAAAGAAACGGTAAGTGAAAAACCCCACAGGAATTGAATAACAGAATAAACTCGAGACACGTCAATCAACAATAAATACAAAACATCCGTATAAATAAAGACAGAAATCGTTAGAACATAGGAGCAGAGTCGCAACCTGCATAATGTTTAGGCGTTATGTGATGTCAAATACGTCTTATTGCATATGCTTGGAGTGTTCGGGATAACGGGTATTGTTGTATCTCAATAATCTCATAACAACGTTATGTTAACGTTACATCAAGAAATGCTCCTCATCTTAATTGATTAAGAGATAAACAACAAATGACTTATTTTAGAGAGATTGCGGTGGTAGGCTTAGGCAAACCATGGCATCAAAATGGTACTTTTTAGGAGCTAAAAAGAGAAAAGCAGAAAAAGAAAAGAAAGCTAAAAATAAAGGTATGTTCTGCTTCACTGTTTAATGCGTAAACTAATTTAAAATAGTGGGCCATATTTATGGTCTTGCCTAGGGCCCCACAACCCCATGCAATAATTTGTGGTTCACAAAATACTTTACAATATGTATTCGAATATCATTAATGTGATGAGCATTAGTAATATTATTTAGTGAGAACTATGTGGCTTATTTTTTAAAACAGAATGGATTACACACAAATGTCTTGAGGATTTTCAAAAAGAATAATAGAATCACCTAATGTGAAACCTCTAAGGTTAAGCCTTTTTACGCTTCTGGGTTTTTGACTTCAGCATTGTTCAAAAAGTTATGTTGCACAGCCCTAGTGTGCTGCAAAGTTAAAGACAATTGGTTGTTATTAAAGTTCAAAAATATTTTCTCATACATGTTTTTATATTCTTATTTGGCAGATGATGTGATGATCAACCCAGCAAGCACCAAGGAGAAGATGGGAGGGGATGAAGAAATAAAACCAACTATTTATATTTTCCTTAAGGTTCACTGTTGGCTGGTTGTTTGTTTGTTAAAATAAGTAAACCAAGAAAAGGTTTAACCTTTTATTTCACTATTGATTATTTCACATAGGTTTAAATTATTTAAAATGTTATCATGTCATTCTTCATATTGCTTTTGGGCAATTTTCCATATTTCTACACTCTAAAAAATGCTGGGTTAAAAATAACCCAATTTGTGTTATTTTAGTAACCCAGCGCTGGGTCAAAAAGTTATTTGGGTTATTGGGTTATTATTTTGACCCAAAATTGGGTTAAAAATAAACATAACTGCTGGGTTAACCTCAACCCAAAATGGGTTAAAAATGACAACTAGGTATTTTAATTTAAAAAATATATATTTTAATTTGAATATTAATAGTCTATTTGTGAAAAGTAAATGTTGTGTTTGTGTGTTGGGGTCTGAGAGAAACGCATGGCAAATCAAGTGGGGAAAAAAAAGTTTATTTTACATTCAGCGATAACAAACTTCATGAATTCTTTTTAAGAAATGGTCACAGTAAAAATGTATCAATTGTAGTGTAAAACATTGGCATAAAAACATTCTATAATATGTTTAACACACCTCTACACAATGTCAGCATCAGTTACATTGTGTAAAAATAACAAACTGGATAAACTTTACATTTCCTACTAGAGAAATTGTCACAGCAAAATCAATTGTAGAGTAAAAGAAATCATTGACTTAAAAACATTTGAACTTTTTACACTTTATGCACATCAGCATGTCAGAATCAGTAAACATTCAACCAAAGCAACAGAGAAATTGTCACAGAAAAATAAATTTTATTTTTGGCATTAAAAAAATCTCAGATCATGTCATATTTTCTTCATCCAACTCATCACATTCCTCATAAAGGTTATCACAATCCTCATCACAATGTTCAACAGGCTCAACTGAAGGGGTTTCCACCACTTCTTCTGTAAATTCATAAAAATGTTCCAGTAGGTGTCTTCTAAATGATCTAATAATACTATATGAGTGATGACATCCAACTTGAAAGAACCTGAAAGAACCTTGATGTAGAAAATACATGTACAATTCTTAAGTATAAAATAAGCTCTGATATTAGGCTCTAAAGACCTTTTGCATTTAAAGCAGATGTACCCCATGTTGTTTACACCTAATACCTTAAACTTACATCAAGCACATTCTTGAGGTACTTCTTGAATTTTAGACGAAGTCCAATAACAGGGATAAGCGTGGTCAGCGTGGAGTCGTCTAAAAGGAAGAGTGTCTCTTGGTCAATCTTCTCACCTGTAAAAGAAGTGACATCCAGAACTTGTTATATACTGATGGGGGAAATTACATGCTCTATTGTTAGTAAGTCTGTCATCTGCTAGATGAAAGTAGATACAATGAAACAGACCAAACTAAGGAAATTACAATCATGTAAAAACACTATGGCCACGCACAGACAAAAATTTAAATGATTGATTGTCCACGCTCTAGCAACCATTCAGATCCGATATGAGTGTCCCATGGTTGTCTCAAATTTTTTGCAATATGTGATTTGGTGTATATGGGAGCGTTGAACTTAATGCGTCGCTGTGCAAATCGATAGGTGCATGAGATCGCAATACTCTTTATGATGTCAAACGTGTCAGCACAGATTCTTGAGGATACTCCAGTGTTACCCATACAATGCATTCACTTAATGTCACAAATACATTAATTAATTTGTGTTTGTGACGTCACCAGCGCCACAAGTCTGTCAAAATCCTGTGAACACTGTTCTCAAATCGTAAAAAAAGCTCGGATAGACAAATTCGACAAATGCTAAGTACGTCACCGAGAGGATGCGAATGTATTCAAGTGCTCTCATGGACGCACATCTTAGACTGACAGGGTAGAGAAGAATATGTTGATTAAAAAGTACTTTTCTGGACCTTGACGGGAACAATTAGCATGATGTCTATTAGGTGGTATGGAATATCTCGGATGTGGATCTAAAATATCTTAATTTGTGTTCTGAAGATGCTAGGAGGTCTTAAATAGTGTAATGTGGGTGACAAAACATTACAAAAAAATATTTTTTGGATAAACTATCCCTTTTAATAAAACTTTAACCTTGAATAAAGCAGTGCATTACACTTGCATTGCTATAAACAACACTGTAAAATATTATACATTCACACTTACCTTCAAATGTGGGAAATAACTCGTCAAGTTTCCATTCTCTAAGCTTATTTTTTACATATTCATCCATCTGAAAAAAGTCACAAGACATCTTAGCATTCTAGACACATTCATTTAAATCCTCAATTACGTAAAGTGGCATGTAAATAATAATCTATATTAGATGCAAAACAGTCTAAATGACCATTTTTTAATCAGGCCCCTCCATTTACTTTGCATCTGAACTCTTCATATAACAATTGTGGTCGCTGTCGTTGGATTCCAAGCTTATTCGATACAATCTTTTATAGAAGCATAACGAACTATACCATGCACACAGAACCAGCAGCATGCTAACGTTAGATTTAAAACTTTCAAATCGAAACACTGGCGACTACAAACTTATATTAAATAAATAAATGGTAATGAAGTGAATGTCTGATATATTCAAGAGAAAGCAAAATGAACGTCATGATATAACGTTACGTTAGTTATCTTAATGGGTCTAATCATGTCTGTCTGCTTAAAAGCAGGTTGAACGTTAAAGACAGCTAAAAATATAGTATTTTCTGTGTGAACAAATAAATTGTGATATAATGAATGAATAACTACACGAAAATTTTCGCAAACTGAAAACTTGCTAGGCGGGAAATTATCAGGGCAGCAAGGCCAACCGTATAAATAACTGCAATTATAACAAACGACTTATAATACACCAAAATGTATCTTAAATATAAAGTATACGATTAAGAAATACTAAAGTAATTTTACACCATCTTACCTTTTCTGGCCTAAAGAATTCAACGCCGAGCCTCAGTTCGCGACGTCTCACTTCCCTGAGCAGACTCCGTTTACTAATTGCAAAGGACATCCGCCAACAAAAAATAGTCCTTAAGCCCGAAGCGTTGGGTTTTTAAATTGTCGTCAAGAAAAGAAGACTAAAAGGCTTATTTAAAAAAAATTGTGAAGCGTTTTCATTACATGTCCCAAGAAACTTTACAAGTTCCCTCTCACTTGTGATTTAACCCCCAAAGTTCACCTCAGGCATTTTCACATTTAACGCTATTTCGTTGTTTTTTCCCCAAACACATTTCTGCCAAAAGCCGCAATATTCTGTCAAGCACCGCAAACGGTAGACGGAGTATTATCAACACCGAGGAAACCTTCAGAACCTTTTTAACGTGACGTGCATGCTCTCTTTAACGTCCGCATGTACAACCCAGCACTGTTGGGTTACGGTCACCAACCCAAATTTGGGTCAAATCAACCAGTTTTCGTTACCCAGCGGTCTTAACCCAGCGTTTGGGTTGAAAAAATAACCCAGCAGTTTTTAGAGTGATCAATAATATTTACTGTAACTATATTGTAAAAATAACATGTAATTTGGGATCTTTCATTTTGTTAAATTATTTTTTAAAATTTTCTTTTTCTTAATAAAAGTTTTAAGTTGTTTTGAATAAAAATGAAGAAAATAATTATTTGCTGGAAGCCCTCGACCAGTGGGTTCATGGCGTCCGGAAAATCTGTAGCGGTACCCGCGCTCACAGAAATCCTGTTGTGCCGGCTTGCCCGCGGGCGGCCACAATGAGCCGCGGAGGTGGATCACCCGGGCCGGGAATAAGGAGAACCACGAGCCGTGCCCAGCTTGTCGGTGGTCTTTTGCAAAGTGGACTTGGGTGAGGTGATATCCGCCAGGGAAAAGGCTTAGAGGCAGAAAAGCTCCACCTTGGTCATCCACCGGGGATCGTGTTGTGAGTAGAGGTGTAAGAAGAAGCCGGAGAAGGAGGTGGACGCCTCTTTGGGCCAGGTGATGAAGTGCAACCTCTGGATTTAGCCTTTCGAGGTGTAGAACGGGGGAGATGGCGGCCCTGTGATGAAACCGGGAAATCGATTGATGATTTCGATCCTGAGCTGGATTGATGAGACGCACTCGGCGGGACTGAAAGATTGCGTTTGGCAGATAAGTCGTCAATGATGGGGGTCTCGGACATAGTGTCGGAATGACATTGATGCTAAATCTTAAGAGGTAGAGCAGGTTAGATGGTTTCCCTATTTATAAGCAAGCTCGCTAGGGCTGATTGTGTATGTTGTGGTGGAGGTTACAGATCCAGGATCAGCGTCACCTGGAAAACAACCCGGCAGCTAATGCTGATCACACACACCACTTGCTGATTAGCTGCCGGGCATAAAACCTTCCCAAACACACCATTTTGGGCTCGTTATTTGCACTACTTGTATTAATAAATTCCCCTCCGGGGTTGCTTACACCAGCCGTCTTGTGTCCGTAGTGTCTCTTACATAGTGGTAAGAGACCTCCGAGCCAACGTGTTTTTTTTCTTCTTCTCTCTAACACCGGTATTTCGTCTATCGCAGGAACAACGGACACTCTCTCTCTCTCCGCGGCCAAAATGGAGGAACTCCTGCGCCGACTTACAGAGGTATCAGTCCGCCAGCAGCAGTGCTTTGACCAGCTGGTGGCCAGACAAGAGCGAGCAGACCGGGAGATAGAGCAGCTCCAGGCGACCCCGTCTAGATCTTCGGGACATACGGTCTCTATATATTTGGAAACAGTAACATTTATAGCAGTTGAGGAGCACAGACTATGGTTAAGTTTTGACTTACATGAGGGAGACTTACCGGAGGGAGACATAGTCAACAGGTGCGTAGCGCATTCAAGATGTTGTCGGACAGGAGAGCCGTTCCGATGCTGCTGGGGTGCAGGCTGTCGGGGCGTAAGAGCCTAGGTCGCTCCCAGAACAGATCAAAATTATGAGAAGGCATTACAAGGCGCCGCTCGTTTGCTGAACGCAGGGTTCTTGATGGGGTGTTGGAGTGTAGTAGGGTGTGAAAGTATGCCGGTGCACATCCTCCTTTATTTCAGATATCATATTTCAAAAACTATTTAAATAAGGCACGTCTATATGTCTCTTCCACTCGTCATGTGGTTGCTACATGTGAATATAATAAAATAAACATAATTTTTGCGGTGGTAAAAAAAAAACTTTCACCGTCACCACAGCCCTACGTGTGCTTTACTTCAATTATGTAAAAAGGCTTTTTGGACTTGATCCGGCACCGCAAGATCCGACAGGTGGATGACATCTAAATACCTCTCGACTAATGTAATCAGATACAACCTTTCACTTAAAATTTGTTATTAGTAAATACTAAAATTACCATAAATTATAACAATATTAAATGCTGCAGAAGTAGCCTTTTTTCAATGTTAGTCATAGCTAATACATCAACTAATGTTAACAAATATTGTAGGACTATAGCATTCATTTGTTTCCAGATGGTCTCTGGTTGTGAAAGGTAGTTTAACATATTGTGTGTGTTTTACATAGCCAATATGAAAAAAACAGTTAGAAAAAGTTGATCAATGTAATTTTTTCATTGATTAAATACAGCATCTTCCCTATTGACAATGAAAACCCCGATTGAGGCCCTATGTTACATAAGCCACCTCTCACCTAAACCTCTTCATTAGACACAACTTCATTAGCCCCCCACTGTCCCTCTTTTCCATTGAGATGATTTTTGGCAGTATACCATCTATCCCTCTGTTTCACTTTCAAGCACACACATAATGGCTTAGTGTCTTGGAAAGTTACTGTAACGAAGAAATCACGATTAGGCAAAAGTTGATCATGGTGTGTGAATAGTTGTACAATTGAGAGCAAAGCAACCTATTAGCTTAGTCTGGATTTTGTAGATGAGTATGTCTTTTGGGTCTTTGTCTGTGATTAGCTGAAATTGGTTGATCACAATGCCTCTGTTGACTAGGCTCTCAAAACTTTTTAAATTCCATTGAAAGAATTCCCTCATTAGTTTTCCCACATCGTTTTGTTGGTCAAATGATTGGCTTGGAGACAAAACCTCCTTATGGGCTCTGGCACTCTCTTCTTTCTCACACACTAAACAGTTCACACTAAGCTTTTTAAAGGATTTTTCATTACGCAAGATTGGCTGCTTAGATTTTACCCATGTGCATTTCCAAATGCATTTCATTGCAGGTTTTTAGGATTAACTTTTCACAATACCTCCATCGGTTCCATCAAGGGATGTATTTATGAGCTGTGTTCATAATTTTCCTTTTTAGATTCCGGAGTACCTCTTCAGCAATTTTATCTTGTAATATTATTAATTGGCTGTTGTTCAAGAGCCTGTGTATGCTCATCACATTAAGTTGGAACAGCTCAATTATTCAACTTAAACTCTTAACCACATATCTACATCACTGAAGAATTGTTGGATTGAATTCATGCTTTGACTTTGAGTCTTAATGATTTCTCCAATGGATATCATCCTCAACTTGATAACGCCTGAGTGCTCGCCGACTAACTCTCCAACCAATACCGTAAGTTCATTGAGTGTTTATAAGATTTTAAGTTTTTATTATTTGCAAATAGAATGTAGGCCTGTATGTAAATTATAATTATTATTAATGTTGGTACTCCATTTTTGCCAGTATGAATAATACAGTGCTTCTGGACCAGTGTTTACATCTTGCAAAGTGGTCTACAAATTGAATAAGCATGTATGCACAATCCCTGTTTCATGGGCATTCTGGGCAATTCAGGAGATTCAACTTTTCTTCCACTTTCCTTTTACTCTTTTTCCAATAGGTATTAGAAATGCTAAATTAAATGGTTTGTCAAACACTATTTTATGAACAAAACTGATTTTACTAATTGTTGCTAGAATATTGTGAAACAAGAATCAAAAACAACTTTTGTGCACATTTGATCTAGAATATAAGGGGGCAACCGGGGATCCCAGACATGGATTAACCTAAACCAGGACTAGGTTTTAGTTCAATTATGACATTTAAGTCGTTTTTACAAACATGCCTTACATCTCATCTTCTCCTCCAAGTTCAAAATCGTCCGACGTCGTTGTTTTTACCTTTTAACTCCCTTTTTTTGTAAACAGCGTTTGACTTAGTATTTGCACGTTCAACTTGTAGACACTGACTCTGTGCTTCTGCTTACGTCAAACGTGACCTTTTCTACATAATTACGTATTTAGTGATGTCGTGAACGTGCTTTTTAGAACAGAGCAAGGCGAGCATTTGTGTTTATAAAGCGTAAACATTTATGTTCTTTTTTTAAATGACTGATCGTTTCGCTAGATAAGACCCTTATTCATCATCTGGTATCATTTAAAGTCCTTTGAAGCTGCACTGAAACGTCTAGGTTACGTATGTAACCTCCGTTCCCTGATGGAGGGAACGAGACGTTGTGTCGAACCGACAGATGGGGTTTGACTTCAGAACCTATCATCTTCTGACTATTTTGAAAAGGCCAATGAAATTGGCTAATTCAATTTGCATGCCGGACTCCACCCCCGGATATCCGGGTATAACAGGGAGACGGCATGCTGCATTCATTCACCTTTTGTGCTGAGGAGCCTGAGAGCATCTCTTGACTGCTGCAGCGGGCGGCAAGTGTTGTGGCATGAGGGACACAACGTCTTGTTCCCTCCATCAGGGAGCGGAGGTTACATACGTAAACAAAACGTTCCCTTTCTGTCGGTCTCTCGACATTGTTCCTATGGAAAACGCCACAGCACTATGCCGCGTCACAATATCTAGCGAAGCGACGGTGACTGGCCTAGGCGTGTCAGACGCGGGCGCTAGCACGAAATTGTAACCATCCAGTGGGTTTGGCAGGGTGTCCCAGAGCTTTGGCCAAGATGAGAGGCACCTGCCCTCGGCCACCACAGACGGAGGCCTTGGATCTCTAATGGCGAGAAGCCGTCCAGTACCGTAGGGCCACTGGGGAAGCGCTGTTCCCTGAAGGGGGATATGTGCTACGGAGACCACTTTCCACCGCATGGAGGAATATAGTGGAGACACCAACATGGTCTCGCCCGCAGGGGAGAACTCATGGGAGGTAAGCGCGGACTAAGGTACCGCTAGGTGGATGTCCACCTGGAGGAGGTCATGGGTCACCATGAGGGGGACTATCTCATGAGGAAAACGTCAGACGGAACCACCCTGTTGGGGGGTTACTACGTGTGGGGCACTAGGTCCGGTTAGAGCTATGTGATAACTCAGCTGATACCCGGCCATAGGAGGCAGTGGAAAATGGGGGATACGGAAAATGCTTGTAGGTCCCCTACCCTCTTGATGGAAGCGAGCGCCAGCAGGAGGACCGTCTTCATCGAAAGGTGAGGAAGAGCGGCCTCCTAGGGGCTCGAAGGGGGGCCTCTGAAGGCCCACCAGGACCACATTGAGGTCCCAAGAGGGAACGGAGAGCGGACGGGCCGGATTCAGCCTTCTTGCGCCCCTCAGGAACCTATTGACCAGGTCATGCTGCCCCAGGGGCTTGCCAGCAACTGGTTCGTGATGAGGGGCAATTGCGGCTACATGCACTTTCAGTGTGGACGGGATAGTTTCCTCTCCAGCCTCTCCAGGAAGGACAGCACGTACCCGATCAAGCATTTCCGTGGGTCTTCTCCGCGAGAGAAAACCAGGACGAGAAGAGGCACCACTTAAAGGTGTACAGCCGCCTCGTGGGCCGGGGCCCTTGCCTGTGTAATGGTCTCTACCACCGCAGGGGGCAGACCACTCAGGGTCTCCTCGTCCCATCCAGAAGCCAGACATGGAGGTCCCAGAGGTCTGGTCTCGGATGCCACAACGTGCCCTTCCCCTGCAACGTCAGAGGAATCGGCCAGGGGGGAGTTGTCGTCAAGAGCATTAGCTCCAAGAACCAAGTCCGGTTGGGCCAGTAAGGCGCAACTACTCAGACTTGATGCTCCTCTTCCCTGACCTTGCACAGGACTTCCGCTTGTCCCGTGGCCAGCTGTGCGCTAGGGTATCTGTGCCAAGGGGGCCCTCGGTCAGGGAGTACCAAAGCGGTGGTGTCCAGGGAGGCAAACAGGTCCACCTGTGCCTGCTCGAGCCGCACCCAAATGAGCTGAACTGCGCGGGGGTAGAGTCGCCACTCTCTCCGAGGCGTCGGCTGTCTGGTTCAGGTCGCCCGGGATGTGTGTGGCACGCAGGGACTTCGTCACCTGTTGACTCCACAGGAGGAGGCGTCGGGCGAGTTGCGTTAACTGCCGTAGAACAGCTAACAACTCTTGGCAATTGAATGCCAGCGCAGGTGGGGGCCCGTCCACCGACCCGATACTGCTTGCCCGTTGCACACGTCTGTTGACACCATGACTCGCCTCGAGACCTGCCCGAGAGGGACTCCGGCCCGTAAAAAAGGTAATTGAAGACCAGGGGGTTAGGATGCGATGGCAGAGGGACGATACGCTTGCTGCCTGTGTGCCACGCTCTCCAGGGAACTCGTCTCTGTAGCCAGTGCTGGAGCGGTCTCATGTGCATCAACACGAGGGGAACCACCCCTGCCGAGGATTCCATGTGCCCCAGGAGCCTCTGAAATAGTTTCAAGGGGACCGCTGGTTGCTGTCTGAGAAGGCTCAAACAGTTCAGCACTGACTGTGCGCGCTCTAGTGTGAGTCGTGCCGTCATGGAGACAGAGTCGAGTTCCATACCGAGAAAAAAAATGGAGCTCTGCGCCGGGGAGAGCTGGCTCTTCTCTCGGTTGACCCCTAATCCCAATCGTTCGAGGTGCCGGAGCACCAAGTCCCTGTGTGTACACAACAGATCTCGCAAGTGTGCCAAGACAAGACAGTCGTCGAGATAGTTGAGTACCCGCACACCTCTCTCCCTGAGGGGAGCGAGGGCGGCTTCCACAACCTTTGTAAAGGCCCGTGAAGACAGGGACAGGCCGAATGGGAGAACCCTGTACTGATATGCCCGTCCCTCGAAAGCGAACCGTAGAAACGGCCGATGACGAGGTAGAATCGAGACATGAAAGTATGAGTCCTTCAGGTCGATGGCTTCGAACCAATCCTGACGTCTGCCAGACGTCAAGATGCGCCTCTGCGTGAGCATCCTGAACAGCAGCTTCTGCAGGTGCTTGTTCAGGGTACGCAGATCGAGAATAGGGCGCAACCCTCCGCCTTTCTTGGGGACGACGAAGTACGGGATGTAAAACCTGCTGGACATCTCGGCCGGGGGGACAGGCAATCTCGGCCCGTAGTACAGGTGCATCTCTGCCTCTGCCTCTGCTGAGGTGAAGAGGATGCCCCGGCGAATTGGATCGCATAGCCGAGACGGACCGTATTCTGTAGCCACCGTAATGGCTTGGAAAGTGCTACCCCTTCCGCGGCGGCTGATGAGACGGCGGACCTTTCCTAGACGTCTTCCTCCGGGGGGCTGCCTGAGGAGGGGCGCCGTAACCGGGGACGACGACAAAGGCGGCCGGGGCTGTTTAGGAGCAGACCCCGAACGGGACCTCGACAGCCGGAAGGCGCCCGTCCCGCGGTGGCGCTCACCAAACAGCCCACCCTGTGAGATGGGAGCATCGAGAAAGCGGACCTTCTCTGCGTTTTTGTCTATCATATCGATGGTATCATGAAACAGTGATTCTGAAATAGCTTACTCTATCCATTGCCAGAAAATTTTATCTACGACATATTTTGATTGGATTGGATTCAATTTATTGTCATTACACACATACAAGTACAGTGCAACGAAATGTATTTCAGTGATGTAGACCTATGTGTAACAGAAGAGGCAAAAAAATGTTTGTTCACAGTATTTGTATTTATTCAAGACACTAGTGATGCTTGACTGCATGATAGACTTTACAAAGCTCTGCAGCAGAGATTTTGTCATCCTCAGGTGATGTTGAGTCTCGAAAATAAGACCTAAGGGAAGACGTACCAGCAGCTCATCGGTAACCTTTATGTTTTTCAGTGCTGGCATGTCGGTCAATGGCAGCTTTCCCTTTACTACTAACGTCCACTTCATAGTGAAATAGTGTGCAAAATCCATGGAAAGCATCTACTGATTTTTTATATGAATTCATGGCCTTTTGTCCATTCCCGATTAAATGATGTCTGACGTTTCGGCATGTTAACGTTATGATGTGACATAGCCAGCACATGGACTCCACCTCCACGTCGTGGAGGCTTGTTTACATTTTTAACCAATTATATATCAGATATTTATTTGACACCTCTTTCAGCCAATTATTTGTTTGACCGGAGATCTTACGTCGTCAGACGCTATGCTGCTGCGTCCCTATAAGGTTTTAGAGCGCGTTTTTTAAGGCTGATTCAGCGCAACCCCGAAAAGGAGGACAAATGAGTGTCCGGCTTGACGCTGCTCCGTTTGACGTTTCTTCCTGTAGATTTACTTACCTGTTTTAAATTACCTGTTTATCTGTGGATTTGCTTTCCTTTGGAGGATTTATGTTTTTACCTGTGTATTTACTTGCCTGGATTGGATTACCTGTGGATTTACTTGCCTGTTGTGGAAATACTCACCTATTGTGTGTGTGAAACAGTGTTAAAAAAGTATGTATACTGTTGGTATATTGTTGGTATGCTAATAGTTTAAGAGTTTAATACTTCATATCAGACTAAAATATTTTTGTTGAAGCATACCATAATGGCGTTACCTACAGTACCTACTTTGTACACCTTTGTATGTGGCCTAAATGAATAGTTCCCCCAGCGTTTCTTTTTTCTTTTAACATTCTAAGCAGATGTATTTAATTCTGTTTTTTAAATATTAAACATGTTTAAAGTGCTATAATCGGGTCTTGATCCTAGAGATCTCAACAAGGCTATAAAACGAGAACATTACAAACTACCAACGAGAGAAGAGATCATGTCCTAGTTTGCTGTAGCTAAGTGGTCCAGTAAGCTGGATGCATCTTCTGGCTTTTGGCAAATTAAGCTTGATTGTGTACCTTCAATACACCAGAAGGCAGATACCATTTTCTTCATTTACCGTATGGCCTTTTGTCAGCGCTAGAGGTTTATCACAAAACAATCCACATGATTTTTGAGCACTTACAGGGTATTGAGACAATGATGGATGACATAATTGTGTGTGGTTGGAGCCGTCAGGAACATGATGCATGGTTCAGATGGGTCTTGGATCTAATAAGAAAGTCCAATTTAAAACTAAACAGAGAAAAATGTGAGTTTGCAGTCAAGAGCTTGACTTTTGTGGGAGAACATTATACAATTTTCATTGTTACAAAGCAGCTGTACAAGAAAACATATTGACTATAAGCAAAACATATAAGGTTATGCAAGTCAAAACTAAAAACGTGAAAACACAGAAGTCAGACACAGAGACACAGATTCATACACACCCACACACACACACAACAACACACACACAAATGTGCAGACACACACGCACACACACACACAGGGGCCATCACCTAGAACCACACAGATAAGGAGAGGGAAACACAGGTCAAATATCAAACAGACTATAAATTCCTATTTGCAGTGTTAATTAAATAAAACTTTAAAATTCTAGCAGCCCCCCCCCGGCCAGGCAAACACTTCTAAACAGTATGCAAACGGTGGCGAGGAACCTAAAACTTCATTGTAGGAGAAATCGTCCATGATCCCCATCACTTGTGTGCACGGGGATACTTGGGAGGCCCCCGCCTACCGAGTCACCGTAGCCACACGACAAGGTTCCTGGGTACTGGAGGTGGGGATTGTGGAGGACCTACCGGTCCCGGTATTACTAGGCTGAGACTACCCGGGTTTTGAGCAGCTGATGGCCACATCTATCAGGCCCAGCTATCGTGGAGGCCACCGTCGACAACAACCCCGGCCTAGGACAAGGAACGCCGCCCGGCACTAATGGCTACGGAGAGCAAACGGGAGGGTGACATTTCGCAGAGGCCCAGCGCGCCCAACGGAGGCTGTATGACTGGCTCGCCCAAAGCAACCTTCCAAAGGATGATGGACATCCTCCTAAGGCCCCATCAAGTGTATGCAGCGGTCTACATAGACGATCTGGTCATCCACTCGGAAAGCTGGGGGAACACTTTGATAGACTGAGGAGAGTGCTTATCGAGCTGAAAAGAGCAGGGCTAGTCGCAAACCCACGGAAGTGTCACCTGGGGCTCGACGAAGCTCAGTACCTGGGTTTCCGTGTGGGAAGGGGTTTAATCCAACCCCAGGATTGCCGACGGTCTGTCGAGGATGTGGTCAGGTTGGACGTCCCAGTCAGGTAAGAAAAAACTCCTCCCCTACAGTCACAGCCATCAAGCAGCAGGACGTCCCGCCATTACAAGTCGACGCTTGGGGGGGATGTGGCGAGTCACCCCTAGCGCAATCAGTGTCGCCATGGCAACCAAGGGAGGGAACGAGGCACAGCTGTTGGTCGTCAGAAAGTCATCTAGAGCGGCATAAAAGCCGGTTTCACAGACAACACGGCGAGCTACAACTCCATGGCAATAGCTTGTCTAACGTTGCTTTCTCCTGTTCTTGTAACCAGGTTCAGACTGCTGACGACCGACAGAGGCCGCGTACCCACGCATCCCGCAGCAATACCCCACACGGAACTGCACGGACACGAGGGATTACACGGACATGAGGGTTTGCACGGACAAGGAGGTTTATTTGACACAAGGATTACACAGAAGCACGGGACATCACGGAGACGGGGATCGGCGAGGAGCACGGCTCAGCACCCCACACCGTAAACCCGGAAGCACCGACACTGTACCTCTATATCTATTGTTTTCATCACCGGCTGTTGGCTGAGCCTTTTAATCATTTCCCCTCCGGGACGTTAAAAAGCAAAAAAGAGCCCCTTGTCAGAGAGCCCCATCTCGACCCGTTTCGAATCTACCTTTCATATCTAAAGTTCTGGAAAAAGTAGTTTTAACTCAGTTATGTTCCTTCCTCCAAAGAAAAAATCACATCAATGAAGATTTCCAGTCTGGATTTGGAGGACATCACGGTGCAAAGACTGCTTTAATCTGTTTATGGCGTCTGACCAAGGTTGTATCTCCTTATTGGTGCTGCTAGATCTTGGTGCTGCATTCGACACCATTGGCCACTGCACGCTCCTACATAGACTCGAAGATTGTGTCGGTATTGGGGGAGTAGCTTTGAAATGGCTTAGATCTTATTTATTTGACCGTTTTCAATATGTAGCAATAAACAAGGGGGTGTCACGCAAATCGCAAGTCCAGTGCGGTTTACCACAGGGCACAGTCTCAGGCCTTTGCTCTTCACCTTATACATGCTACCTCTAGGATATATAATAAAGTGACACAGAGTTAGCTTTCACTGTTATGCTGATGATACTCAACTTTATATTTCCTCGAAGCCTCATGAAACACAGCAATTCTATCAAATAGTGGAATGCATAGTCGATATAAAAAAGTGGATGAGTAACAATTTCTTATTACTGAACTCAGACAAAACTGAAGTGTTACTTATTGGACCGAAAACCGCCCTACGTAACATCCAGGAGTGCTTCTTAGCTATTAGTGAATGTTCCATAAACTCATCATCTTCAGCAAAGAGTCTTGGCGTTTTATTCGATAGTACTCTGTCATTTGAGAAACCGCCAACACCTGTAAAATGGTGTTTTTCCATCTTAAAAATATATCTAAACTACGTCATAGGCTGTCACAATCAGATGCAGAGATGCTGGTTCATGCCTTAATGACATCAAGACTAGATTACTGTAGTGAACTATTGGGTGGTTGCCCTGCACGCCTGTTGCAGGAACTTCAGCTGGTCCAAAATGCGGCAGCTCAAGATCTTACACGTACAAAAAAGTATGAGCATATTAGCCCGGTTCTGTCAACCTTGCACTGGTTACTTATAAAGCAATGCATTAACTTTAAAATCTTGCTTATTGCCTTTAAAGCCCTACATGGTTTAGCTCCTCACTACTTGAGTGAACTTCTCTCAAATTACAGTCCTTCACGTGCACTTCGCTCTCAGGCGTCTGGTCAGTTGGTAATACCTAGAATTTCAAAATCAAGTGCAGGCTGCAGATCCTTTTCCTACCTAGCGCCTACATTTTGGAACAGTCTTCCCTGCACTGTCCAGGAGGCAGACACACTCTGTCAGTTTAAATCTAGACTTAAGGTTTCCCTCTGAGGTTTTTTTTCCCCTCCAATGGAGTTTTGGGTTCCTCGCCACCGTTTGCATACTGTTTTGCACTGGCTGGGGGGGCTGCTAGAATTTTATAGTTTTATTTAATTAACACTGCATAAAGGAATTTATAGTCTGTCTGATATTTTACCTGTGTTTTGACTTGCATAACGTATAACAATAATGCTTTATGTACAGCTGCTTTGTAACAATGAAAATTGTCAAAAGTCCTATATAAATAAAGCTGACTTGACTTGACTGACGTGTCTGCTTATGGACTAGGTGCTGTCTTCACACAAATTGGCACTGATGGTCAAGAACATACTGTTGCTTTCACATCCAGAACACTCACCTCAGCTGAACAGAAATACTCCTGTTGAAAAGGAGGCTCTGGCGTGTGTCTGGGCAGTGGAAAAATGGAGAACGTACTTGTGGGGTTGCAGATACACTTTGCAGACTGCCCATCAAGCGTTAACGACACTGCTGACCACAAAAGGGACTGATAGAGCTGGTATGCGCATTGCTCGGTGGCTCTGTTTCGACTACATAGTTGAGTATCGTGCTGAATCTGAGAACTTTAATGCATTTACATTTATTCATTTGCCAGACGCTTTTATCCAAAGCGACTTATAAGTAGTTTTTTACAGTGGCACATTACTGCACAGCAATCAGGAGTAAGGTGTCTTGCTCAAGGGCCCTTCAGTCATTACCTGCTGGAAAAGTGTGCATTAAAAAGTCTTTACATGTACCAAAAGCTTATCCAAAGTTCACTCCTCCAATTAAGGTCAGGAAGAAAGTTGGTCCCTACACTTACCTCTTGGATGATGGAAAAAAGTGGCATGCATCGTGTCTTGCACCCGTGCCAATGAGAGAGCTGGATAATGGAATGAAAACGATTCAGCCAATGCTGAAAACGTGATGCCCTCTCATGTTCTATTGTCTGGAAATTCAGTGTCTTCTGATACTGGTTCAAGAGAACAACGTAAAAAAGATGTGAGTCAGGTTGGCTAAAGGATTATTTCTTGTGTTGCTTCATGTGATTCATTATGGGTGACATTGTTGTTGCATGGCAGATTTGCTGTTCTTGATTCTGTTCCCTTCACTATAATGGGATTATGTGGCATTTAATCCAGACACTCTTGTTAGACTTGGATACTGCTGTAACCGGAAAATCATTTACCCTGCGTGGAACGATGCAGAAGTGAAAAACCTGGACACCTGGGAAACACTACATATCCATTGGGTCAACACCCCTGACGGGAGAGGGGTGGTGTGCGCAGAAACTCATTAACATTTTAGAAGACATACACCAAAGGGTTGCTGTGAGTATAGGTGTTTTTGACAAGGCTCTCGTTTACACAACCATTGAGTGTTTTTCAACAAATACGTATGTTACAGATATTTCATGAAGACCTTAATAAATCATGGTAAATTGTTGAAAATGTTCATCCGATGAGCCTCTCGTTCCTAGTATAGCTTTCCTCCTCTGTCTCATTACCCACAACTACCCATTGTTATCTCCTTTTTTAGTCTCCCTATATAATGCCCTCTTGTCTATTGTCTTGTGCTCGTTCGTTGTACATGTTCCCTTACCTGTACCTGTTTCCATGTAGTGTTCCTCAGCCGTGTCTTTTCTGGAAATTACCTTGCTCCTTGTTTTGATGTTTAGTAAGTCTTAGTTATTATAGCTTTTAGTATTTGTCTTTTGTTTTATGCCCCCTCGTGGGAAGTCTTTGTTTACTGTTTTTGTATCGTGCCTCAGTTCAGTTTCCCCCCCCATCGTGGGTGTATTATTTGTAATTTGCATTTATTATTTATTAAATCCTGTTTAACCCCTTCATCGTCGCTGCCTGCAATTGGGTTCTCCTACCACATTCGTGACAGAACGAACAAGCGAAAACAGAACCCAGCGGCAGCATGGACACTGACCGTTCTAGCCTGGCCCGTCACCTCTGCAGTCTTCGACAGGGAAGTGAGACTGTGGACGAGTATGTGGAGAGATTCCTTGACATTGCCGAGCAAGGCGTCTTCAGGGAGGAGCTGGCGGTGCTGTTCAACACCTGTCTC
Source organism: Barbatula barbatula (assembly GCF_947034865.1). NCBI lineage: Eukaryota > Metazoa > Chordata > Actinopteri > Cypriniformes > Nemacheilidae > Barbatula > Barbatula barbatula. The sequence continues at coordinate 2,740,227 of NC_136774.1, read as the reverse complement.
AGAGAGCCACTCTCTCGCTCGGAGATGAGGGCGATGAGGCCGTTGGATTTCGACGCCGTGTGGATAACTGCCGCCGCTCGTTCGAAGTCCGCGACCTCATTGAACGCCCTTTACTCATCTCCGCTGTTAGCGATACCCGAGAGTGGTCCCCTGCAGATCGGTGTTGTGGGCATCGCCACGCACCACTCTCCAGCCTCTCCACAACCGCCCAGTCTCACTGGCAAGCGGAGGAGATGGGAATCCTGGGGGTCCTCATCCGAGGGCCTCCAATCCTGAGCCGCCTGTCCCATTCTCGTTGTTCCTGCAGCCGGCCACCAGGCGGGTGGGCTTGGCTGAAGAAGAAGAGGCAACGGAGGGTGGCTCGGATTTCGGTGGTCCCGAGTCCGATGGTCCCGAGTCCGGTGTCAAGTCCTACACCCAGTCCTGCCCAGCCGGCCTTCCAGCCGGTGTCAAGTCCTGCACCCAGTCCTGCCCAGCCGGCCTTCCAGCCGGTGTCAAGTCCTGCACCCAGTCCTGCCCAGCCGGCCTTCCAGCCGGTGTCAAGTCCTGCACCCAGTCATGCCCAGCCGGCCTTCCAGCCGGTGTCTCAGCCGGGGACTCCCAGAGCCTCCGGGACTCTGCGCTCTTGCGCGCCTCCCCCCAGGGTACCCCTGCTAAGTCCCCCAGGACCCCACGCTCTCGAGCGTCTCCAGGGACTAAGACTGCTCCTCCCTGTACCAACCCCTTTGGACTTCCTCACATGAACTCTTGTTTTGCCAAACCCCCCCTCCCATGTTTGTTGTTTTTATTGTCCCACCCTAATCCATTTATTGTTCTTGCTTGTCTGCCCCTAGTTTTTTTTACCATGTTTTGTTGGATGTTGTCTGTTTCCCAGTCAGTCTTGTCTCGTTAGTCTGCTCCCTTGGTGAAAGCCAGGAGAAGTTCATTAAGGGGGGGGATTCTGTCATGATTCTGCCTTCTCCTGTCTTGATTTTCTGGTCTAGGGGCAGAATCATGACAGACCCACGTGTTTTATGTGGAGAGAAACATATTATTGTCAATCAGGACATAATATGGGCTCTCTTTAGTCTCGTCATTTGGCCCCGCACCTCTCGTTCCTAGTATAGCTTTCCTCCTGTGTCTCATTACCCACACCTGCCCATTGTTATCTCCTTTGTTTGTCTCCCTATATAATGCCCTCTTGTCTATTGTCTTGTGCTCGTTCGTTGTACATGTTCCCTTGCCTTTACCTGTTTCCATGTCGTGTTCCTCAGCCGTGTCTTTTCTGGAAATTACCTTGCTCCTTGTTTTGATGCATGTTAAGTAAGTCTTAGTTATTATAGCTTTTAGTACTTGTCTTTTGTTTTATGCCCCCTCGTGGGAAGTCTTTGTTTACTGTTTTTGTATCGTGGCTCAGTTCAGTTTTACCCCCATCGTGGGTGTATTATTTGTAATTTGCATTTATTATTTATTAAATCCTGTTTAACCCCTTCATCGTAGCTGCCTGCAATTGGGTTCTCCTACCACATTCGTGACATCAGCACAACCTCTCCATCCAACTAGGTTCATCAACCATTACTCCTTCCAGAACGGCCAGAAACCTGGGAGTGGTAATTGATGATCAGCTGAACTTCAGAGATCATGTTGCCAGCACCACCCAATATTAGGAAAATTAGACCTTTCCTGTCTAAGCATGCTATGCAAGTTCTTGTCCAGGCTCTTGTCTTGTCCAGACTGGACTGTTGCAATGCTCTACTGGCTGGTCTTCAAGCTTGTACATCCAGACATAATGTTTTAATTAATTTAGTTTAAATCCCTGATTTGCGTTGGGTCCCGCGGTATCCCAATCCTTTAATGAAAAATAAATTATTTATTGAATGGGTTCTGTAATTTGGTAACATGTAGAGAAACTGTATAGTACATTGACATCTAGCGGTTGAGTTTGTTATCCAAGTCTAAATTTTAAATAATGGAGAGACAAGTTTAGCCAAGTAACTTCTCTGTTTCTTTTGCTTGTTATCAGAAATAATCTACAGGTACTCCATTGTTTTGGAATGTGTACTGGAAGTTAACTGCAGCCCACAAACACGCGCATGCACAGAGATAGGGATGATGCAATTTTAATGCTCCACGCTGCATCACGCCGGGGGCGGAGCTTAACCGAACACTGAAATTTCAAAACAAATTTGGGAAATTCGGGATACCTAAACCGGTGGAGCAGCATGCTTTCCTGCCGAACGCATTAGAATTATATATGAAGAGCTCATTTTACTGGAGACCTCCAGCAGAATGCACTGGGAGCAAGTGCTATGGGTGAGAAATGGTAAAGTGAGATGAAGATCTACAGTTTTCTCTGTAATCTCAGCTTGCACAGTCATTTATAACAGTTTATGTTATAGGTTGTATTATAGCGCTATCAGTTTGAAATTATTAGTCAATGTTTTATTGAATGTTGTGGTTTGAGATCATTCATGATTTGTGCGTTTTTGTCATTTGAGAGTGAGATTTGTACCAGATAGCAAATGCATCTGTGGGATGCCTGCTAAAGATCTGGAGGTCTGGAAAACATATGCTGTGCGAAAATCTGATAAACATCTTAGAGCAGTTTTACATACATTCTAAACCATAATTACAACAACTTCTTACAGACTTTTCTCAGGTGTCCATATGACAGCAGATGCCTCATAGAAGTATTGCAGATGAGCAAACAATTTAAAAATGCGACAAATTGCAGAGACAATATGTATAAATGCAGATATCTTAGATGTCTGCCAAATGTATGTGTATGTATATTCTTTTTATCAGCGTGCTGCACATGCTCTTTTTTTGTAGTCCTTTAAAAGTTTAATGTATGTTTGTTACATTTTTACCGTAAAAAAAACAAGACTGAGAAACACATCAATAGTACTTGAAACGTTTGTGAAATCATGAAGAATATATGTTTATAGATGAGCATTGTTACTTGGATGTTGACCTTTAATATCCTCTGTCTGCATACATGCTGATTGTCTGAGTGGGTGACTGCTTCATTGTGTTAGTAAAAAGACATGGAAAGACATTTCCAAAATGCCCAAATTGCTTCCTTTTGCCCTTTTCTATTTGTTGGCCCTCGCTGATTCCTTTTGCCTTTTCTCTTCAATGCTGGATCTAGATTGAGAGGCTGGATGGCAGTCTCGCTCAAGCTGCTCTCTCTGGATCATTTGAGGATGATGATTCATTGGTGGGGTCAGAGGAAGGCAATCTTGATCCCCAGCGCACACAGCAGGCGATTGCGCAACTGCAGCAGAAGATTTTAAAACTAAAAGAGCAGCTGCGCATCGAGCAGGCAGCTCGTGATGACAACGTGGCCGAATACCTCAAACTGGCCAGCAGTGCCAATGACAAGCAGCAGAGCATCCGTATTAAACAGGTGTAGTTAAGTTATTTGTCTTTATTTATTGTGTCTGTTGTCTCTTAGACATCTTTTATTTGCTCTGTTGTGTAACCTTATTTTCTGGGTCAAAATTGGTCTTCGGTGGTGGCTGACAAACATAGTCATCCATACACAGTTAAATGTACCCTGCACTTGAATTGCAAGTCCAATTCTGACAATAATGGTTATATAATGGGTATGAAATATTGTGACACATATGACCTGTCACTCTCACTTCATCCTTCTTTCTTGAACTCTTTGCAAAAAAGCTGTGATTTTTCCACTGGCCTTTATTGATTTTTATTTACTAGACTTAATAATTATCCCTTATGTTCTGCTAGTTTCCAGTTTCCATTCAGTATGACCCCAAAAAAGGTATGCTATAGAGTGATGGTTGAAAAAATCAACTCTAAATTCCTTTCGAACTCTAGGTTTCTGTCTGTGCTTGGATACTCTTTAATTAATCAAATCAAATGAATAAATGGCGTGAGAAAATGTTCTGGGAGCGAGAGACACTGACACCGAAGTGTAGTGGCATGAAGCTTATTATTTCCTCAAAAGAAGCATGTTATAGAGTAGAGAAGAGAACACAGGAAACGTCTTCAAGCAATCATGTGTCTATGTTTTCATCTTATAACTAAATAGGGGAATAAATGATGGGGATCTAACATAAATAATTCAGATTATATATATTTTTTGGTTTACTTCTCATCTATAAATTTAGCTGTATTTATGGATATATAAGTACTTTCTGTATCGATTTACCCAACTACACTATGAGCTTGCATAAAATAAAAAATCCCTTTAATATTGATCTAAATTAAATGTTGTTTCTGGAGTTAGAATTCTGCCACACTGTAAACATGTTTGCCGTTGTAATGCAGCTAGTTGCCAGTAGATGTAGATTTGTATTAATCGGCAACAGTTTGTTCAAAGATAAATTAACATTAAACACTAAAACTTACTCAGTTTTTTTCTAATTTTGGTTCCCAGAATGCTTTGCATGAAGCTGTTATTTGAAGTTTTTTTCTGTAAGGTTAAAGACTTGGTTTTGACCATATATATCCAGCAGAGGGCCATAGAGATCCATTCATTTTCTATGCAGGCTCCTTTCACAACTTTTGTAACACATTTTGAGAATTCATACACTTACACTTTCATACACTTTCAGATGATGTGTGAGTCACAAAACACAACATGAACACGCCTCCTTGAGTCAAAAAGGCTGCTTTTAATAGGAGAAACAAAGAAACCGGACTGCTGAAATTAAAAGCAATGAGACTCGACAGTGATCCTTAAGAACCAGGTGTCCTTGTACACTGAAATATTGCGTGGAATTGTGTTTACTGATATTTATTTTGTACCTGAATTCAACAGTGGGGTAAATACACAAAACAAACATTTAGGTAAACATTTTTTTTACTCAAGCAAAATACATTTAGTTATTTAATAAACCGAATCTTACACAATTTACATTGCTCTTCTAAATGGTAACAGTTTACAATGCGTTCATCTGTACGTTTGAATGAAATACATTTGCTTAGAATGTTAAAAGAAATACATTTAAAGGTGTAGAAAGTATGTAGGTCACGCTATTATGGAATGGATCAACAAAAAAAATTACTTGAGCTCATTCTGGTAAGAAATGGCAAGCAAACATCCACGTTTCAGTGTTCCATTTGCTTTTTTCTATCCTTCAGTAGCCTTTCAAAATAAATCTCTCAGATTTCTTGTTCAATCTGTTTGTACACAAAACAACTTTATCCAGTTCTAAATAGAGTGCAGATAAACGTTAACACTGCTGCATTCAGTCTTTCATGATTTACGTGACATTACTTGTGCGGTGACGTGCATACCCTTTATTCCATATGTATTTCCTCTTCAGAGGCAAACTTTATGGGAAAAGATTATTTAAATGTAATCAGGCCGCACGATTTACAAAGGTTTGCCCGCGTAGACCTACTGGTATTTGTGCTTTATTTAATGAACAAAAAAGCATGCTCTTGGTTGATTGCCCTTAAGCAAGGCACCTTACCCCTGATTGCTCTGCAGTAAAATGACACTGTAAAAAACTACTTGTAAGTCACTTTGGATAAAAGCGTCTGCCAAATGAATAACTGTAAATGTAAATCACCAGCAGAAGTTTCCGCTCCAATCAGCGCTTTTATTTTTTAAAGTTAAAACATGAGGAGCTGAATTTTTTCACATATTGAAGCCTCTTAATCATACTTGCAGGTAACCCTGCAAAAAGAGAATAACAATAATCAAGCCTAGATGTTATAAAGGCATGAATAAGCCGCACTGCATCAGGCATAGAGAGAAACTGGCTTATATGGGTGAAATGGGGTTCAGTACACTTAAAGAAGGAGATAGGCTCGGCGTGGTGATAACACAACTTTTATTCACCGTAAAACACAAAAACACAAAGTAAAAGTAAATAATATTTAACACACCGCACTACAGCCACTTCTCGGTCTCGAGGTGTCATACAGCTTCTCCCTCTTTCTCTTTGTCTTTGCCTTTCTCTTTGTCATTCTCTTTGTCTGCCCGACACTTCTCTCTCCTTGTGTGTTTCGTCGGTTCTTTATTTCTCTTTGTCGCCTCCTGCTCGCTTTTACAGGGATCTAAGACGTCGTTTTTACTGAGGTCAGTCAGCGGGCTGGGGAGCGCTGAATAAATAGGGACAAGTCTTCTATAATATCCCGCCAGCCCCAGGAACTGCCTCACCTCCTTTTTGGTCTTGGGTCTAGGGACCCAAGTGGAAGCCCAGATACCTGACCTCCCCCTGCCCAATCAAACCCTTCTTCCGGTTAGGTGTGAGCCCCGCTCCTCTCAGCAAACTCAGGACCGCCTTCAAGTGCTGCCACTCATTACTATAGATGATGATATCTTCCAAATACGCAGCGGCATATCTAGAGTGTGGTCTCAGTATGCGGTCCATGAGACGCTGGAATGTAGCCAGAGCCCTGAATAAGCCGAAAGGAAGTGTGACGAATTGGTGCAATCTGAACGCCGTGGTGAAGGCTTTTTTTCTTTGAATAGAGGCGATAAGAGGATCTGCCGATACCCTTCTGTCAAATCCAGCGTCTAATAAAAATGAGCCGAACCTAGCCGATCAAGCAGTTCGTCAAACCGCGGCATTGGATATGCGTCGAACTTCGACACAGCATTCACCTTGCGGTAGTCAACACAAAACCTGAACTGAGCCGTTAGTTTTAGGCACAGTCGTTGCTGGACTCCTTGATTACTCCCATCTCGAGCATAGCGCCTAAGTCTTCATCAACTACCTTTTTCTTGTGTTCAGGTATTCTATATAGCCGGATGCGAACTTCCACTCCCGGCGTGGTCTCGATATGGTGCTCTATGAGAGTAGTTAGGCCAGGCAGAGCCGAGAACACATCTGGGAATTGCGCCTGCAACTTGGTCACACTAGCTTTATTTATATTGCGCTTTTGAAAATTTTCATTGTTACAAAACAGCTGTACATAACACATTGACTATAAGCAAAACATATAAGGTCATGCAAGTCAAAACACAGGTCAAATATCATACAGACTATAAATTCCTATATGCAGTGTTAATTAAATAAAACTATAAAATTCTAGCAGCCCCCCCGGCCAGGCAAACAGTATGCAAACGGTGGCAAGGAAGCCAAAACTGCATGGGGGGGGAAACCTCAGAGGGAAACCAGGGCTAACCAGGGGATTTCAGTTCCCCTCTGGCAAATGCTGCAGCCTCTGCACAAGCTCAACAGTGCTTGCACAACAAGGCAAAATAAAAAATAATTAGATTTAAGATTATCATTAATAATTTTGTAGAGTCGCCACGTCCTTTGTCCAGAGTGTGTCTGCCTCCTGGACAGTGCAGGGAAGACTATTCCAAAGTTTAGGCGCTAGATAGGAAAAGGATCTGCCGCCTGCACTTGATTTTGAAATTCTAGGTAGAGGTCTTCACATGTCCACTTAGATCCGAAAACCTGAGGTCTGGCCCGAGACCTGTGCGGGTTCGGGTCTAAAAGATTCACGGGAGCTTCAGACACGGGGTCGGGTTTATTATTAGTGTCTTAAGATCTCGGGTAATATCAGATAAAACATTTTTTTGCTGAATTTACCAGAGGAAGAGCCGAACTATCCTGTACAATAACAGCGCGTCGCTCGTGTGTGTGCGTGCAGTTACCAACGCTCCTCTTGCAACATCTAATTAACATTGATCCAGACCTGTCAATCAATTTTGAATGTACACTGTCGTGATTATCTTGGTCCTAATTGTGTCGTCAGATTATGTCGTCAGACATGGAGGCAATATCAGACATTGCTAAAAAGCTGAAAGATGACGAATATACAGAAGTAAAAAATCCATAATTATTGGTGATACAAAACAAACTATATTTTTGATGACATATGTTAATTTAACATTATTGAAGGCTATTATTATAGCTACTTTGAGTAAAAAAGCACCGCTCGATGGGGTAATTTCCCTAGAGTGAAACTATAAAATAAAACAAAGTATTTAGTTATTAGAATAATTACCTTTAATAATTTGCTTAATAAACACATGGTCAGATAAATATTTTTGTTATATTACGCCAAAAGTTAGAGGACAAAGGCCTAAGTGATTGACTTGTCAGCAATTCATGAACAGCTTTGGGTCATAAAAATGGCACATTCGTGTAAAAGTATTTAAGGAAATCTAAAGGATGGAACAGTGATAAACATTTATAACCTTGCACAAAATAATATTTATCGGGTTTTATAGCTGTGGGATTAATCAGGAAACTGGATTAAGCTGTGTCTTTATACTCTTTTGCATAGGCTAATTAGCCTGAGTTTGCGCAATTTGCCAGAGCAAAACAAGAGGATCACCGTTTTCATTGCCATATCTATTTTATTTTCATTAATAAACGTCGGTTTACATTCAGGTCTAGTCGGGTTTGAAAAAAGTATACGATGGGTCGGGTCGGATTCGGGTCATTTTAGGTCGGGTAAAGATCTTTGGACCCAAGAAGACCTCTAATTCTAGGTATTACCAATTTACCGGATGCCTGAGAGCGAAATGCACGTGAAGGACTGTGATTTGAGAGAAGTTCACTCCAGTAGTGAGGAGCTAAACCATGCAGGGCTTTATAAGTATGTTTTATAGGTAACCAGTGCAAGGTTGACAGAACCGGGCTAATGTGCTCATACTTTTTTGTACATGTAAGAACTCAAGCTGCCGCACTTTGGACCAGTTGGAGTTTTTGTAATAGGCCTTCAGGGCAACCACCTAATAGTGCATTACAGTAATCTAGTCTTGATGTCATAAAGGCATGAATTAGCTTCTCTGCATCTGATGGTAACTGCATATGATGTAGTTTAGATATATTTTTAAGATGGAAAAACACAATTTTACAGGTGTTGGTGACTTGTTTCTCAAATGAAAGAGTATTATCGAATATAAAGCCAAGATTTTTTGCTGAAGATGAGGGTTTTATGGAACATCCATCAATAGTTAAGCAGTATTCTTGGTTGTTATGTAGGGCGGTTTTCGGGCCAATAAGCAATAAGAAATTGTTACTCATACACTTTTTTATATCGACTATGCATTCCACTATTCGATGGAATTGCTGTGTTTCATGAGGCTTCAAGGATATATAAAGTTGCATATCATCAGCATAATAGTGAAAGCTTACTCCGTGTCACTTTATTATATCTCCTAGAGGTAGCATGTATAATGCGAAGAGCATACGCCCTAAGACTGAGCCTTGTGGTACACCGTACTGGACTTGCGATTTGCGTTACACCTCAATTGTTTATTGCTACATATTGAAAACGGTCGGATAAATAAGATCTAAGCCATTTTAAGCTATTCCCTTAATACCGACATAACTTTATATCTGATGTGCCTGCTCCTGTCTGATCGCACTACCTCATAATTGAGATCACTGACACGCGGGAGATTAACGATAAAAGGGCGTCTGCTATGCTTTTTGCTGAAATATTGTGGAGCGCCACCGGGTATCGTGTGGCATAGTCCACTATGATTAATGCAAAGCGATGCCCCCGTGCCGATCGCTCTAACAGCCTGATCAGGTCCATGCCAATTCTTTTGAAGGGGGCCCGAACAAGGGGGAGAGGGCACAAAGGTGCTTTTGGGGTGGCCGGTGGGTTTACCAACTGGGATTCACAACAAGTGGCGAACCATAAGCGCATATTCTCGTGGATGCCCGGCCAAAAAAATCGGGTCGTTAGTGTTGCTGTTTTTCTTGCATGCACGGCCATCGGATTATAATGAGCCACCTGGAAAAGCAATTCCCGACTGCTACTTGGTACGACCAATTGAGTTGTATATTCCTTTGATTGAGTGTCTTGGGTCACTCGATAAAAGCTGTCTTTTATACTCATCCACTGTAGGGTTAATATTATAACATCTATTTTCAGCAGGTGAGGTGCAGCAGTAGTTTTTAAGAACTAGTTTACCAAGCCTTAATTTCTGTGTGGAAGTTTTGCAAATTAAATAGAAAAACATAATCGAATTTTACATACATTTTCAATGTGGGCTCATTTTGATCCGAAACACGACAAGTGTAACCTTTTTACACACCTTCAGAACAACTAAATCAAGCCCAGTTTTTTTTCTGTGTGTGTGTGTATAGAAAGATGATTTAGGAAAATTCACAAAATGTTATGCAACTGAGATGAAGGGAACAATATTTGTTTACTAGGGAAGTCTCTGGGGGGCACCCTGACCCTTAACAGTACATGATGGTTATATTGATTAAAAAAATTTAAAAAAAGTTTCTCTATGGTGTACATTATTACCCCAATTGAAATTTCTACAATGAAAAGACAGTACTTGGACATATTGCTGTTGTGACATATTTATTTACTAAAGGAACCATTAGCCAAACAACTAGGGTGGCCATTTCCATAACACCAAAAAGGAGGACACTTTGCAGCATTTATTGAGGCTAGAATAACTGCATCTGGTGTACTCGCAAATACAATACAATTTTGTCTATCATATCGATGGGTTCATGATAATAGCCTACTCTATTCATATCTTGATGTAGACCTATGTGTGTTTGTTCACAGTATTTTTGATTTATTCAAGACACTCCTGTAGGACTGGTGATGCTTGACTGCATGATAGACTTTACAAAGCTCTGCAGCGCAGATTTTGTCATCCTGAGGGGATGTTGCCTCTCGAAAATAAGGTTAACTTTGTTTTTCAGTGCTGGCATGTCGGCCAATGGCGGCTTTCCCTTTAATACTAACGTCTACTTCACAGTGACATAGTGTGCAAAATCCATGGAATGCATCTCTAATGCTATTTGATATGAATTTGTGGTGTTTTGTCCATTCAGGACTAAATGATGTCTGACGTTTCTGCATGTTAACGTTATGATGTGACGTAGCCAGTACGTGGACTCCATTTCCATGTCGTGGAGGCTTGTTTACGTTTTTAACCAATTATATATCAGATATTTTTTGACACCTCTTTCAGCCAATCGTTTGTTTGACCGGAGATCTTACGGCGTCAGCCACTATGCTGCTGCGTCCCAATAAAGGTTTTTGAGCGAGTTTTTAAGGCCGATTCAGCGCAAGTCCGAAAAGGAGGACAAATGAGTGTCCGGCTTGAAGCTGCACCGGACGCCGGAGAGGGGGCTTAAAATCCGGACTGTCTGGACAAAATCCGGATGTATGGCCACCCTACAAACATTTGATTTAATAATGTTAAATTCAAATTTGATCAATAAAATAATAATTTCAGTCATTTCATTACCTGTGATAATAGTTCTGCAGTCGATTGAATTCTTCTGATAGTTAAATCCATCATATACACAGTCATATCTTCTGCCTGTTTTAGGTGTTTTAGGTCGAACACATGTTAAGCCTTACATTATGTGACAAACCACCTAAGTTTTCATTTAAAACAGGAGAATTCGCCAAAGATAAGTACAGTAGTTTGCATCTCTGAAATCCTACCATTTACATTATAAAACTGTTGGCTTTGTTATGCTCGACATCTCACTTCAAAGTAGTCATTATTAAGTGGCCGGCCTGCCAACAGTAAATTTTGTCTTCTTCAATTTGATTTGCTGAACTTCCTGTCTTAACTATAATGGGCTTAACTGCTGCTTGGTTAACCTTTTAAAATTGGGTAGCTCTGCGCTAATCTCAATGACTGGAGGCATCTTGGCTGTGATTTAAAATGTCTCCCTGAGGTTTGGGGTTGATCTATTTGAGTTCAGAGGTCCCATGTCCCAAACCAGTCTCAACCGGGAGGACCAGGTCTCCTCTGACGTGTCACAGCTGCACTCAGTGATTTTGATTAAAAGTTACTGTGTAAATGTTTACGAATAGCAGGGAGAGCTTATTAATTGTGATTTAGGAAATTTCATTTGTTGTAACTGTTTAGGTTTAATTTTGTGACCGACTGAAATTTTTCGTGCACGTCATTATTCTGTAAAAAAAATGCACAACTGAGTGGGCACTACTTTTTCAAGAATTTTAGACAGGTAAGGGAGATTTGAAATAATTTGGTTGGTATGGGGTCTAATGACGCCGTATTTAATGACATTTTAAGGACCCTGAAAAGCTTTGCCTTTTCTGCTGCTGTCTTGCAATATGATGGTGCAAAAAATAACTTCACACCATTGTTGTTTGCCTACTGGTAAGCTTGGTTGGCTAATGTTCGAAAAAATTTCATCATAGACGCCTTTTCAAGCTCTTTTTACAGCATTTGGAATCACAACGCATTATTTTGCAGCGCAAATACTGTTTATGTGACTAAATTGCCACGAAAACGTACCATATTAACAAGCCTTAAAAAATAACTATACAAATATTACTGAAATTTTATTAGTAATTTTGTTTACAAGCCCAGTTTGGTTTACAAGCCCATATAGAACTGTTTATAAAGTTGTCTTGCCTTAAAGGAGAGATCACAAAACGGAAAATGAATGAATAACTGCAGTCTGAGAGCTTTCCAGTTATATATAGTTCCCTTTCTGTCGGTCTCTAGACGGTGTGTCGAGACTGACAGAACGGGGTTTGACTTGAGAAACTTCAATAAGGCCAATTAACTTGGCTAATGGGACGGCACGCTAGACTCTGTACATACAGGTATACATACAGGTATAAAAGGGAAAATGGCCTGCCCATTCATTCACCTTTTTGTTCTTTGGAACCAGCAAGGCTTATCCTGAGCGATCTTCAATTATTCTTACGACGCAAAACAGCAGAACTCCTCCTGGCGTTTGTGAGTTCCCCTGAGCGTTTAAGTAGCTGGTCAGAGGTGTGCGACCGCCCCATCATCAAGCCAGACAGGCACGATACCTGCGTCACATGTCTGGGTCTCAAATATACTGAAGAAGCGTTCGTGGTAACGGTATTGCAGTCACGGATGGCCGTGTTTGCTTTGGACATGGCGACAACACCGTTTACTTCCTGCTCTAAAGCAGCTAACAAGCAGGCGGTGATATGGTAGTCCAGGTGGGAGAAAATCCGTCGCAGCATTTCCGCGGACCACCCAGGCCCCATCACGCTCACTGAACCTGTCTCCTATGGGCGTCACCAGACAGTCCCATAGCGGATCCACGCCACGGCATGCAGAGGATGTTGCAACATCGGGTGGCGACTTCCTGACATCAGACGCTGAGGACTCCCTGCAGCTCCCGGCTATGGCCATTCGAGCCCAACGTGGAGATATCAGCCATGCTTGCCCTGACCGCCGTGAGCATCAGGCACTGCATTCCCTGCAGGTCAAGGCCGGACTCTTGTTATCTGGGCACGGAACTCCGTTGGCACGGAACTCTGTTCCGCCCTGGTGCCAGTTTCCCGGCAGTGCATGAAGAGCTCACGAAAACCGGGAATGCCCCTTCGGCGCGTTCGCAGCAGACGAGCTTGGTCCCCCTGACTTCCCTCGACTCTGGAGCAGCTAAGGGCTTTGTAGACTTGCCACCTGGAGGTACCGACCAAGGCTCCCTGCGAAGCTTGTTAGTCCTTACCATCATTGATGTCGAGGGCTTACACTGCTGCTCGTCAGCTGCCTCTGCCCTTCACGCCATGGCCATCCTGCAGATCCACCAGGCTAAGGTGTTGGAATGGTTAGACGACGGAAAGCAGGACCCAGTGGCAGGTTCTGTACACCGCCACAGACCGAAGTGACGGAGCACACAGACCTTGCCCTTCTCTTGTGGTCCAAGAGAGACACCTTTGGCTCAATCCTGCGCAGATGCAAGGCATCGAGAGAGTCCGCTTTCTTGATGCACCCATCGCACAGCATGGGCTGCTTGGTGACACTGCCGAAGACCTTCGAGTTTTCAACGAAGTAGTAGAAGGAGGCCATCAGCCTCCCTGCCGCAACCAGGCCCCCACCAGAGCGTCGAGGTCATAAACAGCCTCTGCATCCCAGCAGCCCCTCTGTATCTCTGCCCCCAGCTCCGGTGCCCCTCCTCAGGTGGCACCCCGCGGACGGAGATTTCAATGGAGAGCATTAACCTATCACTGTCGAAGTTGCACTGGGACAGTCCTTGCCACGTCCCACATTAAGCCGTGCCCTTCTCAGGGCCTGGTGCACACTTGGTCTCCAGGAGTGCTTCCTTCTCCCTGGGTGCCCACAGCATGCAACAGCCTAAATTCGACATTGTGACATGCCACTTCCGTAGCACTCTCCACCCGACGGTGCGTCCGGCAGCGTAGAGTTAAGGCAGGTAAGTCAGCAGACCTGCTCGCCCACCCAGGGCTCTGCCCCTAGCCCCTTTACAAAGGTCTGCGTATGCTTACTATCTTGACGACTGACCTATCTTGGCTCACTCGTGGGATCTGTTGCCTATGCACAGGGACCTTGTGTGCTGGCACCTCGACCGATTGGGCCTACGGGGTGCTCCTGTCGGAGCACCTCTTTTCCCGATGTGGAACCAGTATATTTGAGTTTCCTGACAAAAGTGAACTCTTGTATCTGGGCTCGTACTCCACACGTAGTGACTCCCCTCCTTGGGTTGTCCATTCAGACGCTTTCTCATTCTTGGTTCCCCTGTCGGCAAACCTGTGAACTCCCCTAGGTGGACTCCACCGCTTCTATGCACCCCTGGTTGGGGCCCCGCACTACTACTCCCATGAGCTCTCCCCACTGGTGAGACCCACATCTCCCTGTGGTCTCCGTAGCGTCACCCTCTCAGGCGAAGGGGTAGCGCTTCCCAGTGCTCCCAGTGTCGGGCGGCCTACTCGCCTCTAGAGGTAATAAGAGCCTCTCGTCGTGGTCACATGAATTGATGTCTTACTGCACCACTGGAATGTTACGATTCGCGAGGATCCGTCAGTTTCGTTCTGCTGGAAATCGTGACGTCAACAGGAACCCCATTCTGTCAGTCTCGACACAACATCGAGAGAACGACAGTAAGGGAACGTCTTGGTTACGGATGTAACCTCGGTTCCCTGATGGGAGGAATGAGACGTTGTGTCCATCATGCCACGAGAGCTGCGCCGGCCTGCTGCAGCGAATGAGGGAGTCTCTCAAGTTCCTCAGCCCAAAAAGGTGTATGAATGGTGCTGTCCCATTCGCCAAGTTCCTTGGCCTTTTCAAAGTATAATCAGAGATTCTCAAGTCAAACCCCATTCTGTCAGTCTCGACACAACATCTCGTTCCCTCCTTCAGGGAACCAATGTTACATCCATAACCAAGACGTTTGTCAATATATGTTAGGTTTTTTTGTTGTAAAAGCATTTTGGGCCCACCTACGGGTCTGTGACATTAAAACAAACACTTTTACATTATATAGATTGTCAGGGTTCTTTTACGTTTGGCATAGGATATTAGCAATTAAGTAAAAAAAACATTATTTTAGAATAATTTGTTGTCTCTTGGGCATAACTTTTAATCAAGATGGTTTTTTTTGTTTATTTCTATATTGTCTATGCATACGTATGTGTGGATGAAACGTTTTTTATCATGCTTTCTATTTCTGTCTTTCCTTGTTTCAGAACACATTTGTTGATATTTTTACCTTTAATACTGTTTTATTCAATACCACAATGGCTCCATCTTCAGGTATTTGAGAAGAAGAACCAGAAATCTGCAGCCAACATCGCTCAGCTGCAGCGCAAGCTAGAACACTACCATAGGCGTCTGCATGATGCTGAGCACAGCGGTATACAGAGGCAGCCCAAAGATGTTTTGCGGGATATGCAGCAAGGTCTACGAGATGTGGGGGCCAGAGTCATAACTGGCATCAGCGAAGGAGTCGTAGACAGTTTTAAAGGTGGGCTGTCAAGTTTTACCCATGCCACACATTCTGCTGCTGGTGCTGTGGCCTCCAAACCTCGTGAGATCGCTTCATTAATTCGCCACAAGTTCAGAAGTTCTGAAAACATAAATATTTTGAAACATGGCATGGAGGATGTTGATAATGGCATTACCACCGCAGGGTGCTCACTGGGATCAGCTGGTGGCCAGCTCCAGTCAAGAATACATTTTGGAAGTGATGAAGATTGTTCAAGTGCAACCTCTGGATCGGTGGGAGCCAACAGCATTACAGGTGCTCCTGGAGGCCCACCCAGCTCAAGGTGGAACACGTTGGAGAGGGCACACAGTGGCAGTCTGATCAGTTTTATGAAGGAGGTGCAGGATCTGCGCGATGCACAGACACGGCTAGAAGAGACAGTTGAAAATCTGAATGGCAGTTATCTTAAAGAGTGTTCGCTCCTGATGCAGGCATTTCAGGAGGAGAGGTTTAGGTATATGCATGCATACACACAAGCAAAGACACACACACAGATCATTACTTTTTTTAAGCATTTAATTTTATTCTGTTTTGGTAACTGCTTTGGTAATGTAACCACCATCACTTTGGTATCGCCAGTGCCTTCATGGTTTAGCAGTATGCACTGTTAGAACTGATGAATTCCCAAAAGTTTGCAATGTCCAAACATCTACACTTATGCATGACATGCACTATAAGACGCGACAATTTGGTCATGATGAATTTTTATATAAAATGATTTTCTTTCTTTCTGATTATGCTGGCATTGGTTAGTGTTGCAAAAGGTTGCAGTTCAGATTCAAGAGCAGAGCACAGAGGTAATATGGCTTTAAAAGCATGCAACGATAAATCTACGAGTTTGATGCGTTACCATCTGCAACACACAAGAGCGGCGCAATACCACGCAACAAAAGACAATAGAAACTGGAGGAAAGCTTTCATAGTGTGTCATCGCACCACATCCAATGGAGACAGACTTAAGTAAATAGCCATTTTTAAGTCAAAACAATTCTTGTTTATTTCGATAGGGCTTTTCAAGGTTTACACTGTTGCAAAGCAGCTTTACACAAGGGCACAATATGAAAACACACATAACAAAAACAGAAAACAATAAAATTGTATAAATAATAAATTATATTTGGAATAACTTTTATAGTCTGGAGCTGGCGTCATCTAAAAAGTCCTTGCAAGGGCTGGTGTCATCTAGATTTAAATTGGCAAGTCTGAACCCTGAATCCTGTCAAAAAAAAAGCTCTACTCAACTAGTGGTTCTCCAAAGTGGAAATAAAATATAGCGTCTTAGATCCTAACTCTTTCTCAATGTAATTTGTACTGTAAGTCATTATTCATTTCAATCACATTGTACAATTCAATTATAGAACACTTTAATAGTTAGTTGCTGGGAGATAGCAGGTACCCTTGTCTTCCCTATATGCGGATATCTTACCCTAAACCTGAGCCTGGACCACAGACACGATTTAACCTGGCATACACCAGGACATGGGCCAAGGTGGAGATGACCATAGACATCCTGAAGGCAAGGTTTCAGTGTCTGCGTGGGCTCAGGGTCAGTCCAACAAGGGCATGCAATGTCATAGTTGCTTGTGTTGTTCTTCACAACATTGCCACAATAAGAGAAGAGAGTATCAGTAGGTTAATTTCATGTATTGATCCTGTCAGGAATGAGAAAAACAAGGATTCAATTGCAGGGGAGTAACAAGAGTTGTATTGGTAGCTCCAAGGATTGAGTTAGTGAAAGTCCAATAGGAACAAGAACGATCGGCGGGACAAACACCCAGGCTAACTGCGAGGCCAAATGGGAGACCCAGTATACGGCAGCGCCAGCCGAGATGGGAGAGATGAAGTCCGGCAGTGTCAGTAGCGTTGAGAGGAGAACGACCGGTCAGTCATAGGATAAGCCAGTGGGCACGGACAAGGCAGCCGGATGAGCAGAGATCACTAGCCCGCGGAGACAGCAATCCCCTCGGTGATGGCGAAGAATGCTGCGGGTGACGTTGAGATGGCGGGGATACTTGACACAGACGTGGGTGATAGGATTATCTGAGAGAATGTAAGAGATAAAGAGGTATGCCACAAATGACACGCACACAGACAATCACTCGGCAAGGGTATTCCTAGATGCTAGACTAGACTAGACTAGACTAGACTAGACTAGACTAGACTAGACTAGACTAGACTAGACTAGACTAGACTAGACTAGACTAGACTAGACTAGACTAAAACAAGCGCGAATGCAAGACCATAACCATAACCATAACCATAACCATAACCATAACCATAACCATAACCATAACCATAACCATAACCATAACCATAACCATAACCATAACCATAACCATAACTGGGGTACGGGATAACAACAGTTAACAATCGCACAAAGGGAGTGTGCGGTGGCAGAGATTAAATAGTGAGAACTAAATAAACACCATGTGCAGACAATGAGAGCTAATGAGGGTGCTAATGGAAGGTGGCATGTGTGGCATATCTACACGTAAACAGCTGTCAAAACAATCCCCATGTGCTCTGACATACACACACGACAAAACAAACATGTGTTAGCTCCGGATCCCGACAGATCCGAGATTAAGTAAATACACTTGTACCGGTGTCACGTGTAGCTGTATTACATAAAACGCACGACAAGTCAAGTCAGCTTTATTTATATAGCGCTTTTTACAATTTTCATTGTTACAAAGCAGCTGTACAAGAAAAAATGACTATAAGTAAAACATAAAAGGTTATGGAATTCAAAACACAGGTCAAATATCAGACACACAATAAATTCCTATATGCAGTGTCAATTAAATAAGACTACCAAATTCGAGCAGCCCCCCCGGCCAGGCAAAACAGTGCAAAACAGTATGCAAACGGTGGCGAGGAACCCAAAACTCCATTGGAGGAGAAAAAAAAACTCGGAGGGAAACCAGGCCTAACAAGGGGATTCCAGTTCCCCTCTGGCAAAAACTGCAGCCTCTGCACAAGCTCAACAGTGCTTGCACAACAAGGCAAAAATAAAAAAAATTAGATTTAAAATTATCATTAATAATCTAATAGTGGCTGAAGTTTTGTAGCGACGTCACTTCCTTCGTCCAGCATTTGTCAGGTCTAGGAATGGATTGCGCCCTGCCCGCTCCGCTCTTGTAACCTTGGAACAATGAGACAAGACTGGCTGAGAGTAGAGTACTGTTCTGCACTCTTTGATGCAACAAATGCATCAGTTGTTATTGGAAGTGTCCCTGGTTCCGGTTGATCTAACTAGTGCAGCCTAGATCTTTGAAATACATATATTATGATAATGTAGTGTATGCAAGATTAAAAAGATGCGTCTTTAGTCTAGATTTAAACTGACAGAGTGTGTCCGCCTCCCGGATATTGCAGGGAAGACTGTTCCAAAGTTAAGGCGCTAGATAAGAAAAGGATCTGCCGCCTGCACTTGATTTTGAAATTCTAGGTATTACCAACTGACCTGACGCCTGAGAGCGTAGTGCACGTGATGGACTATAATACGTAAGAAGTTCTCTCAAGTAGTGAGGAGCTAAACCATGCAAGGCTTTATAGGTAATAAGCAAGATTTTAAAATTTATGCGATGCTTTATAGGTAACCAGTGCAAGGTTGACAGAACCGGGCTAATATGCTCATACTTTTTTGTACGTGTAAGAACTCGAGCTGCCGCATTTTGGACCAGTTGGAGTTTTTGTAATAGGCCTGCAGGGCAACCACCTAATAGTGCATTACAGTAATCTAGTCTTGATGTCATAAAGGCATGTATAAGCTTCTCCGCATCTGATGATGACAGCATATGACGTAATTTAGATATATTTTTAAGATGGAAAAACGCAATCTTACAGGTGTTGGCGACTTGGTTCTCAAATGACAGAGTACTATCGAATATAAAGCCAAGATTCTTAGCTGAAGATGAGGGTTTTATGGAACATCCATCAATAGTTAAGCAGTATTCTTGGTTGTTACGTAGGGCGGTTTTCGGTCCGATAAGTAACACCTCAGTTTTGTCCGAGTTCAGTAATAAAAAATTGCTACTCATCCACTTTTTTATATCGACTATGCATTCCACTATTCGATGGAATTGCTGTGTTTCGTGAGGCTTCGAGGAAATATAAAGTTGCGTATCATCAGCATAGCAATGAAAGCTTATTCCGTGTCGCTTTATTATATCTCCTAGGGGTAACATGTATAATGCGAAGAGCATAGGCCCTAGTACTGAGCCCTGTGGTACACCGTACTGGACTTGCGATTTGCGTGATACCTCATTGTTTATTTTTACATATTGGAAACGGTCGCATAAATAAGATCTAAGCCATTTCAAAGCTATTTCCTTAATACCGACATCATTTTCAAGTCTATGTAGGAGCATGCTGTGGTCAATGGTGTCGAATGCAGCACTAAGATCTAGCAGCACCAATAAGGAGATACAACCTCGGTCAGACACCATAAGCAGATCATTTGTAACTCTAATCAGAGCAGTCTCTGTACTGTGATGTGCTCTAAATCCAGACTGGAAATCTTCAATAATCTCATTCCTTTGGAGGAAGGAGCATATTTGAATTGAGACTACTTTTTCCAGAACTTTAGATAAGAAAGGTAGATTCGAAATAGGTCTATAGTTAACTAGTTCTCCAGGGTCCAGATGGGGTTTTTTGACAAGGGGCCTTATAACAGCCACCTTATATGCTTTAGGCACATGTCCTAATGTCAGAGATGAGTTAATAATGCTAAGTAGAGGATCTATAATTTCTGGGAGCATCTCTTTCAGAAGATTTGTAGGTATAGGGTCTAGCATGCATGTAGTCGATTTAGATGATCTAATGATTTTCGATAGTTCATCGTGATCTATAGTAGAAAATAAACATAATTTCTCCTTAGGGGTGCTGTAGTTAGTCATATGTTCAGCGGGTTTCGCATCTGGTTGCATAGTTATAATTTTCTCCCGAATATCTTGGATTTTATTTGTGAAATAGTTCATAAAATCATCACTGCTATGCTGGTATACAGCATCAGAAGTCGCTGACGATTTATTTTTGGTTAATTTAGCCACTGTATCAAATAAAAACCTAGGGTTATGCTGGTTTTCTTCTATTAATGATGAAATGTAGGCGGATCGAGACGTTTTTAGGGCTTTCCTGTAGGGCTTTTTTTTGTACTATCCTTCCAGGCAGTACGAAATACCTCTAATTTAGTCTTCTTAAAGTTGCGCTCCATTTTTCGTGCCGCTTTCTTTAGAGCCTGAGTGTGTTCATTTTTCCACGGTGTCGGTCTGTCATTTTTAATCTTCTTTAAGCGCAAGGGAGCAACTATGTCTAGCGTTTCCGAGAAGGTGGCATTAATATTTTCAATGGTAAAGTCAAGATCTTCAACGTTATTACTCATGCTAGAGATTTGAGACAATTCAGGCAAATTATCAAGAAACGCACCTTTTGTAGTCAAAGTTATTGTTCTACAATATTTGTAACTTGGAGTTTGATTTGCCACCATTGGGTATTGAAGCAAGCATGATACCAGATAATGATCTGAGATGTCTTCGCTCTGCTGAAGGATTTTAACATCGACCACGTTTATACCGTAAGACAAAATTAAATCTAAAGTATGATTACGAAGGTGAGTAGGTCCTGACACATGTTGACTAACGCCCATGGAGTTAAGAGTGTCTTTAAAAGCCATTCCTAAAGCATCTGTATCATTATCTACATGAATGTTAAAGTCCCCAGCAACAAGGACTCTGTCTGCAGACAGTACTAGTTCTGATAAGAACCCACCAAATTCTTTAATAAAATCTGTGTGGTGCCCTGGAGGCCTATATACAATAGCCAGAATAAATTTTAAAAATGTTTTGTCCTTAGTATTAGGTATTGATGCATCAAGTACCATGACTTCAAAAGAATTGTATTTAGGATTAGACTTCTGGGAAATGCTAAAAGAGTTACGGTAAAGTGCAGCAACACCTCCCCCTCTGCCTTTTAGGCGAGGCTCGTGTTTATAATAATAATCTTGGGGGACAGACTCATTTAACGCAATATAATCATCTGGCTTTAGCCATGTTTCTGTGGGACAGAGCATGTCTATTTTATGATCTGTTATCATATCATTAACAAAAAGTGCTTTATTAGAGAGAGATCTAATATTTAGCAATCCGAGTCGTAACAGTTGATTATCTGTATTATGTTCATGTTTAGTTAGTTTAACGTTAACTAAATTACCTTTGAGAGGTTTACGCTTTATTTTATGTTTACTAATCCGGGGGACAGACACAGTCTCTATTTTATGATGTTTGGGAGAAAGTATTATCGCATGTTGTGTATTATGTGTGTTCTGCAACGTGAGACGGCAAGCAGACCGTTGGTTAAGCCATTCAGACAAAGGAGTAAGCTCAAAATGTTATTTAATACAGAATCCAAGAGAACTGGACAAATATTCGAACACAGGTACATCCAACCACAAACGATAACCGGCAAAGGAATGAGAAGAAAAGGGAGTATAAAAAAAAGACTTATGAGTAACTTCGATGAACACAGGTGAACTTAATGACTAAGACAGGGTAAACAGAAACAATGCAAACAGAGACTAGCCAGGACACTGGCCCACGGTGGAGACGCCGGAGGCAGGAGCCATGGTTGGAGAAAGGGCTGGCGTCACCAGGGGCTGACTGACGGAGCCGGTGGAGGAGGAGTCCAGGATGGAGATGAGCAGACGGAGTGCCAGGGTGACAGCGCAGTACCGGAGGGCCAAGGCGGAGCTGGAGGTATAGGCGACTGAGGTGGGGATTCAGAAGATTGTGGCAGAGCCAGAGTGACCAAGGCTGTAGCAGGAGGTAAGGAGGAGCCTGACAGAGCCATAAGGGCGGAGTGACGAGGCACAGCTGAAGGATTGGAGTCCTAAGGTGCCAGATGGTCGACGACTGACCAATGTGGAGCCGAAGTGATGAGGGAGTCTGGCGGAGCTAGTGGGATGACGGGCCTCGGTGGAGATACATTGTTCACCAGCACCCATTCCACAAGAATTTTGAAGAGCGAAAAAAGTTTTGAAAAGTGAAAAAAGTTGTGAAAAGTGAAGAAAAATCTGACAGAGAGAGATAGTGTGGGGCTCAGGAAGGATCTAAGATCATTGAATCCTGAAGTCTTATTTTGTATTAGCGCCACCTTACCTTTCATCTTCTTTCAAAGCGCCTCCATATCAACCTCTCCTCCCCACACGCCTTTCTACAAGCATAAAAAGCCTCATCCCACTCGAGGAATTTTCGCTTTACTACCACGACATCGACCAAGCCATCACTGTAATTACACACAGGGCGCTGTGCTTGGCTGGCCAAATTTGACATCCCCTCCGCTTTCAAAGTGACGCTCATTTGCTGGCATACGCTGGCGCAATAAATTCTATTTATCCCTCTGCCTGACCTTCAGCTGCAGAAGCAGCCCCAAAATGTTTGACATGATCTCAGAGGCAGTCTGTTGGATCCACTCCGACAATTAAAAAATCCCTTACCTCATCCACCTTTTAAACGACTTCCTAATAATTTCATCCCCCGTCCCACGCCAACCGCGGGTCTCACAACAGTAAAAAAATTTGCACCAAGCTTGTCCCCCCAAGAAAAAAACATGGGCCCAAGCAGGTTCATCGAATTCTTAGGAATCAATATAGACTCCAGGCATCCATGCCCAAGGAAAAAATTTATCGGACTATTTCGGTCGCTTCAACCCTCATTAACCTCAAGCCAGCCTCTTTTTGGGATCACATTGCCCCGGCTGCTGTCCCAAGCCAATTGCATCTTTTGGGGGAGACCTGAGTCCGGCTTGATTTAAGCCTTTGCAGTTTATGGAGAAGGAAAGAAGTGAAAAAATATGGGATGTATTAAACTCTATATTTCATACTAAAAGTGTACGTATGCACAAAAGTTTTCAGATTTATTAAACCATGCATACGCAAGAATCTGTGCGAAAATCACCATACATAGAGTTTATCAGTATTATCATTGGAGCTATTCAAACTGGACAACGGACCATCCATGCAGCAGTTTCCACCATAATATCGAAGCAAGTGTGCATCATTGATCATTGTTTTCACTAAAAATATTTTCTCATAACATCAGTTTAGTTTAAAGACGAATTGAACAGGAAAAGTGAGCAAGCGCATTCACTACAAATATTACATTTAAATTCATACATTTTTTGTTTAACTTCTGCGTAATGACTTGATATAATTTCCGCCATGCAGTCATTATCGTTTACCAGAAAATCATTGCAGTCCCACTCGTTCTCTTCGGATTTTGCCATTGGCAGTGTCCTCTAATAAGGCCAAACTGCCATATAACTAGGCTTATAGGGTCGTATAAATTTGCAAATGCTTTTATATTCTTACTTAATTGCATAACTGATATAATATTCCCATAACGCTTGTGTGACAATAGTATGTCAGTAATTTTAAGCAATGTTTCTAGAACAATTAGAACAATTCATAGTCTAATGTTTGTAACTTCACTTGAATGCCTCCAAGAGTCGCCAACGGACTAAAACAACAAGCGCACATTCTCACGTTAAATTTACTGTAAATACATCCGACTGTGAGCGTGAAAGCTGGTGTAGGCAAAGTTTTTGTGAATACGCAGCATTGATAAATAAGGCCCCAGGAGTGTCCATTGTTCAGTCTCATTGACTGACCCCACCTGCACATCATATATGCAACATGAAAGTTACTTAAATGGTATTGTAGAATCAGGATTTGATTACCCTTTTTATTGAACTAGGCTTCCTCTTCCAAATATTGGTATGAATCCAGGACAAATGCCCTGCCTGCATAATCTATGCATTAATGACTTGCAATAGAATAATAATTACGGACTTGCAATGTAAAACTGTATGCTACAAAATATTGAATGCATCCAATATAATTAATTCTAAAAGAAACTAGAAACATGACAATGAACTATAGAAAACCTTATGAACATACAAAAACTTGCATTACAAACCTCACTTTCAAGTTTCTCTCCAGGTTTGAGTCGCTCCAAATCATGTGATTAATGCGATTAAAAATGTTAAATGTTGCCCAGCACTACAGGTCTGTAATCGTTCAGGAAAAATCTTCTAATCAGAATTTTTTTTTAAAGAAACGATTAATTATTTACAAAATATAAAGTGTTTAGTTTAAAGCTTAACTTGGTTCGAATGTATTAACTTTTCGGAAAAAAATGAATTGAGCTCGTCAATAATTTGCAACTCTGTAGCTCCGCAAGACATGCCTATTCATGTCTATTCATATAAGCGCCACCAAGTGGAACCAAATATTACACTCTCCGCGGGCTTCGAAACCGACGTCGGTCCGAATGGGAGACGGGCGCTCTAACGAGGAGGCTAAAGACCGCAGTCTCTAGCGCAGGGCTCTTCAATAGGCGGCCCGCGGGCCACATCCGGCCCGCAAATAATTTTTTTTGGCCCGCTTGATGCACTAAAAGTGTATTCAGTTTCATTTGGGTTGGCATGACATCACCGCACGAAAACACACGAAGCACTCTGATCTCACATAGCTCTCGCGGTACTCCATCAGCCAATCACAATGCTGGCGCGAAAATGCAAACGGCGCAGGTTCATTGACAGCTAGTGACAAGGGTTGACAGCGAAATCATGGCGATTGTAAAAAAGAGAAAGGTAGACACAGAATATTTAAAAGCGAATGGACTTAACAGTTTTGTTTTATTTTGCCTGACCACCACAATGCAAAGCCAACGTGTTTATTATGCACAAGACCGTGGCGGTCTGCAAGAATGATAACTTGAAACGGCATTTCGGGGCATTGCGCAGAAATTTCAAATGCAGTTATCCGGAACATTCTGAAAGCCTGTAACCGCAGCATTCTTACGTGTGGCTTGGAACCTGGCAAAGGCCAAAAAACCGTTCACTGACGCCGAATTAATTAAAACCTGTGCAACTGACATGGTGGATAAACTTCTAAATCACGACGCGAAAATAAAGAAAATGGTAACGGAGCAGGTTCCATTATCTGATTGCACAGCAACAAGAAGAGTGGAGCCATTGGCGGGTGAGTGCCTGTCTAATCTGTTATGAGACATAAAGAAAGCAGAAGCCATATCACTCGCAATAGACTCGTCTCGCGAACTAACCGACATTGCACAGCGGTGTTTGTCCGATTTTTTTTATGGGAAGGATTTCCGCGAAGAGCTGCTTTGTTTGCTGCCGATGCATGGCCGCACAACCGGTGAAATACTTTTTAATGAACTAACGGAGTTCTTTAAAAATAATGAATTAGATTTGAGCAAAGTTGTTTCTGTCATTACTGACGGGGCTCCCTCAATGGTTGGACATCAAAAAGGCCTGATAAGCACTAGCTTCATAAATCGGTGTTGAAAAATGAAAGAGACGATGGATGCAGTCAGGCTGGTAAACTTTATTCGCGAGAGCTCGAGTCTGCCACATCGTCGTTTCCGAGCTCGTCGTGTGCTGAAGAGAGTTTGTGAATATAATGTTACTGTTTTATCAAAACTGAGGAAATAGAACTAATAAAAAACATATTTATATTGTGATTTTTTTTAAAACAAATAAACAACTGTAAAAAAAAAATAATAATAATGACAATAATAATAATAATAGCAGAACAAACATTGTAGTTATCCAATTATAGTCGGTGGCCCTTGACTTGCTATTGTTAGTAGAATTTGGCCCTTGGTGAAAACTAATTGAGGAACCCTGCTCTAGCGTCTGTCTTGCACCCGTTACACATGGACACTGATGGCTATTGGTCATTGCCTTTCGTCACGGACAATGATACACAAGTATAAATGAAAACCTACAGCATAACGTCTCGGTTACGTATGTAACCTCTGTTCCCTGATGGAGGGAACGAGACGTTGTGTCGAAGCCGACAGATGGGGTTCGCCCTTGAGAACCAATCAACTCTGACTGTTTTGAAAAGGCCAATGAAATTGGTTAATGAAATTTGCATGCCGGGCTCCGCCCCCGGATATCCGGGTATTAAAGGGGAGCCGGCGTGCTCATTCATTCACCTTTGTGCTGAGGAGCCTGAGAGCATCTCGTGACTGCTGCAGCGGACGGCTATACCAGGGAACAGAGGTTACATACGTAACCGAGACGTTCCCTTTCTGTCGGTCTCTCGACGTTGTGTCGAAGCCGACAGATGGGGTTCCTATTGAAAACGCCACAGCATTAGCCGCGTCACAATCTCCAGCGAAGCGACGTTGACCAGCCTAGGCGAGTCAGACATAAGCGCTCTCGCGAAATTGTAACCTTCCAGTAGGTAGACAGGGGGTCCCAGAGCTTTAGCAAGATGGGTAGCCCCTGCCCTCGGCCATCTCAGACGGCTCCATTGGTGAGAGCCATCAGGTACCGTAGGACCACTGGGTAAGTGCTACTCCCTCAAGGGGGAGGTGCGCCACGGAGACCAGTTCCCAGCCTTTAGGGGGGAAACAGTGGAGGATCAACATGGTCTTACCGGCAGGGAAGAACTCATGGGAGGTATGTGCGGGATGCCACAAGGTGGATGTCCACCTGGGGGAGGTCATGGGTTCCCGAAGGGGAACCAAGTTGTTGTGGAATTTTCTTATTCCTTAATCAAGGTGAGTTTTAAACACTTTAGACAAATGCAACACACAGCGAGGATGAGTTACCTTGCAAGGTATTTTATATTTTTATTGACATTCAGTCTGCATCACAAGCATGGTGCAGAGAGAAGGTGCCCTCCTTCTCACTTACAGGGCTTTTATACGATCCAAACATGACACCCCTTCTTCTCCCCTCCCTTGAGCAAGAACGTATCTTTGGTAACAAAAATGTGTCGCTATCTCCTATCTTCACCAGAACCTCTTGGTCTTTGCTCAAGGGCAAAGGAGCTGAGTGGTCTGCCACGTAGCAAAACATTTCTAAGGGATTTTAGAACAACGAGATAGACAGTTGTTACGACAGGTTGAGGCATAAAGAGTTTGGTTATCATATATGATAAGAGATGGGAATGTGGTGGAAATTTTCATGACGTGGGTTTCTTCACGCTAATCTCTGTAAAATTTTATTCAAGACTGTGTTATGACCTGGAGAACTTTCTGCATAATACTATATTGTATTCTGTTACGACCTCTAGGGGTCGGCCGAAACAGGCAACAATATAGTATTATGCAGAAAGTTCTCCAGGTCATAACACAGTCTTGAATAAAATTTTACAGAGATTAGCGTGAAGAAACCCACGTCATGAAAATTTCCACCACATTCCCATCTCTTATCATATATGATAACCAAACTCTTTATGCCTCAACCTGTAAGATGAGCACTACCCTTTCTCCTACAGATTTCATAGGCCGTTGTCATCGTACTCAATAAATTCCCCGTCCGTGAGATCGATGGTCTGCACCATGAACCTTTGTTCAATAGCAGCCATGCTCCCTAATAGTATTTTATTTAAACAGTTTTGAAAACAGTAAATTAAACATGGTAACATAATTATAAGAAATAACAATCCCCCCAACCTTGGCTATTCCACCATTTCAACAGACTGTTAGTCATATTATCCGGTTCCCTGATTGCATTCTTCATGTGTTTATAATGTCGATTACATTATCAGCATAATCCGGAATGTAGAAACAACAACTGACCCCGAGCATTTTGCACACACCGCCTTTCTCTGCCGTAAGCATGTCTAAAACTAATCTATTCTCTATTCTGTATTCACTATCTGTGCCATCTCCTCGCTCAATAGACCCAAAGCTTTTTCAGTCGAGTTTGCCCAAGACCTCCAAAAATATTCCACAGGACAGTGCCCTGTGGGGACGTCCAGGGGTCCATCAGCCATGCCCCTTCATAGGTACTGGGCATGCTGTCAACGTCGAGCAAATCTCTTTTTTCTCTGATTTTTCTAGGTGCTTAGGCAGCTGCTCCTACGGACAGGAGAGCTGGATAACAGCAGCCTGTCCATCTCACGGGCAGTCTGTGGAATGCTCTTTCCCCACAGACCCATACTACGCCACTTAGGCCTACCTCGTCCTCTGAGAACGGGCAGGTGAAAAATTCCAACTATTAAATGAACAATTTGGTTGGTTATCATTGGTTTTCACTATGTTTTTGCATTCTGATGTTCCTATGAGTTGCCCCCCTTTCGCTCTACACAGGCAAACATGTCCTATCCTGGGGTGTATATTCAGAGGCCTGGTGTCAAAACTGTTACTGTACTTACCACCTGGTTCTTTGCAGTCTGTCTTTCGTGCCGCCTCTGCTTCGTTGATGCTGTTTGCAACTGTCAACAGGGTGGTGGCTTTGCAAGGTAATTGACCCTTCAGCCTTCTCTCATCCTCTAATTTCAGAGGACTGACTTTCCAAGCCTGCTCGAGTTGCATACACCACCAACAACTGTCATTCACTCCTACCTCTTTCTTCTGCATCAGTGCCAATGCACATGCCTTATTGCCTTTGCGATTGTAGCAGGAAGGGTTATTACCCCTCCTACTTGCACTTGTCATCATTTAGTGTTCGGCCAATGGTCTGGTGTCCGGTGCGTATAAGAGCACGGGCTACCAGTTCCTTAGTGTGCGTCATTTTCCGGGGCCGTGACGTCATACACGCGCCCTGCTGCTTTTTGCTGGAGTGCGCCGCGAGGTGTTAGGGTAAAAGTTGCCAAAGCGATTTATCTACCGGCGGTGCTGATCTGTGCGCTATAGAGGTGAATGTGGACATTTGAGACAGGTAAGAGAAGTATTTGTATGCGGGGTGTTTTGTAGATTACGTTTTATGGGTTGCTCGTACTAAGCGAGCAGTCTGACTAATTTGTATACCTCTGAAAGATCTATCGGCGCTTCCTGCCAATGAGCTTGCCGGAAACATTTGACTCCACCCACCGCATAGTTCGGGGGTAGTAATCCCGGGGCTGCATGCTTTGTTGTGAGTATACTGTTCGAGCGTGAAACCGAGGAAGAACTCTCAGTGTAACACCGTCCGTTTCGTTTCTAGGCATGCGATAAGGACGATACCGAAGTCTTGAATGTGGATTATCTGCGCTGTGCGTCCTAGTAAAGCCCTGCTTGTGCTGTGCCTCATCAGCTGCTGTTCTGTTCTGTTCTATTTTGTTTCGTTTCGTTTTGGTTTGTCTGTGTTCGGACTGCATCCCTTGGAGTGAACCGCCCCGAGCAAACCGTTTCAACCCGAACCGTTCACGTGAGCTGTTCCCAGCGAGCGGTGACTCTGTTCAGTGATATGCCTTGAGTTTTCACTGTTTACTTGTTTATTTCTTTAATTCATTTCTTTATTTCTTTAATTTTCTTGTTTATTTCTTTACTTAATTTCCATGAAGAGTGTTTTTGAATTTGTATTTTTATTTTGAATTTACTTATCGTATTATTGAATTTGTTTATTTACAATGGTCTGCTCTGTGTGATTTGTGTCCTCGGGACCAAGGAGTTTGTTCCCTCCCAGAGCTGTACCATAATTCCTTTTATATTATTTTTGTTTTGCAAAAAACGTCTCTTTGACGTTTGTTTTCTTTTGTTTGCTGGCAGGGCCTGGGCACCCGGGGGCAGACGAGTGACCAATTAGGTGGTAGCATCTTCACTGTTTGTCGTGGCCTTTTCTGACCTGAGTGGTTGAGTGTGTGTGCGGTGCTAGCGTGAGTGTGCACTGGATAGAGTAATTCCCCTAAAGGTGAATTCTGGAGACTGCCCCTTGGGTACGCCCGGGTTTCTGCTGCAGCCACATTGATATCCAGCTAACTGAACCGAGTGATTGCTGGTCAACACTTTTTTATATAATAAATGATTGTTTAATTATTAATAAAATATAGATTTTTCCCATTACCTATGTCTCTGACTCCAACTGTGATTAGGATCTGTGTGTGCCTTAAGTTTAGAGGTTGTTAAATTCTTGGGGCGAAATTCCCCAAGTGGCGTAGTCGGAAATAATAAAACTGACTTGAGCGGGTGTATGAATTGTTGCCCGTTCAATTCCACATAAAATAGAGCTCTCCGTCGCTTCGCTACACATTGGTATATTGCCTTTCTCATATCTATGTTCGTTTCTCCTGGATCTATCCATGTCCTAGCCTTTACTCCCTGTGCCTCTTTTTCTGCCTTCTCCGCCTGGAAATTCCTTGGCTGCACTGATTTTTGAACCTTCTGACCTGTGTCTTTCCCCTTTCTCTACCACATACACCAATACTGACCTGCTTAAACCTTCATCACCTTCATAAACCTTCGTCACTTTCCATATTTCCACTCTTATTTGGGAAGTTGCTCCCGTTCCCTCATAATTCAAATTTTTCTGAGTAAGAGCTAGTCTAAAACTTTCTCTTTTTCCTTTTTATTTGGCCGTCCCAGGGGACATAATGGCCCACATTTTCAAATTTTGTTGCCTTATCCACAACATAAACTGAGGTACACGTACCTCTACACAAATACATATTTGTTCCCCAGTACCTAGCAGAATTAGGGTAACACTGTCCCTCCCCATACCATTTTATTAAACTTGGAATATAGTGTTGCACAGAAACAAAATTCTATAATCTGTAATTTTGTCGGGGTTCGATGTGTCCCCGACTCGAACAGTTGATTCCCTTTGCGAGCACCAATAGTGCCCCTCCTGTCGCTTCAGTCAGCACGACCATTGCGAAAAGCCATTCGGTTGGAGTTGCCCCTCCTTGGACACCTTTTGCTGTGGGAGGTGTGTCTTTCCCACGACTTCCTCCTGAAATCTTTGACTACTTCGAAGTCTCCTGGCTGGAAGCTGTGTAATGATTTGTCAGCTCCGTTTGCTACTGCTCCTTGGACCTGCACAAATATTTTGAGAGCAAAAACACAAACACACATTGCCTTGTAACATCCTCCCTTTTGACGCGTGGTCTAGGCCACGCGTCAAAATCGCAAAAGCAGAGAAAAAATGTTTTGGCAAACAGGTGAGGCCATTTGGGCCCGCCCAAACATTGTCTGTGTATTTACATGAGCACTCCTTGCAGAGTGCATGCTTATCCGGTTCTGCAAAATGTTTGCATCTCTGCAAGAGAAAGAGTTTTGTCAGTGATTTCTGGAGAAAGTCTTTCTGTCTCTGATGTTGCTTGCTTTGCTGCAAGGTCAGCTTGTCAGCTTCCTGTAGAAATTGTTTCTGATAAAAAAGTGTGTGTGTCACCGTCACACACAACAATGGCTGATGGGAGAAGAATGGCAGATAGCATATCAGCAACCTGTGTGTGATTAAGAATGTTTTTACCATCATATTTTACAAAGTTTCTGTGTTTCCACAGTGTGCCAAAATCATGATTTACACCAAATGCATATCTACTATCTGTGTGAATGTCTTCATTTTTATTCTTTGCTTATTCGCATGCGCGTGTGAGTGCAATGGGCTCTGCTGTCTGAGCAGAGAAATGGTCCCTAAAAATGATATCAATTGCTTCTTTGCTTTTGGACTTGCGATGTCTGTAATTGCAGACACGCTTTGCGGACAGCTGTCTGCCGCGGTCAGTAATTTTGTGACCCAAAAAACAAACAAATTGTTTTGCCAGCTGGACTTTGGAGACATTTACTTTGTGTTCTTTTTCTATTATCTTTTAAACTGGAAACAAAGACCTGCGCACCGGTAAATTTGGGCATGGCACAACTATGCCTTTATTTTTTAATCTTTTTAAACTAATTAAATATTGGCCTTATGGCATTGAGGGCTTCTGTTTTGAGGCTTCTGTTTTGAGGGGGTATTGCTGTTTGCGTGGATGAAAATTACCCTTGGGCGTTATCAAAACAGGCTCACAGTTCCTAATCAACCCAACAAAATATTTTCCTGTTACCCAAAGTTGTACGGGCACCTTCCCAAAATTTCTTCATTAATCTTTTTGTGTGTGAAAACACTTCAAGTCCCCTTGTTGCTGACAGGCAGGCATGATTCTCACGATGGGCGTGCACCAAATTTGAATATTGCACGTTGTCCCTTTTAACCCATTCTATGGCGTGTGCATATTTGTCAGCAAAACACCCACAGCTCCCCACACCATTGTAATCAACGTCATGAGGCTCTGTGAGGCAATACATTCTACATCGTACTTACGTAATTCAAAACTACATCGTACAGCTGTACGAGCGCTGCACACGGGTTGTGTTGGTATCATGCTCAATCTGTCATCATACACATTATGACTCTGCCCAGCAAATGAATCGGGCAGCAGTCAGACATGAGAAACCTGTGTTGAAATTTGTCACTCCCCAACTCACATTGCACCCTTTTGACATAAATTATTTTACATTAGAGCCACTAGCATTTAGGGAAAACACAGCTAGTTTAGACTCTGGCAAATTTAAACACTAAGCAGATCTTCATTGCATACAGTCGGAAAAAGCATTTCTTCATTGCATATGCTAAGGGAAATCATACTCACCACCCTCGGAATGATGCCTCACCTCCTCACTTCCATCTACCTTTTCTTTGACCTCCTTGCTCCTGTAGGCGCAGGACAGGCACTGCGCCAATGTCCTGTTTTTCCACAATTGAAACACTTCTCTCGATCATAATTACTAGAGGGTTTTTAAACCTCCTCTCCCTCGCCATCTTCCTATTCTTCCGTGTTCTCCTCCAATATTCAATAGAGCCATGTGGAGTTCTTTATCTTGTGTGTTTTTCTTCTGAAGCTCTTTCTTGCCTGCCTGGCGGTGGCACAGCTCAACGCACCTTCGAGGTGAGAGTACTGAGGTCTGTGCAATTTTATACTTGGCCTTGCGTGTCGCCACAACGCAACGTCGAGTTGCCGAACACCGTCCTGTGGAGAGTGAGTGTGGCTGAAAGAGGGACCCAGAGAGAGAAACTGCTCTTTTTGTGAGGAAGTGGGCGCCAGGCCCTGAAAAGGCTTAGACGGGAGTCTAGGTCGAGACCTCCAGGTGGCCGCCATCTGCGGGCACAGGTGCACCGCGACTGCACGTTCAGCCTGGGGAACATCAACAGCTGCCCCACCATCAAGGGAAGAGATGACGACAGAGTCAGCTTGACGGGAGCGAGCCGAAAAGGGGGCGCTCCAGGTCTTACTGATCTCCTCATGCACCTTGGGGAAAAAAGGTACAGGGGGCGTGCGCGGCTTAGAGCCGTGCTCGGACCCGATGTACCAATTAACCAGCCGCGAGCGCTGGGGCATGGGCGGTGCGGTGCACTGCAGCCCGATGCTCGCGGCGGCCCGATAGAGCATGGCCGACATCTCGACGTCTGCTTTTTCGTGAACTCTATCTCTAGGAGGAGACGGCTCGAAGGAATCGTCAGGGTCGGATACCAGAAGGTCGCCCTCCGATGCTGCGAGGGACCCGATTGCGTGACGGAGGAGTAAGACGGTGTGGTACCGTCTCCTTGGGAACGGTCAGACGAGCGAGACGGGGCGTGAACGGTCCGCGAGCCATCGGCTGACGGATTTACGCTCACGGAAATCCCCATGCCACCCAAGCTGCTCGCCGCCGCTGACGGCGGGGCCGTGGCCACCGCGGTCGCAGAGCGGGAAGCAGACGAGGTGGTGGCCGGCTCTCAAGAGAGAGCGCAGCCACCCGTGACCGCAACGTCTGTATAGCCATCCGCCCGCAGTGCGGGCAGGATGACTCCACGAAGGCTGCCTCAGCGTGTTGGACCCCCAAACACCTGACGCAAGCATCGTGCCAATGAGGGAACCGCAACCACGAGAGCAGCGGGACATGCCACGCTGAGAAATTTGCTCTTTTAGGAAATTATCTCTTTCAGTAAAACACCTCTGGAACTGCTGAAACGCTGGGGGGATGATCGCTTGGAAGGGACAATCCGCTACACCACGTCAAGAATTCAGCTCTGTCAGTCATTCGAGCGAAGGCTCCGAAGAACAAAAGGTGAATGAATGAGCACGCCGGCTCCCCTTTAATACCCGAATATCCGGGGGCGGAGCCCGGCATGCAAATTTCATTCGCCAATTTCATTGGCCTTTTCAAAACAGTCAGAGTTGATTGGTTCTCAAGGGCGAACCCCATCTGTCGGCTTCGACTCAACGTCGAGAGACCGACAGAAAGGGAACTTGCCCTTCTGAGAAAGCGGATAATGTGAGGCACCTCAGCCAATCATATAACAGCCTCTTAGCTTTCCATTTAGTGCAGGCTTTTACATCAAACAGTCAGTGAATCAGTTTTCGTGGTGATACTGGTGGAATATTGCAAGGCTCTCTGCCAATCAGATTCGAGAACCAGAAAGAACCATTGTAAAATGTCCTTTAACACATTCACATGGGGTGTTAAAGATCCATGATTCTCTATAACCAAGCCACACTTTCTAAAATTTGTAATTGTGTCCTTTAAATAAATTAACACCAATATTTTCATGGGACTAATAATCATATATTGCCATTTGTGTATTTTTCACTCAAATACATAATCACTAATATTTATACACAATTCAGTACATGGAATTTGCTGTGCCTCATGTTGACACCACTGTATATCTGTATGTTTGAAGGTGTGAGCGTTCAGAGGAACAGCTAAATGACCTTAGTGAACTTCATCAGAATGAGATCTTAAACCTGAAGCAGGACCTGGCCAGCATGGAGGAGAAGATGGCATATCAGTTCAATGACAGGGTCCGTGACATACAGGTGATGTGTGTATGCTTGCAATGTTCACCTGAGACACAGAGGTTACATACGTAACCGAGACGTTCCCTTTCTGTCGGTCTCTCGACGTTGTGTCGCCCGGCATGCAAATTTAATTCGCCAATTTCATTGACCTTATCAAAATAGTCAGAAGATGATAGGTTCTCAAGGGCGAACCCCATCTGTCGGTTCGACACAACGTCGAGAAACCAACAGAAAGGGAACTGGTGTTGTGTCGCTAATGGGAATGTTAAGAACCACAAACAAACACATTGCAAATTGACAGAAGCAAGCTGATCTCAGAATGAAAGATATTAATATAATATATTGGTACAGTATAATGGATATGTTGATATAATTATCTTGGCTTAAAAACACTGCAGGTTGTATTAAGGCTAATAGCAAGATATGTTTAAACTTAACAGGGAGGATTTAGATCATTTTTGACACCACCAAGAGATTGCCCTTTAATAGTGAGTTTTTAGCTTGTAAAATAAATCAACAATGGATTTTCTAAGAATGAAATACTGGTGTACTGAGTAGTAAATACTGTTGCGCATACTTTGAACTTGATATTGCAGTAGTTCTAAAGAGGTCATTATTGTTACATGAACGTGTTTACACCAATAAAAGTGCCAACTACACTGAACTAAATTATAAACACGTTTTTATATGGGCTGAATTCAAAGATTGAAGACTTTTTCTATGTACACAAAAGGCCTTTCTTACGGAAGCCGTAAAGTGCTAAACAAAACAACAAATCACAACAACAAATCTAAAAGCCAAAAAACTAATCCTGAATCATAATTACAAATCTGAAAACGCAACAACAAACCATAAAACACATTAACAAACCATAAAGCACAATAACAATTCCGGAAACAAAATAATAAGTCAGAAAACACAACAACAAATCGGTAAAACCGGAAAAGGTAGGTCTTTTGTGTGACCGGGGTAGTTACTGCTGATTGGATGGAACCCCTGTCAATCAAGATAAACAGGAAGTACAGTTCTGTAGCTGGGTTCCTGCTGGACTTACGACGCAGAGCTGCAGAACACCTGTGCCCGCAGATAGCTGTCACCTGGAGGGGTCGGCCTAGACTTCCGTCCAGGGCATGTAAGCAGACGTTGCGTCGGTCAGCGAAACGCAGGTAAGTCAACAGAGCCGTCAACCTCCCTGGGGGTCCCCCCATGCGAGGTGACTACACTGTCAGCCACCGAATCAGCCTTCCCAGGCACAGTGAAGCAGATCGTCCCTCTGGTTCCGCTGTCCCCTCGGCACGGATGCCCTAGCACACAGCTGGCCGCGGGACAAGCGGAAGTACTCCTTCCCCCAAGTGAGCCTCCTAGCACAGGTCCTGTGCAAGTTCGGGGAAGAGGGGCATCAAGTACTGGTAGTGGAGCCCTATTGGCCCAACCACACTTAATGTGGTCCTACAGGGTCTTCATGCCACAACGCTTCGCCGAACCGCTGCAGCGACCGGGAGTCACCTCTCATGTTCCTCAGCCGAAAGGGTGAATGAATGACCGCCGCCATCTTCCTTTTATACCCGTATGTACGGGGCGGAGACTGGCGTGCGTGTGCCATTCGCCAAGCCCATTGGCGTTTTATAAATTTATCTCGGAGATGATAGGTTCTCAAGATCAAACCCCAGTCAGTCTCTCAACACAACATCTCGTTCCCTGCATCAGGGAACGGAGGTTACAGTCGTAACTGAGACATTTTGCGTACATAGAAAAAGTATTCGATCTTTGAGTTCAGCTCATGGAAAATGGGAGCAAAAACAAAAGTGTTGCTTTTATAGTTTTATTCAGTGTAGTTATTATCTTGTGATAACTTTTGCGAGTCACATTAATATAGTCAAGAAAGAGATGTTATGTTTCAGCCAGGCTGATCAATCTGCTTTATTTCTTATACTGGAATAGAACATTACATCAAATACCCAAACCATGATGTACATTATGCAAACTGCAAAATCACTATGAGTAGTATGCCATTTCAAGTAGCCTATGACTGTGATATTAAATACATTGTGGTGCTTCATTCTCACCTTCTGTCTCTTAAAGGGACAGCTCACCCAAAAAAATGAAAATTCTGTTATCATTTACTCACCCATAGATTGTTCCAAACCTCTATAAATGTCTATGGTCCAGTAAACACAAATGGAGATATTTTGAAGAATTAAGCAGATCTCATCCCCCATTGATTTCCATAGTATTTATTTTCCTTACTGTGCCAGTAAATGGGTAATGAGATCTGTTTGGTTACGGACATTCTTCCAAATATCTTAATTTGTGTTTACTGGAAAAAAGTCATCAGGTTTGGAACAATCTGTGGGTGAGTAAATGACAGAATTTTAATTTTTGGGTGAACTATCCCTTTAACATTCTCTTATGTAGGAGGCTCTGGAGGCTTGTCAGACATGTATGTCTAAGATGGAGCTGCAGCAGGTGGTGCAGTTGGAAGGTTTGGAGAATGCTACAGCACGCACTCTGCTCGGCAAAGTTATCAATGTACTGCTGGCTGTCATGGCCATCGTGCTGGTCTTTGTGTCCACTGTAGCCAACTGTGTCATCCCACTGATGAAGACCCAAATGCGCTCTGTTTCATCAATGCTTCTCTTTTTTCTCTTTACTGTTCTTTGGAGGAACTGGGACAACTTTTCAGCACACATATACCATATTTTGCATACTCCTTAATGACCAGCCAAGTTTTTATGTATTTGAGACTATTTTCTTCTAGTTCAATTTTGCATAATCATTTTGTTAAACTGTTGTATACAGCTGTCAAGAAAGTTTTCTCAATCTGGGCCTCATTTATGAAACGTTTGTAAATATTTGCACATAAAACTCTCCTCTGACTTGACACAAAACAAGACGCAACATCTTGTAACCGGACACAATAGTAAACTCCTTGAAACAGGACACCGTAATAAACCTCTTAAGACAGGAAATATAACAACTAACAAGCACAGGACAGAAAACACAGGGCATTAAATAAGGGACCAAATAAAAAAGGGAACAGGTGATGGGCATGACACCAAAACAAAATAATTAACGAGAGGGCGGGGACATAGACCAGACTGAAGAGCTGGTAGCAGGCAGGATCATGACAATAAATGGCTTGAAGAAGGTGAACAAAGCTCTGCTTACTTTTTTAGATTAGAAAGAGAGCAAACCAAATGCATAGATGAGCAACACGCAAATAAATGGACTGTGTTTCGATACAATATATTACAATAAGTATATCCAGTAAATGATGATTCACACAGAAGCACTTTGTGATGTATTTGAGTGTTTTAGAGTACATTTAAGCCATTGTTGTGGATGCTATTCCATCTGGCACATGCATGCTTTTTAGAAAATAGACTTTACCTTTTGAAGAAGTCTCTTTACCTGAGCCTAGAGAAACACCTACTGTGTAATGTTATGTTAGTAAAAAAGAAGAACTCTTAAAATAAGAGCTTATTGAGCGCATTGCCTGTGCCCCTTCTGCAGTTTCATACTGATAAAGCCTTTTTGATCATCTAAACTGGAAAATGATATGGTCCATGCAACAAAATATCTCCTCTCAAACTAATTAAAAGAAATTTATTTTAAACTACTCCAAAGCATATACGTAATTCTATGTAGATTTTTTATGCATATATGTACATTTTCTAATTGCAAACCTATTTTTGGAGTCTTTCTGCAAGAGATAAAACAGAATTGCAATTATGTTTTCTTCTAACACGAAAGCAATAAGAACTTGAACAATTGACTGACTGCTTATAAACTTTTCAATCTATTTAATTTGTAATTTCTTTATTGTTTTTTGTGTGTCATTTTGGGGGGGTTTGTCTTGTTTGTATTCAGCCATGGTAATGTTTTTTTATTTTCTCTCTTTTCATTAATCTTACTTTTTCTGTTATGTTATGTTTATTTTGTAACATTGTATTGTTATAACACAATGTTCAATAAAAAAATTAAAATCAAATCTGCTCGTGTTTCATGAATGAGGCCCATTGATGGCATTTGGAACACTGCTTTTTATAGAAGTATTATTTTAATCTTTGGATTTTTTTTAATATAACAAACAACATCAATCTACAGTATTTTAAAGCATTTGATTGGAAATCATATTATTAAATGAGACTGTTGTCATTGATTATTAGCTGTTAATTTTGATGTATGATAATCAATAACATAATATGTTTGATAATGATAATACCTGTTAATGATAATAAGGTTTTTTATAAAAACTCAAGGGAACAAGACCGTGAATACACAGCTGCAAGAGGTGTTTTACCCCGCCACACATTGTTTATGTGCTTGTGAACACACTTATAAACCACTCTAGTGCCTTACAGCTCTTTTCAGGATTTAAATAAGCCTCCATCATGTCTAGACTAAAAATTATTTATAATTAGAGTTCTGTGAGTGATATTATGTGTTGTAATATAGATTAATTCATTACTTATACCTACAACATATTAAGCTTAAATTAATCCAAGTTACCATTGTGCTTTTGCTTTTCATGTTTTTTGATGCCACGTTACTATAAAAGTAGCTATGCTTAATAAAAGATCTGCTTGATGCAGACTATGTTGCATTTAAATTCATTTGTCAGTTATTTCTCCAGCAGGTGGCGAAAATGCACCTTCATTCATTGCAAGCAGAAAATGCTTCTGAATATTTATCATTTTACGCCAAGCCAACCAACTTGGTTACGTCTTAAATATGGCAAATATCATAAGCCAATCCTTCCAGTGGGATTGTACTAGTACTAAGTTTATAATATCATCTAATGGTAATATTTAATGTATTTCAATAGTTTGTTAGCCATACTTACTAAATTGTGCTCTTTTACATATATTAGGCCTACATACGCTTCTATTTAATTTGAGCATGTTTCGCTCTCTGTGCTATAGACGCGCTTGTACGCAGAATTAAACTGAACAGGTTTGGGCAGCAAAACCTACTACTAAAAAGTAATTGAACTCTCTGCACACACTGCTGATGGTTGTATGTTGAATGTGAGCCTTGTGCGTAGTTTAATGGTTAAATGTCACATTTTGGCATTTGGTCTTTGCGAGTGATTGAACGTGTTATTTTACCAAATGATGTTGTGCGTGCGGCGTGATCACTGTGCGTTATCTGACCGGAAACAGGTCGTGATTAGTGCAGGCAGCTTAACAGTGACACGGACTGAAGGAGGATTTGGTGTTTGGCCTCTCAACACAACCCCCTCTCATTGTTTCGTATTTCCTTTACATGCTAACTTGATTTCTCATTATTTAGTATACTTACACTTTAAAGAAAGCTTTTCAGCAGTTTACATGTCATTTTTAATTTGTTTTGTAAACCTTAAAGAAATACAAATAAACACAAAAAGTTAGCCACAGCTTACAAAATGAACCAGTTTTTTCTGTTAATTGAAATACATATGTACCTTTTTATTCAATAATTTATTATACATTTGTTTATTTTTATATAATTCCAAAGTAAAGATTGTGTTAGGGCGGATTCTCAAATTACTACATTTGGTCCCCCAATCCTAAAAATTAGTCTATGGTGTATTTTAGTGCTATTGATTTTGTCTTATTTTAGAATTAGTTCAGGAATCATTTATTATCTTTTGTGGTTTGTAAAACAACTACAGTGCTTTATACAACAAATTCTCTGTACAATAATCGTATCCCTATAATTAAATAATTAGAAATGCAGTGATTTTCTGACGTACCCACACATGCCACAAGTTAAATAGTGTCTGGTACACAGTTATTCTTAAATGGACACACCTAGCCTACATTCAGCATACCTTAAAAAATGTATAATAACAAAGAACATGACACATTCTCTGTAAAATGTTAATGTTGTAATGTCAGAGAGGAACAGTAGCCATCTGGTAGCACTTTAATGGGTCTTGTGGTGCCTTCTGCTCCTGCAGCAGTGCTCAATGTGGATCTGTGTGACTAATTTGAAAGATAAAGAAACATGAGCCTCAGGTGAAAGTTCAGCACCAGCAATTACTGCATTTATATATGAGCATAAGGTTGTAGTTATATGACACACATTTTCAAGTTTCAAATATTGGGTGCGAATTCTGAAAGTCCTTTAAAAGACTTTTATATCTTAAAGGGATATGAAACCACCAATGCACCACAATAAGGACTGCCCTTTCTTGGAAAACATAGTTTCCTGCTTCTGATTTTTATTTTGCATGTTTTGAACTTTTATTTTTTCTTCTCACAGAGGACGTTTGAAATATTCTCAAGCTGAAATCTTAATCACATCACAGTTAAATTGTGAGCTTTTTCTAACCGATCTTGAAAACCAATTTTGGTTGGCTTGAGCCAATTGGTCTTTATTATATCTGTAAATATAGTTTGTTGCATGTAGGTTGCTTTTCGGGCTAGGTCTACTTGACAGGGCATTGTACTTGGTAGTACTTATTCAGCAGACCATGGTCCATAAAATGCTATATGGGATTTTATTTGAATACCCTTACTGTACCAGGGCCCCAGTATAGCAGTAAGGATATTTCTCAAAATATTTGGGGGAA
Organism: Barbatula barbatula; assembly: GCF_947034865.1. Classification (NCBI taxonomy): domain Eukaryota; kingdom Metazoa; phylum Chordata; class Actinopteri; order Cypriniformes; family Nemacheilidae; genus Barbatula; species Barbatula barbatula. The sequence goes on along the minus strand of NC_136774.1, from coordinate 2,698,454 downwards.
TACGTGCCTGTTTCTGAGCTTAAAAGACTCCGCACATATAAGTGTGCGTAAAAGTAGAGATAATGTTGTGAGGCTCCTCTCCCTGAAGGAAGCGGGACTCTTCAATCACGTCATTCCGTGATCGGGCTTTCAGCAGGAAACGGCTTTTCCTCCCGGATAGTTGCGCTCTTTTCCGCTCGCTCAATGCTACTCTCCGTTCAGAACCCGCGGAAGCCAGCGAGAAGGAAAAATGCCTCCTTCTATAACCGAGAGAGCGTCTCTTAAACTCTTTTACACCGTATTTTTGACGGCTCTCCAAGCGCGCACGATCGGTGGACTTCAGATTCAACAGGCGTTTGCTTCTCCAAACGCCACTAATAACTTCGTAGTGGACGCGGTTTCAGGTAGGGTTTACCTGGCCTCAGTGAATAGCCTGTACCAGCTAAACGCGACGCTCGCGCTAGAGGTGGAGACGCGGACCGGACCCGTGCGCGACAACCCGCTTTGCCATGCGCCGCAGCTGCCGCAGGCGATGTGCGAGTACGAGAAGGTGTTCACCGACAACTACAACAAGCTGCTGGCGCTGGACCGCGAGCAGGGCGTTCTGGTAACGTGCGGTTCGGTGTACCAGGGCTTTTGTGAGCTGCGCAGTATGGAGAACGCGTCCCGAGTTGCGGTCACGTTCCCACAGGAAGGGGCCACTGTGTTCCCCAGCATGCTCAATATCGTCGCCAACCACGAGAACGCGAGCACCGTCGGGCTTGTCTTTCGGAGTCACGGCGGAGCGCCGCGGCTGCTAGTGGGGGCAACCTACACGGGCATGGGGACCGAATTCTTTCCCAAAAACCACAGCAAAGAGGACCTTCGCTTCGAAAACACACCAGAAATCGCCATCCGCTCGCTTAACACCAAAGACCTCAGCCGGTTGTTCACCTATGACATCAACCCCTCGGAAGATAACGTCTTTAAAATCAAACAAGAAGTTAAGCAGAAAAACAAGCTCAACTTCGTCCACGCGTTCATTCACAAGACTTATTCATACATCGCTATTAACAACGACGCAAATACAGGTCTCAAAGAAAGCCAGCCCAACAGCATCCTTGCGCGCATCTGCCTGGATACGGATGGTCCCCGCCGGTCCTCATCCACGGAGAGCAGAAAACTCACCGAATCGTACATCCAAATGGGAATTCAGTGTGGATCCAATGGGAATATATATAACCGACTCATCTCCATATACCCAGTGGATATCAGCACCGACAGTTCAGAAACACCTGAACCCTATCTTTTTGGGGTATTTGCCAGGGCGGGCAGGCAGTCGGCCGTGTGTGCGTTTCGGGTGTCGGATGTGGAGGAGATGATCCGCCAGGGCCGCCGCAACTGCTCCAACGGCCCAAACAATGATGTGCAGGTTCTGGACAGCGTCATCCAAGGCTCAGGGGCTGAGTGCGAGGTCAAAGGGACGATCGTGGTAAGCTGCTTTTAACTTTTGCTCATTTTACAATAAACGTTATTTAATTACGCGTTAACAAACTCGTATTTAAAAAAAATCGGAGCAGCTAATTCATATCCAAATCTGTATGCAATATGACTGACATTGACAATCATTTATTATTAAGGATTATTTATTATAAAAATTGGCAAGCATGGTGTTCAGAGTGTGGCGTGCAAGTACAAGTTGTGGAAAGTGCGTTGGTGACCAGCCATACCCCGGAATTAAACATATTATTACAGAGATAATATTAATTTAATTCTAGGTATTGATGACAAGTATAGCCTACGCTATGTGGTGTTATATTGTAAAATAATCATTAGGCCTAATAAGCTTCCAGTTTACAGTTCAATTCAAGTAGGCCCACTTTCAATACTTTAAGGTATTAAACTAGCCTTATGCTTAAAAGTTTGACTGTTTTAGTTTAATTAATATAGTCGTTTCGTGGAAATGGTTTTAATCTATTAGTATAGTCGTTTCGTGGAAAATGAAGTCCTGCAGGCCATAAATTTTGACAGCCTTTTATTTAAGTCATGTCAGATAATAACACAAATATGTCAAATCAGTGGTGCCCATGGATCACGGAACCACTCGAAAGAAGGGGGCCCATCAAACCCACCTAACCAATATGAGTTATTTTGCCATTATGGTGCATAGCTTGCTCTAATGGATTTTTCATAACAAAAAAGTAACCAATGGGGTGGACTGGCCATTGGGAGAACTGTCCAAATTGCATCCTTCGAGTTGGGGTTGTAATTTCTGTCTTCCTCAAATTCTTAACATTGCTTATCGGTGTCAAATTGTTTGGGATGGTCAAATTCAGGCTAGTCTGCAGGGAGAAAGTTAAAGCTACAAAAGTTATTGAGCCAGTGAGTGAAACTATTCTATTCTTGTCCGTGTTTGATTCATTTCAGCGGCTTAGTGCAGCCACTTTAGGACGATAAAACTATTTACACTCACTTAAGACTCAAACCATTAGGTTTATGACATACCTTGATGTATGACATCTAGGGCTGGGCAATCTCCCCAAAAAGCATATCACGATCAACATAACAAAGAATCTCGTTCCACGATCCACACTGAAATACAAGGCTGTACATTCACTTTTTTGCACATAGCACTGGTGCTACAGAGGTTTAAAGTTTGTAGCACAGGCCATAAAGTCATACATGTAGCAGAAGTATAAAGATTTGTTATCATCTTTAAAAAACACAAATGCAGATCATCAAATAAAAAGTATACATTTTTAGTTTACCCATTTTTTATTGTTCTCCGCTGTCCCTTTTATACGATACAATAGTAATATATACTGTAGTAGCCTACACTATAGATATTTCTATGCCCAGTGGCGGTTTTAGGCACGGGCGAACTGGGCAGTCGCCCTGGGCGGCATTTTTTCATGTCACGTGGGGGGCGGCACCGGCACGAGCAGTAAAAGAAACTCTGGGCCGCCGCAAATCGGTTATCTATTATCTATTCATTCATTGTGTGGGGAATTGGCAAATTGGCGCCCCTGTATGCTGAAAAGATAAAGGTATGCAACTATAATGTTCTCTCTGTGTTATGATTACTGTATCCATGTTGCCATGTTGTGTGAAAAGACACTGCTGTGTTTAGCCTAGTCGTTAGAGCGCCCGACTCTCATTCGGACAGACGCCGGTTCGAGGCCGGCGCAGGGCAGGTAGAACCGACAACACTTATACAACAAATTTGGTTTTAAGTCAACAAACACGAGATCTAATTTCACCATAATATTGTGCTTTGCAACAAAACTGTAACAAGTTCAGTTATTATTATTTATTTCCATCGTTGGGTCCCGTAATGAGCAAACAGAATTTTCCAATCTGTAGCTAGTTTCTAAGACGAACATAACCTTTGCTATTTATTTGCCACATCACACATGTCATGAATATGAAGGTTTTATGCATGTTTATGACAACTGTCATTAAGTGTCATTCGCTCAATTATGACATTTTTAATGCAAATATTGTTTGTTTGAGGTCTTTGTTGACAACTTTACATTAACCAATACATCTTAACCTGTCATAGTTGTCATAAAAACATGACATAGCAGATTAATAATTGGTGGCTCGGGGCGCTCAAAGATGTTCTTGCCCGGGGTGCAATTCAATGTAGAACCGCCACTGTCTATGCCTATAGTAAACTGCAACAAAATTCCACAATCAACACTTTTGTTTCAGTGTGTGTGTGTGTGTGTGTGTAGTTCAGTGACTGTAGTTTTTCTCGAACAGCGAAAACAGTTAAATGCACCAGAAATAAACTCTCAGGACAACTCTGGACATGATGCCCATGTGTTTATTAGATTAGATTAGATTCAACTTTATTGTCATTACACATATACAAGTACAGTGTAAGGAAATGTGCAGGATATACAGTTAGAATAAATACAGAATACAATAGTGAGAATATAATACAGTGGGCATGGACTATAAAAATATTTTGCAGTAGGAATGTTCTATGAAAATATGACAGTAGGAATATACTATGAACAATAAATACAGATGGCTATATACTATGAACATTAATGTACAGGTGGATATGAACAGATAATAATTTAGACTAAAATAGTGCAAGTGACTTAGGTATGCATAAATTATTGACATTGGCTATTAAAGTTGCAAATTGTGTCCTCATATATTGAGACCCATACAAATCCATGAGCGTTAAGCATGAACAACGTTCAACTGCGCAACAAATTCAATCATACACGCAGAACTGGTAGGTGAAATTTAAATTCTGCATCACCGAAATCACAAGGCTCTAGATATAGGCTATATGAACTCAATGCAGGCGGGAAACGAGTTTCAATCGCAAAATAGACTAAAATGAAGTAAATTAGCAGTGCGCAAGCGTTCAATGTAACACACAAACAAGCACAAGGACAAACACACTTCACAAAAACAAGCGGCTCTGTCTAATGCACTTGCAACTGATCGTGATCCACGCGATTCCGTTGAAAAGTGGATTGAGGACGCCTCCAAGATCGATCGCGATTTAAGATCGTCAGATCGCCCACCCCAGTGACATATTTGTATAACATATTTGTACACTATGTGAAAAAGATACAGTTTGCACGCTTACGAAAATGTTCTTTTCATTTACATGTAATAAATGTTATGCCATTTAAGAATTCCATGTGATCTTTTGACGAATATAACTTAGTGAAGTGCATAAAACTCTGTGCAGTCTTTTATTGATTTACATTCTATCATTTTAGATATTATTTACGATGTGTGTGTTAAAGAATCATATAACCCTTATCCTGGATTTAAGTATGCTCCAAGTAATGTTTTCATTATGTAAACATGATGTTTCATGAAAACCATATGACAATCTGATGCTTATTTAGGACATTCTTTTTGTGTTTTCGCTATTGTAATTGTTTCGCTTTTATGCGTCATGAACGTTCAGGATCTTCATCTGTTCATCATTTTTATTTAATCACTGTAATTAAAACCATAGTGTAATTACTTAGTGGTGGTGTTTGCTCAAACATCACTATTATTGCTCAACAGGCATAAGTTAGAAAAATCTTATAGGAACAAACACCAAACCCTGTATTATATTTTATTTTGAACAAGGCTCTTTTACGTCACACTGGCTTTCCCATGAACCCTGTGTGCATGCCCCATTCTATTGAGACAAACTTGTGCTCGCAGTCTACGTTATAACATCACATTATTCCTACTACACCACATTATCGTAATTCAGCATTGCAAAGTGATGGTTAAACTTAGTGCTCAGGGAGACTATTTATTTATTTTTATCTGATGGATTACATTCTGAGAGCACACGAGGTCACAGTGCTGACGGGAGAAACTCGTGAGAAAAATCCGCCCGCTGAATTCTTTTTCTCTCCCCCGCTTCAGTTCCCGTCACCCTGCAATGAACCTTTCACTTCTCTGCATTACACCAACTTCATATGACACAGTAACTGTTGCTCTAATGGAGCTAAAACGGGATACGCTGGATAAAGACTACAGTCAAATGGAACACCAACACCCAGATATTAGATTAAATAATAGATTCATCTTTGTGTTCGGAAGGTTCAGGATCCTCATCTGTTCATCATTTTTATCTAATTATTGTCATTAAAATCACAGTGTAATTACACAGTTTGCTAGAGCCACATTATTTGTTGATTTTGTGTTAAATAAATAAAAGGGACGACACAAGTTGTGTTAAAAGTAACACAAAATGTGTTGTTTTAGAAATAACACAGATATGTGTCACTTTTATTGCTCATCACACTTACGGTTAGAACCATTTTATAGGAAGATCAAACCTTGCATTCTAGGCATGACAGAATAGAACATGTCATTTCTTTCTTTGTATATTGAGGTCAAGTTACCTATCCCACCCCAACAACCTTTTATTTTCTTAGCTTCAGCCGGAGCAGTTGAATTGTGGTGCCGCTCACCTGCAGCATCCCTTGGCCCTGAGAAAACCTCTGAGGGTCCGGCCCATCTATGAGGCTCCAGGGCTCAGCTCTGTTGCTGTAGACAGTGTCCATAACCGCACCGTGGTGTTCCTGGGGAAAAGCAATGGACGACTATGTAAGGTAAGATAAATTACATGCGTTCTCTTTAAATACCCTGAATACTCTTTCTGTCTCACATACACATCTGCGAGTAATTACAGTGTACGTACTGTATGTACAGCGTTAGTGTCACACACCAGTGAACACACAAGTCTTGCATGTGTCCTGTTGGGTTCAAATGTTTAATAGTATTTACTAAAAGGTGTTTGCATTGCCTGGGAAACCTCTTTAAAAGCATTCCTATCTGATCAGGTGGTCAAAACCCATTGTTCTCCTAGTGTCTTTTTTTCTGTGTGTTTGCCCTGTTCTTGTTTACACAGAAACTCGGTTTTGTTAAACACAATGTTTTTAAAAAGGTTTTACTTTCTCAATTGTGTATGACATGCTGTTGCACATTCAGCAGTTTGAAAAAAACATGGTTACTGTAGTAAAACCATGGTTTTGCCAATAGCTAATTGGGAAGGACCTGTTTATACCTGGTATTAAGATGCGTTGTGGTCAATTGGATCACAAGTGGACAAGACAGACCCCTGTTTACACCTGGTGTTTCAATCCATCTGTTTTCTCCACTTTCGACCACTTCTGCCCTTTATTCTTGGAGGGGAGGGTTAATATGTGGGCTAATATATGGCCTTTTTCAGATCTTTTGATAAAATGGACAAAATAAGCACCCAAGTTTTACAGAGATGGCAGAACAACATAAAAAACTGCGATTTTTATTTCTGTTCTGACAGCCGCAAAAAAAATCCTGAACAATGTAAGTATGTGTTAGAAATCTGTAAAAGTGAGAGAATATTGTGCTTGATAAAGTATTTGTCTTTAAACCAAACTTTTCGGAATTCAGCCAGCAACGTTTAAATCCGGTCTAGCTAGCGCACGTACCTTAATGTTTAGGCATTATGTCCATTGGCGGAGAGTAGGTGGTAGTGTTGTAGCCAAGACCACCTAAGCCAAGATCAAGACCATAGTGTCCGAGACCAGGACTAAGGCAGGCCGAGACCAGGGCCAGTCGCATAAAATGCTTAGACTAGTCCTATAAGTTAGTCATCTAATTATTTTCTTCAAGATTGGTCATAACTTCTACAAATCTTCAAAAAGTATCTGAAAAGTAAGACTTATTAGTTTTAACTAATTGTTGGTTGAGACATGTCAGATGTTATAATATAAATAAATGAGATCTAATACAAGTCAAGTACTTTTTTGGAATCACATCTTGGATATTGTGGGCTTTTTTTATAGTATCCCTCATTTATCTTTTACAGACACAACAGTAACAAAGAAATCAAATAAGAAATACGTCAATAATTGCTTTTACATCCAATCACATTAATGATGTTAAAACATAAATCAGACAATGCACCAGCAATTTAGTGTAATTCCCCCAGCGGTGGTCTTGACTGGTCTTTAGATAAAATCGAGTCCAAGAGACCAACAAAAGACAGAGACCCAAGACAGTTGAGACCGAGACAAGACAAAGACCATCATAAAAAGGATCTTTAGACCTCTCTTGAGACCAACACGGATCTTGAGTATACAACACTAGTAGGCGTTCTCTTGTGGATGTTTGAACGGTTCCAACCACATTAGCGTCTTTACCATAACCCCTTCCGGTCAAATGCTTTTTCGACTACCTCTCGAAGTGGTCAAAATTGAACATGCTTAAAACTTTTCACACCTTGTTTACACCTGTATTTAGCGTCGTCCAATTGTGAACTGATCGACCAAAACACATCTTAGTACCAGGTGTTAACAGGGCTTGAGAAGTATGCAGAACAAGGTTGTGTGGATTTTTTATAAGTGTCTTTTGTTTGACACGGCCAATCATATTTACACATTACTTATGACATCATGTTTCTGGTCAATACATTAATTGTATTTCTCTTTATTAGATGCCATCATGAATTTTAGAATGTTATGGTGATTGAAGATTTCATTACCCTATGCATTTGTCACGTGGTCAATAGATTTATTGAGAGGAAATGCTAGCAAAACCTAGTCATGCCCCTGGTAGCCTGGCAGTTCTGAAATCCTTTGAATTCACTTTTTCTAAAAAATGATTCATAAACTCAAAGTGGGAGATCATTGTCCTTAGACTTGAACTATCACTTTGTAAAACCATGTTTTGTTGCATTATAATTTATATGAAATGAAATGATTATTTCACAAAGTTTAAAGTAAATGTATTATACATTAAAGCTTTTTCTTACTGAACACACACTTTACAAACGAAGACCTTTGCCAAAAAAAAGTATGCACGCTGCAAAACATCTGCAAGCAGCAGAAAGTAGAAAACAATCCTTAATTAGGACAGAATTCCAGAACGCTGTGTCATGCTCAGTTCTTAAAAAGTGTAAACGCACCTTTCTATGGCCATGGACAAATGCTGTTTGTGAGTAATGTTATTACTCAGTATTTAACTTACGGATATGGAATATGTGGCTGCAGGGGGGCTTGTGTAAAAAGGTTTTATGTTTTCCTGCCAGAGTACATGGGCGTCTGCTCCAGATGTCGTGAGTTATTTTGAAGTGAGGATCTGCTCATGTAAGACAGTGTGTGTGATTTCACACCAACTCCAAGACTCTTGTGTTAACGTAATCTTAAACTTAGTCAATGTTATGCGCTACATTTGATTTTATGTTTAACAAAGAGTGAGTTATTACTGTAGCAAATGGAAGACTGTAAATATATGTATTTTGTGTGCTGCATATTGGTGCTCAAAAAATAGGTTATTTTTATGCTTGTAGGATACAATTTGATCATAAAGTCCACTTGACGGTCAAGGGTTTTTTAAATGTTCGCGGCTGTAAAAATAGCAAAACTAAAATATAATACAACAAACATACAAATTAAATTCAGAGTGAGTGCTTGTAAGGTCATTTTAAGTTGGTCTAGTAGTAGTTTTTAGAAATCGCATAAAGGCATTCAATACAAATCCTCATTAAAGGCACAAAAGACTGCAATGGTTTATTTTATATACAAAGATACGGTTATATTTTATTTAAATGTTTTTGTTTTGTTTTTAATGTATTAACATTTTCTGAATTTGTTAGAACATTTTAGTACAGTGTGCCACATAGTTCTTCACACTACTACACACACTATAAAGAGCAAAAGTAAGAACATTTATTTTTATAAAGACGTGCATAATGTGTGTGTGTGTGTGTGCGTGCGTGCTTGTTTGTGTGTGCGTGCTTGTTTGTGTGTGTGTGTAGCGGTGTGTATACCCAGCGGGTGGTTTCATGACAGTGCTGATGGTTTTGGGAGTTGTGTGTAATGTGATTTGGGATAGTGAGATAAGCTTATTTCAGGATCTGTGTTAGTTGAATCAAATGAAATTAGAGCTCAACCTCTGCTCATGTACCAGCTCACAGCCGAACCTCATCCCACTTGTTCCTCTGTCCATCTGACTTGCCTTATATACATATACATATTCATATAATACATGAACATGAATGAATGGTTGCAGCTGCACAATGCACAGTACAGATTAAATGAAGTTTTGCAATGTATTATTGTTGTGTTTTATTAACTTCATTCAATTACATTTCACATTTAGACAGCCAAAGGTTATACGCTGATGGAATTAGGCTCGTTTCATTTCATGTGTTCTAATAAGTAAACAAGTATGTGAAGTAAAATGGAATATAAATGGGAAGTCAGTCTATTAGTGGGAATACTTTGATTAAGACTGAAAAAGTGCTGTCTTCTTGTGGGAACATAATATTTACTGTATAGGTAGGTTGGTAGTGTGCTATTCTCAATATAGCCAAGGTCTAAGTGATCATGAAGGGTGTAAACAGTTTCATTATGTGTTGTTTAACAGCTGTCTCTGCTGGGAAATCTCTCTGTTGCTAATATGTGGTCATCGAAACTCTCTGCTAATGATCCAGTTCACCACATCATGACCTTTGACCCCAGCGACAAGAACTACCTGTACCTCATGACAACACATCATGTGAGTATAAAACCTTTTTATGAAATCACTCACAGTGCACAGTTTTGATATTATTGTGTACATCTTCAAAACAATGACACTGAAGAAAACAAAAATCTTACTGTCCGGAATTCCTGCTGTGCTAAAATATGTAAAAGCTATAAAGCGAATCAGTGTTCACCATTGTACAATATATCACTCTGCAGCAGAAAAGAACAATAAGACATTTAAGGTCTTGCCATATTGTAAATCATAGGCGCCAATCCTGTTGGCCTTGGAACCCATGGAAATGCACAAGAAAAGTCAGTGTGTTTCTCTTGGCAAGACACACAAAAACTTGTTTGTGTATTGGATGTTTTTGACAAAGAATGTTTAGAATATTTTGAATGTTTAGAATGGATGTTTCGATATAAACACATTGTCTATGTTATTTATCACAGTGGTTCCAACTGGTTTGGCCATGGAACCCACATTTCCCATGGTCATCAAGCCACGACCCACTTTTAGCATATATGACGTCATATGTAGTTTGTTTAAAAAAACAAGTGACTAATACTAAAATACTTACAACAATTTTTGACTAATACTGATGAAAGAACAGCCTATAAGTTAAGGCTTTTAAATAGCAGCAGTACCAAACTATTTTTTAACACAATAACACGAAGCCAAAATAACATTAACATGCCATTTTGGGGTTATGGAAGCAAGAGTTACCATGGTGAACACACAGTACTAACATGAACTGTTAATGAAAGATGAATATGAATATCATGCCTTCATGCTAATCCTTCACAGCTAACACACAAAAGTACCAGTTATGTGATTTCTGGGTACTTTTTTATTTCACACGTTGCATGCCATGCTCGTAGTTTCTTTTGTGCTACAGTGAAGCGTTTAGAGTCTTACAGGACTGGATAGTTTGTTTTCTTAACAAGTTTAGAAAATAACGATAGAATAATGACACTGACATTCAGCCTGACAACCCCTCACCTAAACGCAGATATTGAATTGGGACAGCGAGCACTGAACAGAAAAAACATTAAGAATTATGTTTTGATGTTGATATTGTTTCTAAGACTGTACACTCTACGACCCACTTAGAACGGTCTTGGGACCCACTTTTGGATCACGGCCCACCAGTTAAGGAACACCGATTTAACACATTTTGTGTTGATTTGGGGTGAAATAAATGAAAGGTACAACTCAAGTTGTGTTAAAAGTAACACACAAGGTGTTCTCCAAAAAAATAACACTGAGGTGTGTTTTAACACGACCATTTTAGAGTGTGCATCTATTGAATATGTAAACTCTAAAAATACTGTGTTTTGTAAGGAAGGGAATGTATGGGTAACACATGGACCAAAACCCTACATTTGTCCACAATATTAGGAGTCAAACCGTTCTAAAATAATTCCAGTCAAATGTGTCTAATCTTTCGACTCCTAGGCTATTTAAAATGTGCTTGCATAATCGGCCTGTCTTCTGTTAATTTAGCATGCACACAGCATTCATCAGACACAGACATCAAATCGTTTTGGTGTTGAATTTGGCACTTCAGGTGATAATAAACAGTTCTATGTGCATAATCATATGGGTGAGAACATTGACGAAAGGTGTAAAACTGAACATATGACTGGATAAGGAGTGTATGAGTGTGATGCTCATGAGAACAGTAGAAGGCGCCTGCTTGGATCTCACCACCTGACTTGTGAATGAGTGTGAGTGTTTTTTTGTATGCAGTGTCAAGAAAAAGTTGGTCCTGGTTTTGTGTGTAACACTGTGTTTATCTTTGACCAGCTCTTGCGGGTGAAGGTGGCCAGTTGTGCCCAGTACAGCTCCTGTAATGAATGCCTGAGTGTCAGCGATGCCTACTGTGGTTGGTGTACTCTGGAGAGAAGGTAAAACAACTTGCTTTTAAAACCAGCTGATGGTGATTTGGTTATAACATTTAGTAGGTCTTTATTTTTTTATTTTATACAAATGAACGCTCGTGAATTTACACAGGAGGTAATGATATGAACAGGAAACGGGCATTCATGATGAAACCAATATTTATATTGAAATCAATGATCAATATTTGGTAAAAACATGAACCCTTTTGTGGTGCCAGTTAGAAGCAGCAGCAGTCATTCTCCATAATCCCGGTTTCACACTGGATGCGTGTGCGTGAACAGCGTTATTTTAAGTACATTAATGAGCAAAACCTCTTCCAAAACATCATCAAAAAGCAGATTTTACGGATATACATGGTCCAAGTTGTAAATACTGTAAAAAGCCATTGCACTTCAGATTGTGCTTTGAAGAATAAGATACAAATTACGATAATAGATGGTTTACTCACCATAGGAGAGGGTGATTGACAGCGTGGTGCGATCACTTATCTCTCACACATGCAATACAAGCATATACAGAAACATAATATCTCTTGTTTTAAAGTATATGATACAAGACTATAGAGGGTTTACTCACTGTAGGAAAGAGTGATTGACAGCATAATGATAGTTATGATGAGAGTAGGGTTCAGTCAATACAAAATTACAGAAAAAATCCATGCTGATTAGGCCTTAGGCCGGGTTCACATTTGACTTCTTTTTTGAAGCTGCAAGCGTCTGTCTTACATTATACTCCTATGGAGTAAACCGTGTTTTCAAAAAAGTCCTGAGCGCTTTTTTAAACGTCAACGCCAGCATCTTTTTCTGCAGCTCATAGCGGGTTTTGAGAATGAAAAACGCCCTACGTCCAGAAACTTTTGCACAGCTAACCAATGACAGGGACCTGTCATTTTTCATAACAGCATGAGGAGAACATGATTGGTCGAGAAGGCTCAAGCTCGACAAAATAAAATGGCGGCCGAAACGCCTGTTGGAGCATAGTTTTGTATAAATGTAAGTTTAATTTTAACTCGCAATAACTTCCGATTGTATTCCTCGTGAGAAATTAGCATTGTAATTGTTAAATATGTGATTTGTTATTGCAAAGACGCTCTTTGTTTATAATTCAAATAGACTTCTGTTACGCTGCGTATGATGCCGGTCTCTCTAAGCTGCCTTCACGCACAAATGCTATCTTGGAACATGGCTGGCTACTACTATTTACTGAAAAAAGCACCTTGGTCAACTGTTGTCAAAAAAGAAGTCAAGTGTGAACAGGGCCTTGCCGTGGATAATTTAGAAGGGACTGAGTTTGCACGATAGATTAGTCAGAGGTCCCGTGTAGATAACTCGCTCCCTGGCTGAGCAGAAGGGTCGAAGAAAAAGATCATGCCTGTGCACAGTGTGGTCTACAGAAGTTTGGTTTAAGCACTCAGAAGAGCTGCAAGGGAGTCTGAAAAGTGTACTCAGCCCAGGAGAGTTAATGTACAGCAAATTGTGAGAGAAACTCAGAACAACCTTACCAAGACCTTTTGTTCCTAGGATATCTATGGACACATATTCTATAGTGAATTCTCAGCTGTCTTCATAGCTGTGGGTAGTTTTCTGAGGGGACATACTGTAAGTGTATGGCTGATGTGGGATGATCAGTGGCTCGAGAAAAATGACAGCAAAATGTAATCGCTTGTAGGACTTGGCCTATGCACACACTAGCCATGTTTCCATCCAGATATCGCCAAAGCAAATATGTGCAAAGAAATGTTTGCGAAATGTGTCGTCTCCAGGCTGTTTCCATCCAGTTGTCCTTTAACAGATAAAATGGTGTTCGTAATGACATCATTCCTAAAAATGCATCGTTGCTTAAGCTTTGATAAATTGCAAAAAAAAAGTGTATTTCACAAATTCTTTTGCATCCCAGATATTTGTAAAACATTTTAATGAGAAAATTGAAATTTACTACAACTACCCATCGTCACATGTTTTATACTATGATTCTGTACGAGGACCAGTGTGTGTGTGTGTGTGTGTGTGTGTGTGTTTAAGAAGAAAAGTACATCCTTTCAAGAGAATCCGTTGCTTTGTATTCGGGCATTATGTATGAACATTTGATATCCTGTGGTTCTGTGTGATCTGCAGGTGTTCGGTTCAGAAGGACTGCTCCAGCGGTAATCTGGCCCGGTCATGGATCAGCACAGGAGATGGGGTCCAACAATGTCCTTTAATGACCATCACCCCCTCTGAAATCAGCCGCTCCGCTAACATCATGGTATTCTGCATTAACACACATAAACACAAATATCACCTTTAGGTGCTCGATATACTCTTGGATACCTCTGAGTGGCCAATTCTCAAATCTATTACGTTCAGACTTTTACATCTGGGCAATCACACAAAGTAAACTTGAGCTCCAGGGAGCCTGCAGTCAAAAAGTGAAAGTGACAGCTTTATGTAAAGGAAAAGATAATATCGAAAGGGATTTTGAGAGATCTAAAAGGATTGCAGTGATGGCTTTATCCACTGAACAGATAAGACGTCACTAACGTGATTTCGTATTCATTTGGTCAAAACAAAAGCGACAAATATATTATGTGTTGAGATGACATTTTTCAGATATATGACTTGTAGGACGTAAGGTGGGCGGTGTTTTCCATGTTGTTGTGAGTTGTTGTCCACACCAGTTGTTGTCACAACATGATACTCGACGAGCTACAATTAATTCTATACTTGTAATGTTTTTAAATGTTTCGTGTCGCATCTGGTACAGACACGGTCATACGTTTTTAAATACGCTTATCATTTTTAGGTCATCTCACAATTTTGTGTCTATACACTTTGTACATTTTGTACACTATAAACTAACATTAATAACAAAAGTTAATAATACCCTTCATTGAAGGCTACGTTTGAGGTAATTAACTGTGTTTCTTTTCTGGAAGAAATTCTCAGCTGTTGGTTATTCTGGATAAAGGAAATGACTCTAAAGCCCAAACAGGAAATAGGAAACAGGAAGCAGGCACCACTGTCAGGAAATCTACCATTCTTATGACAATAGAGCTCAATGTAGCGTGTGATAGCAGACATTTGCTTTGCTAGATGAATGTCTGTGAAAAGATCTTCGTGTGTTATTCCCCGGGTTTCCAGTTAAAGTAAAATTTTAATTTTGCAAAATGAAAATTCATCACGACTGTATCACATTCATGAAAAGTATTATGTGTATGTCTTTTGGCTTGGATAGAATGCATTGTTGGTGGATTTCATGAGATAAAGTGTTTGGGAAGCCCTCTTCTACTAAATATGTTTATCTTTTCCAGTAATTCCTTTCAAACGGATATTCATAACATAACATACACAACATGACTAAAATAGTCAAACATTCAATTCAATTTTATTTATATAGCTCTTTTTACAATTTGCATTGTTCCAAAGCAGCTTTACAGGGGAAAAACGAAAAACCCAAGAAAGGGTAAAACACACTACATGGTGTTTTATATAATAAATCCAATTATTCTAGTAAATAATATCTAATGTCAGCATCTCCTGGTGGTTTATTTAGCATATTTTGCATTAAGTGAATGCTTGGCTGAAAAGATGCGTTTTTAATCTAGATTTAAATTGTCCATTTAAAGGGGCGTCCCAATACTTTTGTCCATATATTTTTTTTACTGTTTTATTACTGTTATGCATGCATTTCAACAAATAAAACTGTGTAATTGTTACGAATTAATTATCATAATGTACATGAATTAGCATTAATTTACTTTCTGCAAAATAAAATAAATATACATACATATCTTTCTTTTGAAGTAAGATCTAGACATGTTCTTGACAGGTTGCATGAGATTCCTCAAAATGTGGAGGCAGTAGTGTTAAAGAAAGGATCTGAAACTGAGAAGCACTGTTAAGAAATGAGTCACACACTTATCTTCCTCTCTTTCTGGTACGCAGGATGTCGGTATTCTGATAAACGGAAGTGTCCCAGATCTGCAGGGTCTCAGGGTGGAATGTGATTATGGGTTTGGCATAGCTACAAATGCAACTGTGCATCTTGACTATGGCACCACTCAAATCCAGACTTGCCCTCTACCCCCTTCTGGCATGTATGGCACAATTCCCTTTGGCAAAGGTATGTAAGCACAGGTGTAAAATATGCATTGTTTCAGCAAGCATTTCTGAACCTTTATTTAAAACATTTTAATGTAAATAATCTATACAGAATTTTTTATAACCTACTAATAATAAACTCACTACAGTGAATAAAGAGAAGCCAGTTCACTTGCAGGACAGCAGAAATAAGACAAAAACGACAATGCATTTCGATCTAAGAATTGAAGAAAATTACACATTCTTAATACAGCATGTTTATTTTTAAGCACCCGTTGAGAAAACTAAAGGGGACTTTTAACTTATGATTTACTTTGATTGTTTTCTGTTTAGATCACATCACTGTCCCTGTGGCAATCAAGGTTAATGGCGTTCCTGTAGTTTTTGGAAGCTTCATCATTTATGAGTGTGAACGGACTGGTCAAATTCACTTTAAAACTGCGTGAGTTAAAACCTGCACCAAATTACAAATGCATTACAGAATGTTTGCTTGTAAAGATATCTTCAATAAGGGTTCACATGGCTTTACTACCGTTAAAACAAAAGGAACATGGTTACTGTAGCAATACAAATTTGCTAGTTGTTATAAATGTGCAAAAAACAGTCATACATGCAGTATACACCTGAATGCTTTCTAAATGCTTTTTATGATTAATCTCGAATATAACACTTCAACACTTGCTTTAAATGGAAAAGGATATATATGTATATATATAGAGAGAGAGAGAGGGAGAGAGAGGGAGGGAGAGGAAAAACGAGAGAGAGATGTTGTCAGTGTGTGTGTTAATTTACAAATTTGTACTGAGCTTATTATCACCTTCATTGTGTCATATTGCAGTGTAACCTCACAAGTATAACAGCATACAGTATATTCCATCACTTTCACATCAATGTTTGGTAAAATAGTATCTTAACCTTTCTGAAATATGTTTATGAGTGTGTTATAATAATGACCCACTTATTTATTTGTTTTATAATTATTTATGCATTTGGCAGATTTGTCCGAAAGCAACTTAAAGTGCATTCCGTCTATACATATACTTTTTTGAATACATTTTGCGCTGAAATTATATTTATGATATGGAATGCGATACAGAGGAAAAGAGGAAATGAGGAATGAGAAAAGAGGATAATGGCTGATTGTTATTTTAACAAAAAGAATGGCATTAAAGCATACTCTGTTTGTGATAAGGCCTTTTAAGATGACATCTGGTTACTCTCTCTCTCTCTCTCTCACACACACACGCACACACACACAAACACACACACACACATGCATACAGACCCCCCAGAGAGACACAATATACACTAATCAACCACTCACCATCAGAAATTACTCACCCTTGTCACAAGAGATGCTATCTAACATCTGTCGCACCCCACCGAGTCAAAAACACATTCACACCCACAAACAAGTGGTGAAGCTTATCTTAAACAAGCACACGATATCTTTTTCTGACTGACCACTGTAAAGAATGGTTCGCTGATTTTATTGGCTCCACTGACACTTGAACAGTGTGGACCCTCTGTCTTCCGTGTCCCCCTTTGACCTTTTCGGACAATAAAGTTGTATTTGATCTTTGACTCTTTATGTGTAAGCCCTGTTTCTTGAGTAGGAGTTGGGTAGTCTGTCCTGTCGTAAGTATGTGTCTGTGTCTTCTCCCAGGTGCACAAGCTGTCTGAGCTCTGCGTGGCGTTGTTACTGGGATCAGCGGCTCAATTCATGCGTTTCCAATAAAAATACTACACAAGATATTTTAGAGGTGAGCAATCACTCTGTGAACCATATCTTCACAGCTTTACTTCACTGTATCAAACTGACTGTGTTACATCAGAAAAAGGGGCAGTTTCACTCTTTTTACCCGATAATTGTGGGACCTGCTATTTGTGTAAAATATTTCAAATCGATTGCTTCGGTAGCCTGGCATGTTGCCTTGGACGTTGGGATGTGAATCTTTGGGTAAAGAATACTGGTGCTGACACAAATTCACACACATTCATAGAAGGTGATTCTAATTCTAGTTTAAAAATTACTGGTGACTTATTGAAGTCTTTTTTTTCTCTCCCAGAATTTCATGAGCTGTCCCAGAATGGTGGCCCATAAAGTTTCCCCATCGCCCACAGGATCAACTCAAGTTTTCACACTGGACATCAAGAACCTACAACATGTAGGACTGCAAAGCTTTATTGTTGTATACTTATTAACTCAAGCCTATGCACAATGTAAATCACCAGCGCTGCTAGCTATCTGGAAACAATTTGTCTGTCAACTTCTTTCTCTTAAATGGATACGGCACCCAAAAGGAGTAATTGGGGGAGTAATTCATGACAGGATTTTCATTTTTGGGTGGAGTATGTAATATGAATTGATGTTGTGTGGTTTGCATGGCCAAGAGTTCACTTGCCTGGTCAGTTACTGTTCTAAGTCTTTTTGTTTGTGTAAACAACTAATAATTTTATAGCTAAGAACAACATCTGTTAGGTGAAGAACCTACGGGTTTGATAGGTTTAGAAGTTTTTGTGTTCCTTTAGAAAATATGGACTCACATTTGCAGACATACTAATGAAGCAATGGTAATGCATGTTGATAGTTAGACTAGTGCCAATACAGTAGGCCCAAAGGCTAACAAACATATGTATGTGACTGCACAGCTTTCTGTGTCCAATGCAGTGCTCATGTGTGCATTGCAATTCACACTTTTACATATAGACTCACATGTATAACGTAGATGGCCAGTGGCGTAACAGACGGGCACTGCTGGAATGCCCCGCGTGGTGGATGGACCAAAAACTCTCATTTATGATGTAAATAAATGGGATTTTATTTTGGTATTAATTTTTGCCTACCATTTTTGGATCATAGTATATTATTCCATCATTGGTTTTATCCATTCGCAATCGAGAATAGCCACAATTGTCCTGAAAATTTGAATAGTAGTGAAATCTTTACAAGATAAAATGGCCTATCTGAAAGAAGTTGTCCGTGTCACAGATATGACCACTGCTCTGAAGACTTTTTAACTTCCCCGTCTCTGTGGCAAGTTGTCTAAGAAGCACATTGAGCCGGGACAGACCTTCCGAACTTGCCATTCTCGGGCTCAGCATTGAAAGCTAGTGTGCGCGTCAGATGACATAACAGACATTGGTCAAGACTGCGCAGAAAAAGGCTTTATTGCATTCCTTCTCTAGATGCTGTTAATAAACTACTTTTATTGGTAGCTTGATTGTTATGAACTTGTTGTAGTCCTGTTTGTGAAAGTGAAATTCATTATTGTGTAGTAGTTTTAAAGAAGTTTTTGAGGCAAGATATGGCATAGAAAATGGCATAGCACTGGTACGCGATTTTTAAAGTCACCATGAAACAGAAGCTGCGATTGACTTCTTTTCCGTATCATGTCATATACTTGAGTGAAACGGCTTCTGAAATTTGAAAAAAAATGTTGGACGGCCTTTATTTTGCCCTTCCCTTTTTAATTAGTTTGTTGTAAATTGGGCTAAAAATGCCTAGCCATTGGACAGTCGGTATGGTCCTTACTCTTTTTTTTTTGTTGCTGACGTCATGTGTTGAGATGTTGTTTAGAGGGCTTAACGTTTTTATTAAAGATTACAAGTGCAAATGATTTTTTTTAATTCATGGTGTGGATGGAAAAATCATTTTTAATAATCACTTCTTTTGAAAATCTATTTGATTTCATGGTGACTAAAGAAAGTGTGCTTAAATTCCACTAATTTGATAATGCGCTAAAGGGGTCCCGCTTCCGCTATTGTGAAAGGGCCAACACATGATAATGACCTCAGATGCTCCAATCTGCAGTCTCTTCCAAATCTCACTGTGAGGGTCGAAGGCATGTATAAAGTCAGATTAGCATTTCCAGCCAGATTTAGGTGTTCACATGTAATGTGTATATTCTGTGAAGGCTTTAGCCCTGATGAAAAGGTTATTGCTCAGAGGTTACTCTTGGAGATGGAGATTTCAGTTTTGTTAGAAGTATAGAAACACAAATGAAATCAGTGATATAATGTTTTTTTAGCAGAGCTTTGGCAAATCTGAGCGAACTATTTTGAAACTCTAAGACAGATGTGAGATTTCTAGGTCTTTTTCTCAGGAGAAAACATCTGAAAGGCCGAAAACTTACGCAAAAGTTTATGAGGAAAAAAATGCTGTGAGAGAGTGTTTTTTCCCTTTCTCTTGGAGCTGGAATGATTTGGAATTCATAATTTCAGCAGTTTACAGTTCTTTAGAATTATAACAATTATATATAGTGTTTTTAATTGTCATTCATATCAAAATCACTAATCTTTTCTGTTCTACTGAGTGAACCAGAACAAACTTGTGTGTATTTTGGACTAGTTTGAATAGCATCGCAGCGAGCAGCTGAGAGAATGGGAATCTAGACATTAGAGTGGGGTGTTTGAGAAGACAAACAACGGTTTGTCATGAGAGTTCTTTTGTCTGTCTGATGGTCTTGTGATGTTGTTTCAACATGCCTTTATTCCCTCAGGAGACTGGTTTAATTGGACATAGCTATTGCTCTGGTTGTCATGCTACTCTGTGTGTGTGTGTGTGTGTGTGTGTGTGTGTAGGACACTGATTTGGAGTGTGACTTTGGCAATGGGCAGCTGTACAGAGCTGACTGGCTCGATGGGAGGCCGTCTGTAAACTGCAGCGGAGTGACAGTAAGTTCATTCTATAACAACACTTACAGCAGCAAATAATAATTGTCAACATTACATCAAATATGACTGTTTACTTCGTTTTTAAACATTTTGATTGTCTTGGTGTGCATATTTTTTCTTGCAATTGTAGCCAGTTGTTTTGGGCCACAGTGCACTACAACTAACACAATACATTTTTTATGTGTACAGCTGAAAACGTCATGGTTAAGTGAGACATTTCATCTAAACCTGCGGAGAAAAGGAACAGACAAATATATAGACAGCCCACAGCCAATGACAGGTAATACAGTCTCATAGAAACAAACACGTTTATTTTTATACAGACATTTTGGGGGCTTTGTATTGTATTTAGTTTTCTGCTGTACAGATTACCTGCTGTTTTATATAGTGAGACATCTGACCCTGTGCCTTAACCTAACGCGCTGCTACGCGATAAAAGATAAAAGATAAAAAACGGTTTCTATTTCTGCAAGGTTGCGGCTGACAGCTCCGTCCACACAACGATCTCATTCGATGCAAAGTTCTGCGCCTCATGAATATTAATTCTCAAACATGGATGAGGACAGGCTACGTTTGATTATTTTCATTTACAATCTGAAATTATAGCATAGCGCCAGGTAAATGTAAAGGATTTGTAAAATCCCTCCAGTGGACTGAACATTTTTCTTAAAATTCCTATGATCCTTTATCGAAAATTATGTGATTTTATCAAAAGTTTGAAGTGAGATCACATCTGTTAGGAGATGAGCCATTCAAAGCTTCAGCAGCGGCCCCCTCAGCCCCACCCAAATCCCCAAGGTTTTTTTTAAGTGTCCAATTTTACCATTGTTATAATTGACTTGCACAAATTATAGTTATAGCCTACCAATTGGTAAATCTGATAAAAGATAAATGGCTGCCATAGTATTTATTTTCCATTCTATGGCAGTAAATGGGGGAAGAGATCTGTTTGGTTACTGACATTCTTCCAAATATCTTCTTTTGTGTAGCAGAGCAAATACATTTATGCAGGTTTGGAACAATCTGAGGGTGAGTAAATGATGACAGAATTTTCAGTATTTGGTAAACTATCCCTTTAAGGCCGATGCTGATGTCTTTGAGTCAGAGCAGCATATGATCACATGTCATCAATATAAAAAACATATTGCAGCAAATAAGCCATTAACTTCAGTTATAATCTTGCGTTATAAAAGATGAAAGAGACTGCATGAAAGTCCCGTTATAATGCAGTAATTGGGTCTGACTGATCTTGGTCATTACGTTCATGCGAAACGAAATTGCACGAGCCGACTCAGTAAACATGATCAGATGTGACAGAACTTTTCAAAAGACAAACATTTGTTGTATATATTATACATAAACACACATCGCTAGACAGACTGGGAACACATTCTAATGAACTTTTAAATTGAATACTCTACAAATTCTATGCAACATGGTAATGTTTTTCAAGCCAGAGAATTGTCGGTTTTGCCTGTTCGTCTTCATTGTCCCAATTTGTAGCAAGCGAGAGTCATGGCAGCACCCGAACCTGGGCCCCGACGATTGGAGTTGGAAACCACTAATGTTGGTGGAAAGACTTTCACCATCATTGTGGGGACATTTGGTAATTTAGTTTTCAGGATGTGGTCAGTCAGGCTGCCTTAGCTGATTTACCTGTTTAACACAATAAGGTGCTGGAAAGGATATTCCGGGTAATTGTCAAACTTGTTGCGGGGTTTTGAAACATGGCCTGCAGCTTTGCTGACCCAAACCATGACCTTATGTTGTCTACACCTGAATAGGATCTATAGGTACAGACATGCAGGTGGGTTCTGAGGTCTTCTTGAGGTGATCCCATGTGTGTTGCTCAGTTGAACCTAGACTAGCCACTTTCTTTTTTCTGACTTGATGACCACTTAAGGACTTCTAGCTATGTGCAGCCTGCCTGCTGTAATCTCACGTTCATGTCTCCACGCTGAATTGTCATGGTCATCAAAGGGTACTCGCACATGTTTATACCCTTGAAACTCACAGTTATTTTTAGCTATTGGGGTGCATGAGAGTGGATACGAGGCAGTGCAGAGGTTGGAAGAGACTAAATCCTCCTTGCCCCCCGGGCTATGCAGAGTTTGTGGGTGAGGAATATGTGGCAGGTCAAAAGACCCGTGGGCCACAGCCGTCCCTGCCACAAAACAGATGGCCTGTACCATCTGCCTATCAATGGCAGCTATGGTGGTTACGGAGAGACATTCGCAGTATCAGTCTTGGCCAGGAGCTTCCTGTCAGGAAAGACCTTCTGTTTCAAGCGCAGGCGGCATTTCTTCCACCCGAGGGTGGGACTCTGAAAACTGTGGGTCTTCACACCACAGGGATGGAAACTTGTCACCTTTTGCTGAAATGAGCCGTTTTGAATGCAAAATGGGTCATTACTGTGTTTCGACTAAATCTGATGAGTTTTTTTCAAAATGCAAGGTCAGGCTTTGGACGGGTGACAGTGAAATTATGAGAATAGTGTCTACATTGGGTGGTAACGCTGTCAAAGCACTAGCCAGTTTGTGGTTGTTTGAAATTCTCTGCAGATTTAGCGCATATATTCAACTCATGAATCAATGTTAGAGGTAGTCAAACTGCGCAGCTCCTTCGCGTTTCTGATTTACTTCAACACAAAAGCAACAGGTACTTCCACCAGACGCTTGAGGTATTCAGCCAATCACAACACACTGGTCAACTGGTCAATCAGAGCACTCTGTGCTTTTCAGAACATTGAGTTTTGTCAAAATCAACGCATTTTAGAAAGACGGGGCATAGAGGAGCTACAATAATGTAGATTATTTGTTTTTTCAACCTTAATATAAACACGTTGTATTGCACCAAAAACACAATTTCATACTTTTTTTAATCACGTCATATGACCCCTTTAAGATGTTGTCTAAACAGTTGCGAGAGTGCAGTGCTAAACAATCACTATGTATTGAGTAGTAAGACCGGGAATGAAATCACTGCTGCGGCAGTAAAAAAGAAATTTAGTTTCTAGACGCAGAGGGCTTTAGTCACTTCAGACGTAGGGAGTAATAAAGCAGGGGTGGTTTTACCATGTTTGGAGCCCAAAGCAAAGTCAGAATGTGAGGCTCCCCATGCCTAAATATTAAACTTTATTAATATTATATATTTGTACCACGGTAATACAAAATCCGGATGACACTTCAACTAAATATGTGGTGGTTTTGTACCATTGTACATTATGTTATGCATAACATAAGATCAAGGTTACAAATGGTTATACATTTTCTAACTTCCTAATTTCATATTTAAAATGTGATTTGTTTGCCTATCAAATTAAAGATGAATTTGTTTAGTAGAATTCTTTTTTTAAATTTCAAATAGTTATCGTGATAATATTGTTATTGTAAAAATCAGATTTTGTGACAGCCCTAATGTCAACACATTATTAACGTATTAATGTGAGGTGATTCATAACTCTGACATAAACGCATTGCTATCTTGTCTTTATGTGTTTGTTTGCATATAGTGGAGGTATACAGCTGCACTGCGGGGGACAGTGACTGCTCTCAGTGTTGGGGTCGTGAGAAGCAGGGTCACCTATGCGCCTGGTGTGAAAACAGCTGTCATCCGCGAGACCACTGCCAATTCATTACAACGCACTGCCCAGACCCAGACATACTGAAGGTACGCCACTCACTCATATAAGACACACCCACAGGAAAGTGAAATCCAAGGCATATCCTTAAAATGCCAGTTGCTTCTCCGACCTAGACAGTAATGAGATTAAATGTACTGTAGTGAAAATGTTGCTGGAAATGTGAAGAGAAAAGTGTATTTTACAGTAAGTAGTCAATCTAGTGCCTGTAGGCTAGTTTGTACATGAAAACATGTTAACTATAAGCAATACATTGAGTAACATACCAGCAATGACACACTCACTAACGCACATCAAAACACACAGAGAGACAGAGACAGAAGATAAAAAAAGAGAAACACAGGTAATATAATATGCAGACTATTCATTCCTATACGTGGTAGTAATATTTCACGGAAAATGTTACATTTAAAACAATATTAACAAGTACAAAACTCTAAAGCTGATGTCAGCAGCCCCCCGGCGAGCAAAACGAGTGCAGCCTGTGTGCAAACAGTGGCGAGTAACCCAAAACCCCGGGAGAACCCAGGCCCAGCCAGGGGAACCAGTTCTTCTCTGGCACTACTGCTGCATCTCTACAAGCTTGACAGTGCTTGCACAACTATGCTCAATATTTGTTAAGATATTTGTTTAGTTTTTTTTTGAGAAAGCCAGAACTTGAAAATCTAGTATAAATCTAGAAAAACGTTATTAGGTCACACTTCCGTATAGGGGTAATTCTTGCTATTAACAAACCAATTACTTCTCCGATAAACTCTTAATTTATTGCTTACGGATAGTTAGTAAGGTAGTTGTTAGGTTTAGGTATTGGGTATGATTGGGGATATGGAGTATGGTTATGCAGAATATTTGCTTTATAAGTACTAATAAACAGCCAATAATTGGCATGCTAATAAAAACTAGTTAATAGTGAGAATTGTCCCCAATACTGAAGTGTTACCCTTTATTATAATCTAGTATAATTATGTAATTTCTAAATTAACTTTGAAAGTCAAATCCCTATGACTGATGTAGGGCTTTCACAGTATCACAAATAAATTCTTCTGTTTTTATTTTTTGGGTCAAGGAATCACATTCAAAGTACAAATGTAAGGAGGAGGAGACAGTTTTAGGGATATAGGCTTTTACTGTAAACGTTAAATGGGTGCTTCTGAATTATTACACTAGTGTCAATAATTGATAATCTGGGATTTTCTTATTTGGCAAAAAAATACAGGACTGCGGTAAAAAATAGATCCTAATATTACATCAGACGTATTTTCTGGAATAGGTTGTTGAAAACACCATGCTGTGCATTCTGTCCTCTCTTCACACTTTTGCTTTTTTCTGTCTCTCACTTCAGTATGAGGTGTAAATTAAGAAAATTCACTGGTTTCACTGAGGGACATTATTATCAACTTGGGAGTTCAGGCCTACAGCGAGTTGTGTGTTTTACAGTTTTTAATTCTACAGATGCTTTATATTATGCATTTTATGTTTTCAATGTTATAACGCAGAGCTTTTTGTGTTGCGAGTAGAATTTTAAATAAATTCAGCACTCCTCCCCCTTGCCGCCTTTGCATATTGAGTTTATAATGTAAAAAGGTTGGTTTATACTTTGCGCACAGTTGTTCAAACCCAGATAGAATAAAGAAACATCCTTTCAAAAGTGTAGATATTAGCATAGTATCATTCAGAAAGTTACGAATCCAGTAATATTTATTTAGTGTATAGAGACAAAGTTATTTAAACAATCACCAGTGGTGCACCTGGTGCGCTGTTAGTTTTTGTGATTAAGTAATCTCTTGTCTTGCTTGAGCTAATATTAGTCTGAGGCCAGCACACAGAGTCTCTGCATAACAGGGAGTTTTTTCCGGACGTCACTTTCTGTGCTCTCTGCTTAAACCTTTTTTAACTTCCATAATGTGTATCACCCCTCTCTCTATAAGCAAAACAGAATTTGAAGAAGTTGGTCATCATTATTTTATTGAACACTTTATACCTATTTCATTTATTTAGTATGTTTGCTATATTAAATTATTTATTATTAAAATACACTTTCAGTATCCATATTGTCTGAATGTGTTTTTGTTTGGGGTAATCCCTAATTTTTTAATGATACATTGTCTTGGAATTTAGGTAACAGGAGGCCAGACAGCCCCCAGTTGTTACCTATTTATGCTGCCTAAAAGAGCTACTTGCTAGGTTTGGAAACAATTTTAGAGACGGAAACCAAAAACGCAGACAAAGAGCAGGATAGATTAGGCAGAGGGTCTCTTCATTTCTCTCAGAGATGCTTTAGTGTCCTTTTGTCGTAAGTAAAATTATAGCTTTATATATACATATAATAGGGCTGGGAAAGTTAATGCGTTATTATGCGTTGCTCACTAGCTCTGAAACGTTCAGGCAAACCAAGGGTCACAGAAAGGGGGGGATGTTGATCGGTACTCGCTGGAGAATGGCGTCACCATGCGTCTCAACCAATGAGAGACTAATGATAAAGCGGAAGGAAATCAATAGCCTGCAGAATACAAACATTTCCCCGGCTAAGGTACAAAACAGCAACGTTAAAATATCTGTAAAGAGCGCTATTAAAGGGGCAGCAGCATAATAAAGATATCCGTTTATAATGTTCATCAAACAATAAAGGACGGTTCCAAAACACTCATATATTAGGAATCGTGTTCTCCTTATATGAATTGTTAAGATGAAGAAAAATTGCATACAATAATTTAGTTGTTTAAAGGTGTGTTTTAAATACACTTTACACTTTGTGTTGAAAGAGTGTTTAAAGTGAGTTTATGTTGTGTAAGCTATAGAATCAATGATCATTATAACTTGTTCTTCTATATCAAACTAGACAGAATGTTAAGGCTCTGGCAGTGGCAGATAGCTTTAGTTTAATACATAATTTGATTACATTAATGTTAAAGTTGAGATTTACAAAAAATATGTACATATTTATGTATAAACAGTATATATCCTGTAAATTAAAATTGCACAGCAAGATCTCCTGTGCAATTTTGCTGTGTGTTAATGCTACTATGTCAATGAAATACTGTTGTAAAAAGCACATAATTTTTTGAAAATGTTTGCAAACCAAATCTTGTTGCACTTTTCAAAATAGCAGTACTTTTAAAATAAATTCATTATTGAATTTTATGCTTAACAATGCGATTAATCACAGATAATAAATCATGAAATTTTCACCATGGGCAAAAGTAAATGTTTTGTTGTATTTTTGAACACATTCATTAAACAATCCTTTAATCTATTTTCTGTTGATGTGTAGATTGAACCGCTCAGAGGGCCTTTGATGGGCGGAACGCTCCTCACAATACAGGGAAAAAATCTTGGGCATAGCGCTGATCATGTGAACGTGTCCATCGGACATGTGCCCTGTAAGATACTGCCTGAATATTACACTGTTTCGGTCAAGTAAGTACACTCTCGTTTATGTCTGTGCTAGTTTTTCTTTATACCGTAATACAGTGGTACTCAAACTTTTCCGATCAAGATCCACCTTTTTAGAAATTAGTTGTTCCAAGTACCACCATAGAACATAGACCGCCATAGAAAACCATGTATCCTCCAATTCTAATGTATTATTAACCATAGGAACACTTTTTAATTTACCAGCTGTTTTCAAACTAAACAGCGTGTTTCTTTCACAGCAGGAACAGTGGACACAAAACACTTTTTCTGTAGTGCACTGTAAACAGGGCTCTGTAAATGACTTATGGGGGATTTAGGGGAGCCTACACACTTATATTAAAAACAAACAATGTTGATAGAATATTTAACAGAAGATAAATAAATATCCGTACACTTAAACATCAAGAGATCTGTATATATAAGAAACCGAGACTCTCACTTTACTTTATCAAAACGACACAACGTGCCTCATTGATTTAACCTTGAGTAGATGCAGACTCGTGCTAAATTACCGCTTTACAGAAATAACAACAGCTTTAAACAGCGGTTCAAGTGCAGAAATACATAAGAAACTCGGCGGCGGAAGAGAGGGGCTCACAAGCGCCTGTTTGCTCCCACTCTGTGTTTGAGCTGCCCTTTCACGCTCCGAGTTACATCGACCAATGATAAATAAACAATAAATCATACAACTATTTTAAAATGACAAATATGCTGAGATACTGGTATTCCGTTTTTATCAGTCATGTATTAAACATATGAAATTGTATTTAAAACATGAAATGTAAAATTTTCTGTCGTGTAACACACCACAGGGGTCTCTTCAAGTACCACTAGTGATACGCTTACCACAGTTTGAGAACCACAACTAAATGCTGGTCGACACCAGTCCATTGATCCAGCGTTTGGAGAGACAGTTTCGACAAGCCATAAGCTAAAAAAAAATTATGTCTGAGAAAGCATGGTCACCAAGTGTTAACCAGTCATGAACCACAAAATATGTGTCACCACAGGTTAATTTGTGAGACCGCTGCATCATGGGAAAAGATGAGTGTTTATGTTACTGTGAGCATAAACAGTAATGCAGTGGGCGTATCAAGGGAAATCTTCTCCTTTGTTGTAAGTATAAACCTTTCTGTATTTGTTTTGTATTTCGTTTATTTGGGTGTTTAGAGCGTTTTGTTTTGGAATGTCTAGTTTTGTCCTCATCCTAATCATCACAAAAAGCCAGACTATATTATGGCTGTTCTGAGCCATCTCTCCCTTTATCTACTATATGACACATTTCTAATCATAATTTTTCATGAAACAACAGGCCATAGACCATTATTTATACTTTAAAAGCTGCTTTGAAATATTGTGCGTTCTGAAAGGCGCTTTACAAACAAATATGATCCAACAATCTTTTTCCATTGTTAACTTTGACGTAAGGAATGCTATTGAACATACATTTAAGAAATATTTAAAATAAACTTTCATAAACTCACAATTTACACTACTGTCTCAAGTCTCACAGAATGTCCGACATCAATCTTTTAATAATTAATAGAAACTGAATCGCTGTCTGGTCATCTGGGGTTTTGTTATGGAGAAAAAGGTTGGGATCAAGGTTTTTCAGTAGTTTTACAACACGGCATGATACAAGTGTACATTATCAGTTGCCAAAGTTAAACCACAAAAAGTGCTAGAGCATTTGGACCTGGATGCGATTATGCATGACATCGGACTTTAAGTCCCACTGTTGTCGAGAAATTCGCAACTTAAACTCATACGTATGCATCAAAATAGCATATGTAAATGTTTTTCCTGAAATAATAGCTTCAAAACATGGTATTATTGCAAGTCTTACAAAACGTGAGCTAAAGATGCCTTTTGATACAATGTGAACCAAGACAGACAGTTTGCAGTTATATTATGTAATGCACAATTAGCATTCATTGGAAAATAGTTACACTTCTTGACAGCGATGCCACAGAGAAGAATCTCCTTCTTGTTTTTCTATAATAAAACTTTTTCACAACAAAACACCTTTTGTCGAACAGAAAGGTTCTTAAAGGTCCCCTTCCGTGCGATCACATTTTCCAACCCTTAGTTAGTGTGTAATCTTGCTGTTAGAGCATAAACAAAACCTGCAAAATGATAAAGCTTAAAGTTCAGTGCCAAGCGAGATATTGTCTCTAACAGAGTTCGCTTTTCAAGGACTTCAGAGAACGTCTGGAATCAGACTACAGCCCTCTACTTCCCGGGTACATGATGTCACAATTCCGAATGTTTTTAATAACCTCCGCCCACAGGAATATGCCAAAAAAGAGGCGAGGCCTTCCTTAGAGAAGAGGAAGAGCCGCTGGAGTAGTGTTTGGTTATCAGAGGTTGTAAACATGTGACTAAACTACGTTCACTTTCATCACAATCCTACTGCTGGTAATAAGAATTCAGCTACACACATTCGGATGACCAACGGTCTAATAACAACTTCCAAGACTTTAACATCGGTTGTGAAAGCTGTTCTGTGTAATACACTGATATTGTGTGTGTGTGCGCCAACTTGCTGAAATGGTATGGGTGGGATATCTTCACACACACACACACACTCTCTAAGTGGGGAACCAATCACGACGGACCTGGTCAGCTTTACCAATCAGAGCGTTTCGGAAGGTGGGACTTTATATAGACCGGAAGAAATCCAGTCGTTTCGTTAGAAGAGGGACAGCGGTGAACACTAGATTTGAAATATGTGAAATTTGATTGAACATAATCAAAGCCCAAAAACATAATCAAAGCCTCAAAAACAAGGAAAAAATGGGAGCTTTCAGATTTGAAAGGTTCTATGGCATCGAAGAGCATTTTGAAGCACATTTGCTTAAGAGTGTATGTGCCTGTAAGACTGTTATGTTAAAAGCAATATTCAAGTAAAAGGCCCACAGGGAGCAAGTCCAATAGTGGTGATGTATATACTTTAAATGTAGAAAAACCTTGACTCTGGAGGCAGAAATGAAAAAAATAAGATTATTAAAGTCTATATCTAATAGCTGATATGATAATACTCTTGTTCCTACATCTTGGACCAACTAAAGTTTTTGTAACAAGCCAGCAGGGCAACCTCCCAGTAAGTCATTGCAATAATCAAATCTTGATCTCCTGAATGCATTAATAAACTTTTCTGCACCGGCCCCTGAAAGCTTTTATGAATTTTTAAGATAAAAACTATTCTTTATATACATACCAAACAAACTGCTCTTGAAACCGTTGAAAAACTTGTTGCCTCAAGCTTGATTTGATACATTTTACACATCAGAACTGTGCTTACGTGCACATTCTAGACGTGCAGGTTATGCGTCCAAGAAAAATACACACATGAACCATATGCATTAGAATAAACTTTTTTTTAAAGAAATTCATTGCAAAAGCCAAGTGGCCTTGTCAAGACCCACTTTTTGACCTAAGTGAAATCCCATTGAATTTATTTCCATTGAAATTGCATTTAGAAAAAATGCCAGTTTGGAAGACATTGCATTTCTATTGTATTAATATAAAAATCAAGCCCATTTTGTTGTTAACAGCTGTAATCCAGTTGAAAAAGTAGGTATGTGTTGATGATGGTCTGTGCTGCTTTAAGCTGGTCATGTGCTGGTTTAAGCTGGTGAGGAACCAGCACATGACCAGTTTATACCAATACATGACAAGCTTAAACCAGCATAAACCAGGAAAATGTCTTTACTTCAGTATACTTCCATCTGTGATGTACGCTTGATGGTTATGGATAATAGTTAAAGTTCAGTAAGCGATATGCAAGGACAAAATGTCTTTTTTTGTTGTAAATTTCCCCAGACTCAACAAATGGTTTCATTATTACAGTTATTACAGTTTGCAGAGGCAGGCAGAGGCAAACAGAGGCACACTTGGTCATGGGTCATTCCTGTGATCAGACATAACGCAAAATCCCCAGACCTACTATATTCTCTGACACCCAAAGAATTTCAGAAAAATAGATGGAGTGGGAAAGTGTAAAGGGTACTGCTCCAGTCCTTGTTCCTTAAACTGTATGCCAATTCCCTGAGTTCAAGAAACCTTATGTCTTAATGTACATACACTTAAACATCCTCCCCTTGACTCTCCGCTAGCTGTTATCCCCCCGCACCCATGTGTGTGTGTCTCCTAGGGCAGTGTAAGGTATGCTGCAGGGCTATCTCAAATGTGTGTGTGTGTAGTGTTTACATTTCCTGCATGACACATAGATTTGGGCTGACATTATAGGTTGAACCTTCCAGGGCTGTTTCAGAGAGCAGACCTGTAAATATACACACTCAAACATGCAGTCACACACCCGTTCCTTTGTGTTCTTTAGATTTGTGGTTAAATCGGCAGAGGAAGGTTAGTTTTGATTCCAAGGGAATACGAATACTGATCAAATGTACAGCTTGAATACATTGTAACTGCAAACATATTGTATTGACTTTGTTACAAAAAGAAGATTTGCTAAATTTTCTACTGTTACTATCCCGGTCTACCAACTTTGCAAGATCCTTATGCATTTGGACTAGTTTTCAGTACAGCTGAATCTTTCTGAAGGTCTTACTTTAGCAACTAAGGTGTATTCCTAAATCTTCTACATTGTCTGCCAACGACACAGGAGCCCAAACTACTAGACTTTACACCCAGACAAGGTCCCCTTGCTGGCGGAACCAGACTCACTATTCAGGGTGAATTTTTGGATGCTGGATCTATTATTAATGTCAAAGTCAACAGTACTCAGAACTGCAACATCCTCAAGTGAGTATGGTATTTTTTACTTTACAAAAGTATTTCTCATCTCCTATATTTGTGTAGTTTTATTAGACACTCCCATATGGTTTTTCAGGCAGTCCAGTGATGTCATCATGTGCGTAATGCCACCAGGGGTGTCCTCCGTCACGGAGAGTGTCTCAGTGTGTGTGGTATACGACGACGGGCAGTGTTACAGTGGTTCACCAAATTCCACATTTTTCTATGAGAAGAACCCTACAATCAGTCACCTAAAACCCAACAAAAGCTACCTCAGGTGAGACAACACAGCACAAGAAAAACTAAATACATCATCTATATAAGTCTACGGGGGTGGTTTCCCAGACAGAGATCCGTTTAACCCAGGACTAGACTAGATATTTAAGTCGATTTTAGGAACATACTTTACAATAAAAAACATTACTGGTGTACATCTTGACACAAAACAATCACACTGATATAATTTAAGATATGTCAGTACATGTTGTTTTCGATCAAGACACTTTTAACTTTTAACTTAGTCTGAGACTAGGCTTAAAGGGATACTTCACCGAAAAATAAAAATTCTGTCATCATTTACTCACCTTCGAGTTGTTCCAAATCTGTATTAATTTCTTTGTTTTGATGAACACCGAGAAATATATTGGAAGAATGCTTATAACCAGATAGATCTTTCCCCCAATTGACTCCCATAGTAGGATAAATACAATAGTAGTCAAAAGTGCCCCAGAACTGTTTGCTGTCCTTTCGAAATGTCTTCTTTTGTGTTCAACAGAACCTTGTTCCTACTATGGGAGTCAACGGGGGGCAAAATCGGATTGGTCATGACTGCTAAAATAAACACAGTGATCTTTCTACTTATGTCTCTTTTCCCATGTGTTTGTGTTGCAGTGGTGGTCGCAAAATCTCAGTCACTGGACACAGTTTTCATCTGGTGCAGTCTGTCAAAATGGAGGTGTCTGGGATTGGACAGACGGTATATTTTTATGATTTTGTCATAAATAAAAGTGGTGATATTCTAGTGAGTGGCTTTGAGTAATAATACAGTATTTAGTCATGTAGATGTCACTTGTACTGTGTTTTGCAGAATTGCTCCTGCGTTTCGTCCACTTTAATCGTGTGCGACTCTCCTGCTGCCAGTGAATCCCAGCAGGCCACAGCTCATTTCTACTTTAATGAGGTGCTCTACAGGGGAATCGGTGAGTCTTCAGCAAGCCAGAAACTAGAGGAGGACGAGGTGCCACATACCGGCCACTTCCGCTTTGACTATGTGGAAGACCCGCAGTTTTATACAGCCAACAAAGAGAAGCACATTAAACATCACCCTGGAGAGCCACTTATCCTGATCATTAATGTAAGTGACTGTTACATGTAAAAAACATTCTTTCAAAGTTTTTAATTTAGTTTTTGAGTTTTTTTTAGGTGATTTTGTTTATTGTTGTGGTACTTTGTCATTTCTCTGCCCTACTGACACTAGCTGGTCTGGACCTCAGAGCCTTGGTGTTTGCAGACTTCATGACCTTTTCCTTAGAATGGCGTAGTTGTCGTTGTCTCAGCATATTATGCTCCTGTATAAAAAACTAACATAAATATTAAAAAAAAAGAGAATCACAATTGTGTGAAATAATGTATCATGCCATTGGTCAATTATAATGCACAGCAAACTGAACCATTTAAAACAATTCAAAACCATTTTCGTTGATTATTCTAGCTCAGTATTTTATTATTAATTTTATTATTACTATTTCAAAAAGTTGAACAAAGTCCTAGTTTTAGTTTACTATCAATAACCCTGGTACACATTTGGTGCGTTTCAACTGCGTGGTACCGTCAGGTTTAATACGACTCGGTTCGGTACAGCTCACTTTACTTCGACTCAGTTTGCTTACAAACTTACAAACTTCTCGTCATAGTTACGCCACCTCTTCTGCGGCAGAAATGCGACAGAAACAAATGCAGAACACGGGAGTATTGGACCATATCGATGGCGGATGAGAGCATACTGCCGCTGGCAAAGATTCTCTCTGGCCAATCAGTGATCTGTGTTTAAACAAGTCACATTTTGGTATCGGTATGGTACGCTTGGAAGCACAACCGAGGTGGTATTAAAAAAAGTGTCAGGTACTAGTAATGTACCCAGTGAAAAAAAAGTATGCAGTGGAAATGCGCCATTACAATGATATTGAAGTAATATAATGGTCTGTAACTAAGTGGTGGGATGTTAAGAGCAGGGCCAGCCAAATCCGGTCCTGGAGGGTCTGTGGTCTGTATAGTTTACTTCAAGTCCAAATCCAGTGCAACTGTTCATCATTTTCAAGTAGTCCTGAGTATTTTGGTTAGTTTGATCGGGTGTCAGGCTTGGAACTAAACTCTGCAATATGACGGCCAGAAGCTAAGTTGACTAGCCCTGGTTTAGAGCATCTGAGAGTCAGACAGGAACATGTTTGTAGTCCTAGGACAACGAGGGCATGCTGTATTCTCTACCAAGGAATTTAAAGATAGGATGGGAGGTTACATTTCTTAAAATATAAAATGTAATTTATTCAAATAATTTTCCATCCCACTATCATATGAATATATGCAGAGACAGTATTAAAGGGTATTCATTTTCTTGGACTGCAGAAAGCGCCGAGTGATTTGGATTTGACACCGGAGGAATACTCAGTGAGGATTGGCTGGGACCTCTGTGACATCACATTCCAAAATGACCAGCTCTTCCACTGCACCATCAATAGATCACTGAGTGCCAGCACTGGAGATCTGCCCGTCACTGTGAGTCTCTCTCCTGAACGCCCTCTATTCACATATATCAACAGTCTGAAGCGACACGTTTGGGTGAACACAACTTTATACCCTCTGTGAAATATAAACGTGATTATAGCACATTTCTGTCTGGCATTAAAAAACAGAAGACAAATAGTTAATTTCGCAAAATCTGCTGAATTCTTAAGTAAGTCAGAGGCAATGATTTCATAATAAGAATGCGAAATCTGAGCAGACGACACTGGCTGTAAAAGTAATCCTCTGTTGCTCTGTTACAGATGCGCTAAGCAAGGCAAAGGTCAAATTTTCGATAAATGGCTTGAATGTACTTTTGAAGTTTTGGCTTCTTTAAGTCGTAATATTGTTTGTTTCAGGTGAGAGTGGGTCATTTTCATAAGGTCATAGCGATGGTGCAGATGGGTGGAGGCAGCGAACTGGCCATTGTGATCTCTATTGTTGTGTGCTGTGTGCTGCTGCTGCTTTGCACCGTGGGTATGTATATAACAATAAATATATACATTTAAGGGAATAAAAAAGAATGTATAGCAAAAGTATTAGATGCTTCCCACAAAAGTGTAGAAATTGTGTGAGTAGAGATGTAGATGGCTAAACATTTTTATAGCCCACACAGAGATCTGAGCTCTGTTTCATTTAGTCAATCTGGGGTTAAATAAAAAATGTTGCCACATTTCATAAGAAATGTGTTTAGGCTGTCTCAGTTCTTTCCGTGTTTTTATGTCTCAGACTTACTTGATGATAGGTCCTCTTGTTCATACAAACATCTGCTATTGTAACATCCACCTGAACAAGAATTGAATTGGCAGCGAAAACAATGTGTGACATCAACTCTGTGTGTAGCATTGGTGGTGTATTGCACAAAGAGCCGCAGGGCGGAGAGGTATTGGCAGAAGACTCTGTTACAGATGGAGGAAATGGAGTCACAGATCAGAGATGAGATACGCAAAGGTAACACACATACACACACATGAAAAAAAATTCACATACATTTTTTTTCTAATGACTAGCTGCTTTTCCATTGGTGGGCCAGTGCAAGTCACGCCTTTCTATGGGCCGGGCCAAGCGTATAGCCTCGGACCTCCAGCTGTGAGGGCGAAATCCATCAAGAGGTGTCTTCATTTTAGAAAATCCTGGGCCTCTGTTGAGCTTCGGGAGATCTGAGGGAGCCAAGCTCTAAATTTCTGTGTGTATTCGTCTCACTTAACAAATTTAAATGACCGAGAAGCCCCTAAAGTATTTGTTGCTTAATGCAGAACATATTTACGAGTTAACAGTGTTGGTTAGATTCAGATTATATACATTTCTTCCTCTTTCCAAGTGGATGAATATTTTGTCATTAGCGCCACACTGTCAATCACTCTTTCCTGTCTCTTATTGTATCCTTGAAAGCATGAGATAAAGCACATCGCGTTTCTTTCTAGAACTCAGACTTATATAACATTGACCACAATGTGCAAAGCTATGCAGATAAAACAAATCCAAGCTATACTATCTACATCTTCAGAAGTTGTTGAAGAAATGTAGCTGTAAATGTATTTGAAATAGCTGCAGATGCTTTCCCTATGCACTGCTCACCCATCACAGTTCCTCTGAGAATCTCCGCCTTTCATCATAACCACTTCTAAAGCCACGGCCGGCCCTCTTTGGACCAAGGTATTCGGTTGTCCTAAAGGAAGCCCCGGCCAAGCCC
Organism: Barbatula barbatula; assembly: GCF_947034865.1. NCBI lineage: Eukaryota > Metazoa > Chordata > Actinopteri > Cypriniformes > Nemacheilidae > Barbatula > Barbatula barbatula. The sequence continues at coordinate 2,661,556 of NC_136774.1, read as the reverse complement.
GATCAAGCTCCGGAAGTGAAGACTGACCCTGGCATGCACATCACAATATAGCTTTTGGCCAGACTATGGAAATGCAGCTGTTGTTTCCCAAACTGCTGACCATAAATCATTTTGGTGTTTACAGTAGGGAGATATTTCTGCTGATAGTTTGCAATCCTGCTTGGAGTAATAGTCAGTGATTTATTCTTCTCAAGGAAGAATGTCGTAGATTCTCTTTTTTTATGACACAGGAGCTAAAAAAGTCCGGTTCAGAAATTGTGTTTTAGATGCAAGCTTCTTATAGGATTTTCTGTCCGGACATCTGTTCAATCTTTCACTATGTCTGTACAAACTGGTCACATTAAGTGGAATCAGGTTCGAAGGGTTCGCTGTACATGTTTTTAATCTCAGATTCAACACATTTGGATTCTTCATGTAGTTTTGCAACGTTTAGTTGTGAATGTGGCCTTAGGGGCTCAGGCTTTCACAATTGCAACATTTCACCACATGGAGCTCTTTCCTTCCGTTACATTTTGGGTTTCCATGGATATTTAATCTCCAAATAGACACAAACATCCTGTGTTGAAACAATAAGAGGATGTCTCACTTCCTGTTATCCCAGCAGAACCACCTACACCAGGACTTCCCCACAAAGACTGATCTGATATCAGCTCAAGCCATGTGCTCAACTCTTGAAAGGAAAGACACACACTGCTTACAGAACAGTGGAAATTGAAAGATGTTTACCCTTGTAAAATGCTTACCATGCAAGTGAGTTGCTTGCACAAACAATGTGGAAGTCATGCAAAAATGTGTCTGTGGTACACAACCGGTTAACAGCCTCGTTCTCTGTCGAGACTTCTTTAAAAGGATTGGGATCAACAATGCGGCTCTGCCGACCAATTTTATATGTATGTCCCACCAATGTCAAATCAAAGTCACGCCCTTGGGTTTAGTGGTAGGGTGAGGGTTATGGTATAGAATATACAGTTTGCACCGTATAAAGGTGCAAAATCACACACATGTATAAGAAACCCAATCTGTGTTTGTGTTGCTGACATGTTATTGTCATGCAGGTTTTGCAGAACTACAGACTGACATGACCGATTTGACCAAAGAGCTTAACCGCTCACAGGGAATCCCATTCCTGGAGTACAAGCAGTTTGTGACTCGCACTTTCTTTCCTAAGGTACTGTAGAACATAACAGGTTTCATTTCCACAGTTCACTCCTGTCTGCATGTCTGCTGCTGTACATTCTCATGAAAATGTGTAAAACAATAGTGACACTTTACAGTAGGGTTCTATGTGTACTAGATTAACATGCACAATACTTAAATACCATGTGAATTTTAATTTCAACATTTACTAAATACCCTTTAAAAATGAAATGTTGCATCCATAACACTAGATGCATAATAAGTGGTGTCACAATATCAGGTTAGAATTCGCGATCCTAATATTACTGCAAAACCTGTTTTGAAAATAAAAGCAATTAATAAATAAATAATTGTATTATTCAAATTCATCTGTTATGTAATTTTGCCAATGAAACCCACTTAAAATTGTGGCATCAAAGGCAAGATAATAAATATAAATATGTAATACCACCACCTACCTTTTTGGAGCCTAAACCAGATACTTCAGTTTTTAAGAGCAAAACAAACAATGAGAAAATATATTTGCTTTAACATCAACAAAAAGTAGTAAATGCTGTTCAAATATTTAGCACACACAAATATTGGTTTGGTTTTGATTATACCTGTTGTGTGTAGATGTGTTCTGACTATGAGAGACGTCTGGTTCAGCCTGTCTATGAGAACAGTCCCTTTGGTCCTCGAGCTCTATCTGAAACTCATCCTCTGCTGCAGGACTGTCAGGTGAGGCAACGCTGTCGAGAATTCAGTCTCACTGTACTTTAGGAGTTGAAAACTTCTTGTGTGATCTCATGTGTATGTATAACACATTGTCACAAGAGTGTGTTATTCATAATTACGAAGGAACATTCAGCATTTTGTAAAAATATTCAAATGTTTAGGATACTCTTATAGAAGCATTGTTTGTATAATGTACTGATATACATTGATGCGTGTTTGCGGAAAATACAGAGTATTTTCAGTCCTACGGTTATAAAATGCACTGCTTCGTGGGGCTTATTGCTTTTATAAAACTGCAAACTGTTTACGATGTGTCTTTGTCTTTATGAAAGCCTTCTAACACCACACGGCCCAATGTGGATGAGGGAATCACACTGTTTTCAACTCTTCTGAACAACAAACACTTTCTAGTCACCTTTGTTCATGCACTTGAGCAGCAGAAAGACTTTGCAGTGCGAGACCGGTGAGTACAGTGAAAAATACGTTTTTTGCTTGTGCTGATAATGTGGAATTTATATTATAAGTATTTTCCTTGGTCTTTAAAGAACACAATTAGTATTTTTGCAAAAAAGCATTTTATTGAACAGAGAGAGAGGTTTGTTATAGCACACGACTTGTTTCAGTTATGAATGAACATTTTCTTAGACGGTTTTCCTTAAAGACACAACGAATATAAGGAAACCACCGATACGAAAACAACATTTTTCTAAGAGAGACTGAGAAAAAAAATCATATTTACAGTTCCTAATGAGATGTTAACCTTTTTTTATTTATTTATGCAACTATGGTGCACATCCCCGCACTCAATGAGTCTGTCTGTCATTGTCATCTGCACCTGATTAGCTAAAACAGTAGAACAATGCTATTGTGTACTATTGCAGAAAGGGATGGATGTTTGGCATGAGAGGTCCTTTTTCTCTGGAGCTATTCGTGGCCTGGGCCTTCCCCAACTCTCTTCATATCACATTTTCCACTCCCACATGCACATGTTTTTAATAATAATTCTCTAGGTTTGTTCTCATTGTGTATGCATGTTTCCATTGATGTTTAGGTGCAATCTTGCCTCTCTGCTTACTATTGCCCTCCATGGTAAACTTGAGTACTACACCAGCATTATGAAGGAGTTGTTGGTGGATTTGATTGATGCCTCAGCCTCCAAAAACCCCAAACTGATGCTCAGAAGAACAGAGTCAGTGGTGGAGAAGATGCTTACGAACTGGATGTCCATTTGCATGTACAGCTACCTTAAGGTGCCCAAGTATACAAAGTAGTGAGAAATAAGAAAAATTCTACTGTACCAAGAATGACCACAAAGGTCTACCGTGATGATCTGTTCCCATCATAAATCAGTTGTACGTATCGCTTGCAATTCCAACATTCACAAACTGTTGTTCTTGGCCTATTAGGAAACTGTAGGCGAACCTTTCTTCCTGCTGCTATGTGCCATCAGACAGCAAATCAACAAGGGTTCTATCGACGCCATCACTGGGAAGGCACGCTACACGCTCAACGAGGAGTGGCTTCTGAGGGAAAACATTGAGGCTAAACCACAGGTGAGCTTAACGTGACTTCTGACAAATCTTTCTGTTCACACCTACTTTCATTTCAGATTCTACGCTCATCTCTTTCATTTTTAATCAAATGGTTTGATTGAATGGTTTGATAGCCGTCTCCTTGTGTCTGTGTGTGTTCCAGAACATTAACGTGTCATTCCAAGGTTTTGGAATGGACTCCGTGATTGTCCGTGTGATGAACACAGACACCATCTGTCAGGTGAAAGAAAAGATACTTGAAGCATTTTACAAGAACCTTCCCTTCTCCCAATGGCCCAAAGAGGAAGATGTTGAACTGGGTAATTTATCATTAAATGCGACGACTTTCTTTGCTTGGCTCATTAGAGAGGACATTACTAAATGCTGCTTGTCATTTCTTGTATTCAATGGACCTCAAGGACTCCATGGCGCTATGGGTAACCATAGCTTTATAACCAAGAGTTATGTGTGTAAATAAAGTCTGTCTCAAACAGAATGGTTTCCAAAGGGACAGAGCAGCAGAATTCTCCACGATCTGGATGACACATCTATCATGGAAGACAGAAGAAAAAAACTCAATACTGTTTTTCACTATCAGGTGTGTTGGTAATGTGGAATTACGAGAGTGTATAGTATAGAACACAAGACACGTCCTCATACCTTTCAGTGCTCAAGATTCCAGCTCTCTTCATTTCATCTGTAGCAGAAATTGAAAATATGTAAAGGTCTGTTTGGGGTTTTTTGGGTGTTAATGGAATGAGTCAAAATGTGGGTTTCGCTCAGAGTCAATTTCTGTATCAAATAGCCTGATGACAATTAACCTTTTACGTGCCTCTATAGATCCCAGATGGGGCGTCCCTGGCCATGAGCATGAAGGATAAGAGAGAGAACACGCTGGGCAGAGGTAATGAGCCTTGACTCGTCAGTTGTTGATGCTAAACACTTTGTTTGTGCAAATGGTCAAGGTGCTTTACGTCATTTTTCGCCTGGGTAATTGTGTCTTTTCTGCCCACAGTGAAAGATCTGGACACAGAGAAATATGTTCATTTGGTAAGTGTTTATTGAATAGTAGGCCTAATGATGTAGCTAAAGAGACTTAATATCGTAAGGACACACAGAGAAAACTGTAACTACATGGGATTGCTAAAATTTTATGTCTAATAAGTAACTGTGTACTAAGCAGGGTAATACACATACCGTTAGTTGTTATCATAAAAAATGTATTAATTTATATGTGATAACACCTGGATGGCTGTAGTGTAGGCTATGTCATCGCTTATTAAGAGCTATGCAAGGTTAAACATTTGACTTGTATTTTTTTATGTTAAAATTTATATGTTCAAATGTTAAAGTTAAGTTAAAGATAATACAAATCTTACATTTTTAGTCATCGTTTATAAGAGTACCCATAATGCTGATAATTGATGGTCATGTCACTGTAGGTGCTGCCGCATGATGAACTGACGGAGACCAGGAAATCCCACAGGCAGAGTCACAGAAAGAAAGTGTTGCCTGAGATCTACCTGACACGTTTGCTTTCTACCAAGGTGACCTAAAGCATATTTTGTACTCATTTGTCAGTGAGATAAACATTGTAATAGACCGTTTTATCGGACGCGAGCCGAGAATGCCGTTAACTTACGTTCTATGTTTGACTAGTGTTTAGTAATATAACTATTTATTAGTGATGGGCAACACTTCAAATTCTTAATCGCACAAATCGCTTGACTTTTCTGTGATTATTCGCGACTAATCGCATTGTAAACGCATAAAATTCAATAATAATTCATTCAAAATTATTCTGCAGGCTATTGATTTCCTTCCGCTTTATCATTAATAGCATTAAATAAGCACCTTACACCTGAGCATACACTGATGGATAACACATAGCTGAAGGAGGGGAGACGAAATTGAGTGGTTTGTTCGATCAACTCCCCCGTTTGGAATAGATTTAAAACGAAATGTCCATCATGTAAGAGTTCTGTACCTTTACATTCAGTTCTGGTGTTCCTGCTTCATGTGCTCACTTCAGCAGTCTTAGGCCAACCCCGAATGCTCTCATTGTTTGAGACGCATGGTGACGCCATTCCCAGCCATTTCCAATAAACATCCCACCCCTTCTGTGACCCCTGGTTTGTCTGTACGTTTCAGAGCTAGTGAGCAATGGACTTTCAAAATAAAATAATACTTAAAAAACTGCGTCAATGCACGATTTAATAATTGTCGGCATTAATGAATAAATTAAACTTTCCCAGCCCTACTATTTATATTTTGTAAAAACTTTATTTAATATAATGAATTAGTTATATTTATTATTATATGATATTTATTTATATTATTATTTTATTGTATAAATAAATGATTTGTTGAATTTAGTTAAATGTTCATGTTTTTAAATAAACAATTTGTTGAATGCGTCCTGTAGTTTGATCGCATTTAAAGAAACTGTATGGTACATCGACATTTAGGGGTTGAGCTTGGTATCGCAGTCTAAATTCAAAATACTGGAGAGACAAGTTTAGCCAAGTAATGTTGTCACTTCGAAACGGTCTATACTACTATATAGTGATATAGTATGGTACTACTTTTATGCCGGGGGGGCTTTTGAATGCCTAATTCTGATTGGCTGACGAACATTCTACGGATGTGCATTATTTTACAGTAAACATGCTAGATCTGTCGACAAAATTACAGTTCCATATCTCTGTGGCAAGTTTCAAGGTTCACCACTGAATACAGGTCTAACAACAAACACAATGACAGTCAAATTTCATTATCTGAGGAGAAATAACATTTATTTATGGACATTGCATGACTACAATGTTGCGACAGCGTATGTCAAAGCTAAAGGGAAACGACATGAAACTATCAGCAGGTTCAAGATAAAATACTGACGTAAAATTATTTTAAATTAAAGGTTATGCTAACAGTAAGGTGATCTATTGTATATACAGTTTTAACAAATATATTCAAATCAAGTACTTAAGAACACATTTATTTGACCTTTATCAATGATAATGAATTTAAGTATTAAAAATGTATTATGCATGCATTATGAATAAATCCTTATAAACACATGTCTTGGTTAAAGTGTAACTAGCTTTTCTATCTGTACAGGGAACACTTCAGAAGTTCTTAGATGATCTTTTTCAAGCCATTCTCAGCATTCCGCCTGAGAGACCACCCTTCGCTGTGAAATACTTCTTTGACTTTCTAGAAGAACAGGCAGACCATCGTGGTATCACAGACCCCGACACGCTGCATATTTGGAAAACCAATAGGTATTTGTAAAAGTGTTTAAGAAAGGTCTTAAAGAAATAGATTTTCTCAGAATGAACTTTACCCCATATTTTTCATCGGTGAGTTACTAAATGTCCTCTAAAAGTGAAATATATACGTTTGTGAGAGATAGCTATTATTATTTTGAGATTGTTATGGGATAAATAAAAAAAGGGAAGCATAAATGATGTTAAGATGGCATGCACAATAATACATCACAGGGCTGTAATGGTCTCCAATGTATCTCTCTACAGTTTGCCTCTGAGGTTCTGGGTGAACATACTGAAAAACCCTCAGTTTGTTTTCGACATCGATAAGACGGATCACATGGACGCCTGCTTGTCAGTTATTGCTCAGGCTTTCATTGATGCATGCTCACTCTCTGACCTACAGCTGGGCAAAGTAAGAACACAGACACATCTCCAAATAGTTGTGTAACATACTCTTGTGTGCTTTAAGATGACCATGATTTCGATGTCTCATAATCTCAGCATTACACAAAATGCCAGTTGACCTTTCACAGGCGTTGATCTAGTTTTTCTAAAAATCCAGTTTGCTCAGATTTACAAGGTGAAAAAGACTGCAAGCGTTTTTGTACTTAATATGCTCTCTACATGCATGCATGCATAGGGTTCTGATAAGAGGACGATTTACACATAGAAGAGAGTTGATCCAGCAATTTGAGACACGCACATTTTTCAAATGTTTGATCGAAGCATTTCATAAAAAAAGTTTATGAGTCCTTGCCACAGTCACATAAGCTTGCGCACTGGTGATCACAGATATTAAAGAGAGTTCACTCCAAAAAAAAACTTCACCCACATGTTGGTCAAAGCCAGCATATGTCTCAGTGGTTTTGTGCCCATACAACGGAAATAAACGGGGCCAATGTTGTGTGGTTATCCAACATTCTTCACAATATCTTCTTTTGAGTTTTGCAGAAGAAAGACAATTATACAGGTTTAGACCGATCCCATACCATGGTGAAAGAATTTTCATTTTAGGGTAAACAGTGTTTTAAGGCAATTTTCTAAATGCTTTAAATGGACACATTGAATTTAAACATTGTGCTGAGATATTTTTTAAAGCTGATTTAAACAATATGCTCGGGGAACCGAGTTGGTTTTAATTTCCATAGCTGCTTAAAAAACATTCTGAATGAATATTTACATTTTAAAACAATATGCAAAAATATTGTATATGTAAAAAAACATTAAGATAGCGAACTATGACAAAGAAAGAACATTTTGATCAAAAGATAATAAAAAACTAAGCTGATTTGTTTGGGGACGGTATACAGAAATATATGACTGTTTTTTTATCATACATTCATGCAGTATTTCCATATATACAATAAATGTTTCTTTTTAGGATTCTCCCACCAATAAGTTGCTGTATGCCAAAGAGATCCCAGAGTATAAGAAGAAGGTTCACAGTTATTACAAGCAGATTCGGGAGATGGCACCACTGAGCGAACAGGAAATGAACGCTCACCTTGCTGAGGAATCACGGGTAAGCGGAACGGACACTTACCGTTCACATCCAATTACATTTTGATTAGCTTTACAAAATAGCTGCCTGCCGCACATAGCCTACTGTAGGTAGCCTTTTAGGCATTTGAGGAAAGCTCCCAATTTAGAAGGGAAAGGGCAATCCCAGAATGCATTTGGACAAGCCTAGTAAATAGATGAACCCAATATAGCAAACAACATTTATAAACAACTATATTTCCAGCTTGGCTGCTGCAGACAACTTGGTTTGTAAGCAGAGGCAGCATGTTTTTCATCATGCATATCACATCATTCTTTTTGCTCATGTCATAGAAATACAGGAATGAGTTCAACACCACCCTTGCCTTAACTGAAATCTACAAATATGCCAAGAGATATCGTCATCAGGTGAGAAAGCTTTTCATTTTGTCAATTGTGATAAAATTGATACAGCATGAGGATTGGGCATTTTCCTGGGCATGTGTGAGCGTGCGCTGGCACCCCGGCGCTGATGCCCTGGACTCATTTTACGCTCCATTCTTCGGCCATCACTGGGCCGGGCGGTGCTTCATCAGCACACTGAAACACCCTGATTTGCATCCGTGTGACTGAGCTCATTTTGTAACGGTTGTTATTGCTGAATAGAGTCTTGGCATGACATGAAAGCGCAATCGCAATAGGGGTTTGAAAAACAAGCCGCCAATGTGTAAGGCTGATTATTGTTACCATGCAGGATGCAACAGATCACATGTGTCAGGGGGTTTTGTTTGCTCTATTACTTAAAATAGTGACATTCAAACTTCCTAGCCACACACAAAAAGTATGCATCAGAACATCGAAGAGATAAAAGGTTGGATGCTATTGAGCCAAAACGTTTTTACATAACACAATAGAGTATAGTTATATAAATAGAGGCAGTATGACCACCCTTATATTTTTCAACGGCAAGCACCACATGTGAGTCCTTCTTTAGAGAAAACGTATGTTCTTGGTGCTTGCAGAATGCATTATTGTTTGTATTCCTGTTGTGTAATTCCTGTTATGATGAGTGCTGTATTATCTTAACAAATAGATAACGGACTCCATTTCAAGGTTTAGATAGAATCTCAGGACAATTTTGTGAAGCAGTACTTTTCCCACTGTTAGGTCTAGTTGGCATAATAACGCCAGATGAATCCTTTCCAAGCAGTTTAAGTTGCAGGAAGCATTGAAATGCGACTGAGGCGCTCATTCTCTTTATCTGCCCAGTGCAATACAGTATATATCACTTGACATTACCCGGTTTTGTAGTAAGATAAGTATCTTGAGTTCTAAATTTAAAAATGCCAGATTGGTTGTCAAGGGTTTTCTTACAACAATAATGTTTACGGTAATATCATCTGTAATATATTTTAATATTGATCTCGCTCTTCAGGTGGTGAATGCCCTCGAATCGAATCCGACAGCTCGACGCACTCAGCTGCAACACAAGTTTGAGCAGGTCATCGCACTAGTGGAAGACAACATCTATGAGTGCAGCAGTGAGGCCTGAGCAGCTAGTCAAAACACAGAGCCCGGAGATATGAGCCAACCTGATGCCAGCTCCTGTTCACTTTCCTCAGACCGTTAAAAATGACATGTGGTCTCTGTTAAGGTTTGGTGACGGCTAATGAATCTCTACCAATTGAATGTGAGTGCAGCAGGTAATGCAGGTAAAGGAATAAGGAGTGGGAAAAGCCATTGATCATAATATTCCACAGATATTGCTATAAATAGCTCATGTGATTGAGCATTTGTAATTTGTGAAGCAATCCTGATACAGGGTGTGTAATGTTGACTGTTGAATATTAAACTAGGAGGACACTGTTGACTCGGGCCGTGAGGTCCCGTGGCTATGTAACGCACTGACCCCACGTCCTGGGAGAGCCAACGATGATGCACTGGATTATATAACACATTTCCATAGCAATATTTATAACTGTGTGCTTGATGATTTGACTGTGTGATTGATTTAATGTGAATAGGGTTTCATAAGCAGGAGGCATAAAGCACCCAAACAAGTGCCACCTTGCTGTGGAGTAACATTATATGCATATACTAGGCTTTAAAGAGACCATGTGGCATACCTTTTTTATTTAATGTGTTTTTGGCGTCTGTACCTATTATAGGCTATATATTCTGTATATACTCTTCAGGAAAATGTCTTGAATTACTTGGACACAGACGTTTTATAAAATATGGCCATGATCGTGACGGAACCCTGGTGTCAGTTTTTGAAACGTTTTTGAAACATAAAGTTGTGTCATACCTTTTTATTTTAATCTGCAGACAAATTCATGATTTTGAGGAAATATGAAAAATGTATGTCTTCATACGTATATATATTTACATCATAATTCCCCCACTGACAACATTTGACACTGACATCTAAACATTTACAGAGTTGATTTGGGCTCATGGTCTCACGGCTCTCATATCCTGTTAACTACTAAACTTTACATGGAATGATATTATACAGTATCACAACAGGTGATCAAGTCATTTAACTTGGTACCATTGAAGATGATGTCATAATCAAACACATACGGCATTATTATATCAAGTGATTGTCCAAATGCTACAAAGTATGTAAGATAACTTAACGCACAAATGAGAGGGTGCAGACTGGCCAAACGGATTTTCTAGATGGATTGTCCAGGTCACGCGGTGATCTTGGGGGCGCTGGTGCTCAGGCAGGAGCCACCTGACCGGACGAGACAGCTGAAGTCTGAGTCTTACTGGACAGCGCTATGCTGGTCTCCTCTTCACCGAATGGGTTCCTCCCACAGCAGACTGTTGTAAGCATGCAGTTCCTGAACTGTAGAAGGGCAAACACACCGCATGTTTCTGTCGACACTTATGAATATAGTTCCAACTACAACCTTTTTGCATCCTGCCATTTTCTAATGCATTTTGGTGCTATTCAAGCCAAACATAGTTTAGGTTTTAGCACCTGTCCTTGACAAATTGAACGAATCGCCTGATAAAAGTCTTTTTAAATGTTCTGTGTACGTCTCACCTGTCTGTTGAGTATGATGTAGATGGCAGGATTGTAGAGTGCTGCGCTCTTAGCAAAGAATGCTGGAATTGTCATGAAGACGGGACCAAATTCTGTACCCTGATTAGCAAATATGTACCAGGCCACACTGGCATACGGTACCCAACAGACTAAGAATGAAATCACCATGACAACCACCATGCGTGTCACCTCCCGCTCTGCCCTCTGGGTCGACTCTGACTCTTGCTGTTGGGCTGCAGCCTGAAATGAAAAAACATACAAAACATTTTCTTCTCAATGGATTTTGACAAGATACAAATAGAACTCATTTTACATTTATAAAATAAAAGTAATGTTGTTAATATAATTCAATAGCTCCGGTCCTGAATGCTAATAATACATCATTTACTACTTTGTGTTTATCTCATTTGCATATCTAACATGATATGTACATCATTTATAAGTAAAACATCATTATAATGTCTTTGATTAACAAAAGATATACTAAGTTTTTTAACTTCCAGCTATTGCTGTGCATTTTGCCTAAAGATGCCCTTTAGGGAGCCATAACCTGGGTTTAAACAAGTATTTAAAGTGATAGTTCATCCAAAAATGACAATTCTGTACTCATCCTCTTGTCATTTCAAACCTGTATGACTTTCTTCATAACGCAATACACAAAATAATATACTGTATTTTGAAGAAAGTTGGTACAGGATTGTCCTTTTTGAGTTAACTATCACTTTAAACATGTCCACCTGGGGACATATGTTTCCAACTCTGGTATAATTCGGTGTGTATCCATACCGCACGAACAGTGCAGAGCAGACGACTGTAGCAGAAGAAGATGATTATAAGTGGAATAGAGAAATGCAGGATGAACATATAGATGACAAATGAGGTGTTGTTGACTTCAGGTTTAGGAGTGTAGTAATCTATCCCGCAAGAGCATTGCATCCCTTCAGGTATATACCTGCGTCAATCCATACATGCATAAATTAGTTTTTCTGTGTTCCATTGTTTTACATCATTGAATGTTTGATTTTACTGAAGGTAACATTTGATCCTATAACAGGGTTACTTTTTGTTTGTTTTTTTGTTCAACACACAAAATGTATAATCTGAGGGCATATTACTTTAAGCGGCACTCTTACCTGGACCACCCCAGCAGAGGAGGCAAAGCACAGGTGAGGGCCATGACCCAGGTGAAGCCCACCCCCATGATAGCATGTGGCTCCCCAAATCGGAACGTTGCCATTGGCTTACACACCACAATGTAACGCTCAACAGCCAACACTACTAGAGACCACAGGGCTATCTCACCTGAAAATACATCGGTAATTGTCATTTTATTCATATTATAACAAACTGATCTCGGTCAAGCAAAAAAGTGTAAAGCACTATACATCACAATTCTGAGATAAATACTTTTTTCTCGGACTCTTATGTGAATAAAGGAGTAGGGGGAGGGTGTTTTTTACGGTAAAACCGATACAGTTTAGTATTACAAAAGTTGTTTTATGGGTAATGTATCTTGCTTTTGGCCCATTTACTGCAAAGAAGGCTCCAAAGACAACTAGAAACACTCCAGAAAACCTGGTCTAGAAAAATTGTACTTACCGCCCAGGGTGGCAAAAAAGCCCTCAATGTTGCATCCTGTGACTCCCAGGATGAAGTATCCATGCAGGGCTGTGTACAGGGTGACGGTGAATCCCCCCACAACCATGAACAGATCAGCCACAGCGAGATTGAGCAATATATAGTTGAGAGGTGTGCGGAGCTTCTTGTGCTGAACAGTTACGTAGAGTGTCAGAAAGTTGATGGGAAATGAAGTAATGATGAGAAAGATCATGTATGCCGCCAAGAGAGAGTACTTCCACGGCTCTGCCAGGTAGTACTGTGGCTCCTCGAATGGGTTACGGACTATACCCGTCTTGTTAGACATCGGCACGTAAAAGTTTGGACCTTCTGTCCCGTTCATGTTTGGTTCACCGGCCAGAAGTTATTTCAAATAAAAAAGACAAGCTTTTACACCTTTCCGCAAGTAAGCGAACGAAGTCGCTGAGAATAAGTAATGGAGGACACAAGTAGCCCTTTTATATGCCCCCCACCAGCTCAGATTAACTGTAGAGGAGAGATTACAGTGAGGAATTTTGATAATCCTTGGAGGTTAGCGGGTTGAAGGACAACTTGGGTCATTCTGCCATTTAAAACAAGAAAATACATTTTCTAAAAACATGTTTCATTTATTGTGCATTCCAATTCATCTAAATCAAACTGCTGTTGGTTTGTTTTTATTTAAGACATAATAACTCAAAACTATAGCTAACTAACATAATAAAAACGTGATTTTTGAAAACAAATGTAATCTCACTTTTGGAAACTAAAAGATTTATATTAAAGGGAGTAGTTCACCCTAAAATAAACCTCCATCGTCAGTTACTACAAAGAACATTTGACTTCCATTGTAAGAATACAAAACAGCGGAGACATTTCTCAAAAATATCTTCTGTTGTGTTCCATTGACGAAAGAGTCACATACATGTTTTGAATGGCATGGGGGCAAATGGGCACTACACTTTGGTCTGTGGCTTTGAAGACACTGCACCTTTTTCACTTTGCATATGTAAAATAAATTGAAATGCTTTTTGCCTATTTGAACAAATAATTTTTAGTTTGGGGTGATTAGATAGAGATTTGATTTTCATAAAAAACACAGGTTAACTTAAACGATACTACTCTATATTTGGTGGGCTCAATTATCATGTCCTTGACCATTGACACAATTGACTTATTATGTGCATACATGTTGGTGCATTGTTGTTACATTTAAAGTATTTAATTAACCATGTTAATCCACGGCGAACCATAACCAAAAAACCTACAGTGACCCGCCAATAAATCTGAAAGAATTAACACTAAATTGAGCTTTTTACACAATAGCAAGAAAAAAAGGAATGTTTTGAAAAACAAAAATAATTAAATAGGCCAATACGAAGATGAATGTAGTATTTTGCATAAACACAAGTTAACATTATTTAATTTAGTTTGTTGTTTCCATTTTTTGTATACAAATGGACAATTTACAGATGTCCTAATAGTGCATTATAAGTCTTGTAAACTGTACGCACACTGTATGATTTCGGCCAAGATTATACAAACTAGTAAAGCAAATGACGGTTAATGTGACACATGTTAAACAGCATTAAACTGAATCCACTGAATGATTTAACAAAACATCATCTTTATTAATAAAAAACTATTACAACAATGAGGCATTTTTGAAATATGTCTTCAATTTAGTGTTCACAAACAGCAATTGTAAAAAAAACAAAGCTAATGTACCGCTGTCTTATCACCTATTTAAAGTAAGTGTATTAAACAGAAAGTATGCCCACACAAAACTGTAAAAACTGTACAATCCCCTTTGGTAGGATGAGCATTCTGATCTGTTTCATCCTATCAGACTGATCCGCTGACCTGGTATTTACTTACGGATTTCTAGCGGCTCAATCAACAAAACACCTCAGTCCTAAAGTATCACAACAGCACACACAAATAAAGTAATTGTCTCTAGGACAGGCATAGATATAGCGCGTGTGGCTAATCCATTGCACACACATAAATAAATGGGTTAGTTGGATTCGTCAATGGGTCTCCTGCAGTACGGGCAACAATTGTGCTGAAGAACCAGCAACTCATAGTCTTCACTGTGGAACATCTACAAAAAAGACACGATGCAATCAACGTTTGCCTAAAACAGGCATTAGAAATTATTGAAGATTTTGGTACCTGAAAGCATGAAGGACACATTGTGATGCTGACATCAGGAAGCAGAGATCGGTAGTACTGCCAGCTGAGAGGTTTGGGCCAGCGTTTGATCAGGACATCTCGTCTGGACATGGACCGCAAAACCGCTCGACTCACAACCACTGGGACAAACTCACTGCCACCCTGCTGTAACACAAAAACAAGAAGCAAAGTTTGCTCAGTATAAAAGAACCAGAGACAAGGTTGTGTGGGCTGAAAAATAATTATAATACAGTTGTAAAATACCCACCAATTGACACCTGTGGTTCAGTATTGTTATAATTTTGTTATGCCATTGCATTATGCCTTCAGAACGCAATGATGCAGAAATAAAACCGGAAGCAAGCCTCTCAAACAGTGTTATGTATTAATAAAAGATTTCAACATCAGTCACTAAAACCATTCGGTTTTATTGCAATAGAAGCAGCGAGATTAGTTATTATAAGGTAAATCTTCTCACCTCAAAGCTGAGTTTGGCTGTAAAGGGGTCATCCTCAGGGTCTTCAATCCTCTCATCCAGCTTTAGACACTGAGATTCTGAGATACACACACACACGCACAGCATGCACACTTAACCATTTATACATGCTTCATTGTATCTGTTATTAGCAGTCGGCCTTACAACAGACACCAATTGTGATGGAATAATCTTAAATCACATGCAATACTTGAATCACAGGCAATCCATCCATCTACAGGTATAATTATAATGGGCTAAAAAAATCGGAAATGCCTGAGCTGACTTATCGAAAACCAGAAAATGACCCTTTAAATGGTCTATTACTGGCAACAGAGTCATTTTTATTTGCATTTACTATAGTAACAAATGCCTACATGTATATACAGCTGATTTGCAACAATGCAAAACTGCGAAAACGTAATTTCTCTTTTGACATCTTTCAACTTTGCAATGTAATAGCAAGCATTAAAAACATAATCGTTATGTCAACGGAATATGTACTTATTTATTCTATAGAATTATTTATTCTATATTGATCATAACTTTACATAGTTTTGTCCCTTTGGGGTTTGACAGATACAGCATGGTGATTATGAACTTTATTTTCGTGGTACTCAGTTTGTGAGATTCCCAGAGCTTCATTTGAATGGGTATAATGATGAATGTGAGATGGTACCCTCGCTGGTCATCTCCTGCCAGCCAGCAGTCTTCCTGTCTACTCGAGGCACTTCCAGGTCAATGAGAGACACGGCCTCCTCATCTGAGATGTCCTCCTCCAAATAAAACTCCACAAGCGGAAGCACCTCTAAACACAAAAACACAGACGGTTTTATCCAAAGCGACTTATACTGCATTATACTATACATCTGTATAGTCCCATACAGCTGAGCTTTTACGACATTGGCTTTCAGGGACAATAAAACATCAAATCAAGCTTGTGCATCATTCAGAATTGAATTGAGATGGCAAATAAATAATGTAGCTTCAGCTTTTAACAATGCATTTTTTTATGATATGAATTATAAACTAGATTATATTAATATTCATGACCTGAAATGTCACATCCAATGTAAACATCGTATCTGACAATAAACAATACTTTAGCAGCATTTATTCATTGTAGTTAATGTCCATTTGAATAGTTATGAAATCATAAGTAGCAAGATTTCAACAATTGTACAATTGTATTGGTTTTAAAAGTAACAAAGATGACTGAATGCCATATTATAACTATATTGCTCATTGTTAGTTCAGAGCTTACCCAGAAAAGACCAAATTGTGTTCAAACAATTTCATAATTTAAGTAACTAATATCAGGCTAGAATTGACGTTCGTGATGTTTGACTTCACACACACCGTAAGAGGAAGCAGAATATATGAAAGGCTGTCGGCAGTTAATACAAGTGTTGCCCTGGTTATTCAGCAGAGGGTTGTTGGTAGAACAGCGATAACACATGGGAATCAGATCCTAAAGCAAAGAGAAATACACAAATTGAACAGAAAAGCTTTGAAATGTGTCATCTGTATTTCTAGATTTTCTCTGAATCTAATGAAGAAATGGTCTAGCATATTCCACCTCAAACAAATAAAATGTTGTTATTTCGTCTTACAGAATCTCACAGGGGGCCATTTAAAGGGATACTTCACCCAGAAATGTAAATTCTGTCATCATTTAAATCACCTTCAAGTTGTTCCAAATCTGTATAAAAGTCTTTGTTCTGATGAACACAGAGACAGATATTTGGAAGAATGATTATAACCAGACAGATTTGGCTCCTCATTGACTCCCATGGTAGGAAAAATTACTTTATAATTGGCTTTGTTCTGTTGAACACAAAAGAAGACATTTTGAAGAATGTATGGCAGCAAACAGTTCTGGGGCACTTTTGACTACCATTGCGATTTGTCCCGCTATGGGAGTCAATGTGGTCCCATTACTGTTGGGTAACTAGCATTCGTCAAAATATCTTTTTCTGTTTTCAACCACACAAAGAAATGTGGTTTGTAACGACTCGAGGTTGAGTAATTCAGGACAGAACTGTACAAATAATCTCTACAAAATGATTAATGATAATCTTAAATCGAATTATTAAAAATGTTTGCCTTGTTGTGCGCGCACTGTCGAGCTTGTGCAGAGGCTGCAGCTTTTGCCAGAGGGGAACTGAAATCCCCTGGTTAGGCCTGGTTTTTGGGTTCCTCGCCATACTGTTACATGCATACTGTTTGCCTGGCCGGGGGGGGGCTGCTAGAATTTTATAGTTATATTTCATTAACACTGCATATAGGAATTTATAGTCTGTCTGATGTTTGACCTGTGTTTTGACTTGCATAACCTTATATGTTTTGCTAATAGTCAATGTTTTCTTGTACAGCTGCTTTGTAACAATGAAAATTGTAAAAAGCGCTACATAAATAAAGCTGACTTGACTTGGATTTTTGGGTGAACTGTCCCTTTAATGGCTTTTAGGGACTCGATGATGATCATGCAGGAAACTATGCAGTATTTAGGATCAAATGTTAAGTATAGAAACCTTGTATTTGTTGTGAATCTGTTTAGTTAAATAGCTTGTGAAAACAATCTTCAATGTCACCATCTCTTATTGTTAGGCTACTGTATATGTAATACGATGCAATACATATTTTGATGAATGCAGACGTAAACAGTATTGTACTTTTGCTGCGGATTTATGTTGCAAATCTGCCATTTCACTACATCCCAAAGAAGCTCTATTGGAAGGTGATCTGGCGACCGCTGAAGTACAATGAACTCATTATTAAGATTCCTGGATTCAGTCCGAGTTGATGTGTGATTTGTGGGATGGTGCTGGAATTAGCCAATCGAAGATGCATTATGACTGTGGTCATAACACAAGAATACACAGAGAAAAACAGTGAAAGCTTAAACACGACGCACACACCTCACTGTCATGGTAAGGTTTGGAGCGAACCGTCAGACAGCTGAGTTCCATGCTGTCCTGATAGCGGGCCGGGATCTTCAAGCCTTGTAGTTTCTCAAAGGCATGTCGAGCGACTTTATACGCCCCCAGAACTTTACTTTGTTTCGCCAGAGCGTACAGTGTATCCCTGAGCCACACATCAAGGATCATACATTAAATCATTTATGCATAATCAATTGATAAAACTACAGCACCGGTGCACATTGGATGTTAATGTTGTCATTCCTATTCCAGCAACCCAATCCACACATTAGATCTGGGTCAAATAATCCCATCTGACATCAAATGTAGTATAACAAACAACTGCCTACAAATACAAAAGTATTATTTAACATTTTGTTCATGTACTATGTAAAGCTGTTTTGGCAATGTTGATTTTTAATGGAAAGTATAGCTTAAGCCTGCCTGGAAAGCAGGGGACAGTATTAGCATACCAGTGCCGTCATCACTTAGTATCTGACAAGTCGAAGTGCTTCAGGTCTACTTCTCTTCAATACTCTTGCTTGATCTCTCACTAGGTACTTTGTGGTAAATAAATCGCTAAAGGGGTCCGGAAATCTGATTTCTAGCAGCAAAGTCACGAAGCTTGAGTTTTTGTTATATTGATGGTTTTAAGAGGTTACCATTGTGCAGATAAGTAGAGTATTTGTTTCAACATCTCTACCATCTCATCTCTGTAATATAAGTTAAAGTACACTATGGTTGCTGCTGTTAACCCATCGCAGAAACAGGCCAAAGCGCTCAGTGCGGTTTAGGCTGTGTCCACTAAAGTGTTAAAGGCGTCAAGTGCTTGTCTGAAAAACCACCACTGTAGGCTTGACAGTTAGTTTGTTTAAGCAAAAAATATTATTGTCTTGGGATATCATACTCAAAAACAGTATCAATCCAACATTGCTTTTTGTACAAAGATGGTTGTACAAGTAGGATGTGCCCAATGGTTGCTGTGGTTTTTGCACCCCCTTCCTATACTGTGATTTGGGTGACTTAGTAATATTGACATTGAGAAACTCAGCTCAGTTCCCCAAGTTGAAAATCTTTCTACTTTTCTGTCTGGGCACTGGCATGGATTAAAAAACAGCAGCTGCTGGCATTTCTTAAAAGTGCGGTGCTTTCTTTGGACAAAGATTCTTTGTTGGGCACATGGCCTTACTGCAGCATGCAACTACTTGACGGCACTGATTCATGTGACTTCCACTCTCTGGATCCCGATTTTCACAGCCCACTGGCATCAAATTTAACTCAACCAACAGTCTCTGAGGCTAAAAACACTTCCACTCAACAAAACCGTTGCTGTTAGTGTGAACGCATTGTGTCTTGACAGAAAGTGACAAAAATGTCCTTTTCTGTGTAAGCATTCCTGTCTTCTTTTTTTGGCATCCGTGCTCACTTTCTCAATTATTCACCTACAGTTCTCCAAAAATAAAGATCTGCCTGTTAACACAGAGAAAGTGAGAATGCCATAAGAGATGCGTGTGTGTGTGTGTGTGTGTGTGTGTGTGTGTGTGTGTGTGTGTGTGTGTGTGAGGGAAATGTGCCATAGTGACAGTAGAAGCAGATGTTGCTGTGAAAGTTAAGAATTAACAGTGTACTCCGAAAATTACTTTTGCATCAAGCGTTTCAACATCTCTACTTTAATTTAGGTGTTGAAGGGTTTATTTTGCATTCAACCCACAGCACAAATCCCAGACGTGCAGAACCCTCACATCAGCTCAGCACAACCCATCCAATGATCGGAGTGCACATTAACTGTAAACACTTCAGTCAAGTGAACATCTCACGGCATCTCAACAAAATCCTCCAAACTTTCAAGTGAGTAAAGGATACACTTTGGAGATGCCCATGGGAACGTCTGTGGTCAAGTTGTGGAACAGGAACCGTGAAATGTTGAAGAGAATCTCTGGCATGTGGGAACTAAAGGGCTCTGACTGAAAAACAAAGGCATATCCGTGTATCAATAAATGTTTCGTTCTTTCATTCAGCAATTCAAGAGAAGTCTGACATCAACCTAGTCTAATTTTACTAACTTGATGATTTATCAAAAGAAAAGGCATTCAACCAGCAGCCATGCTATTATAGTTCTATATATACAACATGAGGTACAGTATACATACCGTATTGACTTTATATTGCTTATCAACACCCGTGTAATGAACACTCACCATGTAATGATGGACAGAATGATATACATGATAGAGTTCAGCCAGGTGTTGGAAACTGTGGAACTTCTTCAGCATCTCCTCTTTTTTCTCTTTGGCGTCTGGAAAAGTGCATGAATTTGCAATATTAAAAAGATAAAAGTACAAAGATTACGACAAAAAAGTCTTAAAATCTTATAATATACAGTATATATTGCACTGTACACCTCCTTGTATCAAAGTACTGTATAACAAATACTCATCGACACCTCTAGCGATGTCAAGACACTGCATGGAGAGCATCCAGTAGTAGTAAGAAGCATCATTAAACCTGCTCTCCACCACAGCATTATGGGTAAGCTGCTCCAGCACTCTCACAGCCTCTGCCTGTCGCCCAGCTTTGTGGAAGGCTAAAAAACATCAAGAGAGGGATGAAGATTCAATTACAGAGTGGAACTTGACAGGTTTTGCTCGTGCAGATTTGTGATCTTGCCTGTGAAAACCAGGATAACATCTCATTATTTAGTAAAATCACAACACACTTCCTAATCAGGAGGAATATTGATCTAAATAGAAGATTGCAGCTTAAAGTCAAGCTCCCATGCAGCTTCATGCTCATTTCACTGATCCATTAGTGATCTTCACCAGAACTCAAAACATCTGTCATCTAATATCTGAACAGCTTCTGCCCTTTGTTTGATTTAATTACATGCCTCATGCTCCAAGGATACCAGTGAACGATAGGAAGGAAGTGTACCAAACCAAAGCTAGGTCTATGTTCTACCAACAATCCAGCTATTTCTAGTCATGTAAAGACGGTGACATGAATTAATTAGCCAAAATGGCCTCCGTTTGGAGTTTGCTACGTGGTTGCTAGGGTGTCGTGGATGGTTTCCAGGGCTTTGCTGTGTATTGTTATGTGGCTGCTAGAGTGTTCGAAGTGGTTGCTTTGAAAAATGAGTACTCAAGATGAATTTGGGCTCCAGCGTGACTTCTCAGTTTATGGTTGTGTACTGTTATCGAAAGAAGAAGGCTTATCTTGATTTGTCTATCCCTCTTTATCGTTGTATACTAACGATTCTTATTGTAAAGATATCAATAATCTGTTTTACTCTTTATTTAAGAAACAAATCCCAAGGATTTTAGAAACCCGTTCCTAACAATAGGAAAACATGAAGAGGGCCTTAAGATACTTATTTTGAAGATGTTAATAAAACTTTTAAAATCAATTGGCTTAAAAGATTAGTTGTAACTCCCTTTGGAACCATATCCCACTCTTTAATCAAACAGATGGCTTAGAAACTTGTGACTTATATTCTAAACTCCTTTTTAAATTGTCCCAAACCTTCAATTTGCAGAAACAAATTCTGTCTCCCAGGAACACGCAACAAATGCTGCGAGGCCATGTTGAATGATGGCATAAAAAACTGAAACGTTTTTGACACTAACCTGACATGTATCCCTTTGCCACAACTGGAAAAACAGGAGAGTCACATCCTTGCCATAGTTGGAAAAAATGTCAAAATTGATGCCATTGTTACGGTTTACACCTAATGCACCATTTACAGCACCAGTGACTGGTAAGGGCTGGGCGACAAGATTTATTCATAGTAGCTTAGCGTCATTGTTGGCGTCAGAAAGTGGGTCGTGTCTAGCTACGTGACAAAGCTTAGAATTTTTCACGTTTATGCAAATAATGAGCGATTTGTGAATGTGACTTTAACTGACCTTTCTGGGCCTCCTCGAAGCGGTCATGTTCTGCCAGCCACTGGGCATACGACACATAGACATCATCTCTGAACTGTGGCTGTTTCTCAACTAAGGAAAACGCCTGAGAAAAGAGAGGACTGTATTATTGGTTAACTTGTTATGTTTCCCCACTTGCATGGTTTAGATGACGTCCGCCAAAACAGAAAGCCGTTGATTTCACGTTGATTTCGCTGTATTTGATTTCATGTTGATAAAGCAAATGGGGTCTGTTTTGATTGGCCATCACTTTGTTTCCCAATTCCCCAATCAATGACAACATAAGTATGTGGTAAAGAACAATTAATTCTAACAAGATCTAACAGACAGTCATGTCAATGTGTGCATCTTCAATGTGTGGACCGAAGTAAAATCACAAACTAACATAAATACCTCATTCCAGTGTCTGGCCTCCACATGGAGCTCCACAAGGGCCTTCAGATCACCCATCTTATTATAAATCTCAGCAGCATAGCCATGATGGTTCAACTTCTTGAAGAACACAGCACATCTGGACAATGGTTCCCTCTCTGCTTTATCCAGCTTACGACCCAAATCTATTAGCCTATGGAAAGATAAGAGATAGAAAAAATTACATATTCAATCATGGAATGTCCTGTTTGGTATCCCATGACACTTCAATTTCCACATTGTATACCCATTTTTGTTTTCTGTTTATCAGCACAGTTTTAGTTGTAAGGCCCCCTGTGTAGAGTGCATCGCTTCACGGCCCCCCCAAATAAAAACGTACATTCTTAAACTTCGAATTTTAATTAAACAAAAAATAAATGCTGTAACAACAATACGATTGGTTTGTGGTCTTATTTTATTTGACATAAAATCTATGATCAATTTCTGTGATTTCATAAAATGTCAAAAAATCTGTAGCCCCCTGGATCCATCTTGGCGCCCCCCAGATTGAGAACCACTGCGTTAGAGATATTTTGCCGGTTTTTATTTTAAAGTCAGTCGAGAGGATTCAACTGTGTTTTTAGGTTACAGTAGGTATGATCTTCACTCATCATTTGCACCAGATTGATCCTTCTATCCAATCCTAATATTTGTTTGCTATTGAGTGGCAGTCTATCCACAGATCTCCACTCAGTGCAAGCTCATTGTCTTAACTGCACCTCACTCCTCCGACGGGGTAGAGTTGAGAGATTCAGGCGTTAAAAGACAAACGCTTTTTACAATATCAAAGGTTTAAAGAATTTATATCCACAGGCACAGGTAACTATATCTAATACTGATAAAAACAAGGCATGCATTTCTATTTGTCCCATACATTACATCAATACTTGTCGGTCCCATGCATTACATCAAGGGTTGTGGGTCAAAACAGGTAAGTTGTGTCCCAAAGATTTACTTTACACTATGTACTTAAACTATGCACTTTGCACTCAACCATCTAGTGCCGTGGCTCTCAACTCTGGCCTGCGAGATACATTTTCCTGCCGAGTTTAGCCCTAACTCTAATAAAACATACCTGAACATGCTAAGCGTTCAACTTAATGTGGGGTTTCACAGATTTCGTGGCGTATCTCACTAAAGTACCACAACACTGATTCAAAAGCACACAGACTCATGGGATTTTCCTCCAATTACATGTATAACATCTATATAATGCTTATTGTGAACTTTAAACCTTAGATCTTTCATTTCCTTGTAACAAAAAGCGTGCACAAAATGTTTGCTGTTTTCTTTCTTAACGAATAACCATATAAAAATAAAGCAGTACCACTGCAAACCTATACGTTACAGACTCAAGATATAAAAAAAAACCTAAAATATTATTCTTTAGTTTCGACTTCACTTCCATCCTCTACCTGTTTGACTATAGGTGCAGGGGCACAATGTTAACAACAGACTAAAATACTCTGTACTTAATCCTATTTAATGCTTTGAAAATTCCTTTTGCAGTTTTTTAAGGAAAATTAATGACAGAAATTGCATGTTAGTGACAGCCATAGCATAAATATGTGAACAAGCAGTTGAGTGGTTCTGTGTGTTTTTGCATACGGTATCTTACATGTCCACCCATCCATGCTCCCCAATGATCTCAATGGCTTTTAAATGTTCTCCTGCAGTCAGGTACATGTCTGCTGCTGCTCGAGGATCTTTGCTGTTCTTGGCCCAGTCTGCCTGTTTCTTTATCAACAGCTTGGTGTCCTTAGGGTCTGCTGAGCTCAGGAAGTCCTTCAACACACACATGCTTGTGTCATTATATTATTGCTTACAGTAAATATCCACTCTAAACCAAACCTTCACAAAAACATAACAATATTATTCAGGTTTATTAAACAATCAGTTCTGGTTCTTGATTCTGATTGGTTGAGCCGAGTTCTAAGCCGTTATAAATGACCCCTATTAATAACTGAACATAGCCTGAACATCACTTTATTTGATGAAACCTTGCTACGCGTATGAATAAGCGTTTTATAAAAACAATAAGCCCCCCCCGTGAAGGAGTGGGTTACAAGTGCATTTTATGACTGCTGAGGGGGTTTTAGGCACTCCGCTTTGTGTCGTGGTTTGATTAAGCGTGACTTATTGCATATTAATATAAATGAAAATACCCTTAATACTTAAAGGAATAGTTCCCCATAATGAAAGGCATTTTTTGGATGACCTATTACTTTATACATACCTTGGCATACTCAAACATGCGCAGGTCTGTGTACATGCTGAGTGCACGGCTGTCATGCCCAGATCTCCTGTACAGTTTGGCAGCCTCATGGAACTTGCCCTGGTAGGCATAAACATCTGCGAGGAAGAGCAGGTTATCATTTTCGCCTCTCTTCTTCCTCTCCTGCACAAAACACACAAGAATGGATTCAACTTTACAATGGCTTTCTCATCCAGTAAATGTTTACTTATTACAATGTATGACATATCGCTTATTGCTCCCTGAATTCTTTGTAAGTCGCTTTGGATAACACCGTCTGCTAAATGACTAAATGAACAATGTCAGGATGAATCTGTTTTTTTTAAGTTCACCCAAAAATATTTTTTCCATCATTTACTCACCATCATGTTGTTCAAACCCTGTTTGGCTTATTAGATCTTTGAAACCAAAGCACTTACAAACTACAAACCCATGCCTCAAGGACATCTGAAATATTTGTCATGTGGAGTTCATTTTAAAGGTTGTGGTTTCCTTGAGAAGAGGATCCCTATTCAGTCCTATTGTAACATCAAAACAGAACACTAGTTCTAATGATCAATGAAAGCCATCAAGGGTTTACATGACACGAGGGTTCATGATGTAAATTATAATGTAATGAAAAAATATTTCTGTCAGGTTAGTCAGTATTTGCATGCCAGTTTGGATATTTTTGTATCAATTAACAGGCGGATACCAATAGGTCTTCTGGAAAATTGAGAAGGTGATGAATTCCCACTGCGATGCTTCACAATGTCTTGTTCCAGTTCACTTTTAGAGTTACAGTTAGAGTATTTTGCAAAAAATGTTCAGCCATAGTTGTAAAAAACGTTCTGAACTAGCAGTTACATTTAGTTATCGTGCATTTGTATTCCTGACCAATTTGAAAGAGTCCGTTGACTCCAACAGTGGGAGTCATTAGTTCTAGTTCTAAAAAACCCGGAATCAAGACAAGCTTAGTTAGTTCGAGGTAAACTTGCATTTACCGTCATAAAACACACAAGTATTATTCATAATTAAGACATTGTCATCTATGAGAATACTGAGAAACACACTAACAAGGTCCTTGCGGTTTGTTTATACTTACAGTTATTCCTGTATTTGAGCAAATGCGATCTGTCAGGCAGTTTATAAGCAGCCCATCAGCAGCCGAATAAAAGATGTATCAAGAACACTTCATAATAGCTAAATGTATCTTGAATATATTAAATTCACATTTTTAGTTTATTAATACATATGTATCGTCTGACCAAAAATATAAAAATGTATAAAAATACACCAAATAGCATTTTAGTTCATTTCTGTGCTCAACGCTCTCCTTCTGCGTTCGTATAGGTTACAGGAAAATAAATCCGTTTCGTAACAACTTTTCTTAGACCCTTATTGGAGGATTCTCCCGGAAAAGCACTTTGGGTGATGATTTTAATATAATTTGAAACTGATAGATGGAGCGGTGAAACTGAATCATATGTGTTTTGTTGGCAATGAGTGGCAACGTGCTTTAGCGTGTGACTTCACCTAGTGCCATAATCTCAAAAAATTCTGTGTGAAATATAACACTGTACATTAAACCCTAATTATTAGTTGATTTACTAATATTTTTTATTTATTTCTTAATTTAAGAGTGAAATGTTTTTTGTCTAAATGTGTATTTAAATTTTCCTAAGATATATCTCCATATTCTCCTATTTTTTTGCCATAAATTATTTTTATGATTCAACCATTATGTTTGTCAGTGTTTTTGTTCCAAAAACCGCTAATTTGGACATCCGAGGTTTCAGAAGGACAGCGAGGATATATTATTGCTTCACCAAACACACGAAACCACATTCACATTGCATTTACCCACGCCAGCGGGTTCAATAGCCCATTGTTTTCAAAGAGAACTCTAAAAATCAAAAGCATTCCTAGTAAATACCCCCCCCCTTTCCCTTCTCCGTCACTACAATTTGCCCCCCAATTTTTTTTGTTTGCCATGGTTTTTCTAACATGGTTGTTTTTACACTGGACTTGACTGACTACAAACCTGCTACCATTTACAGCCTCTACCAGCCAACCATCAAATGAATAGAATACTGATAATTGCCATTACATTATTAAAATGATTAAGGATAATTTATCTTAATATAACGTATTTAATGCATTAAAAAAAAGTTAATAAGAACGAGATAAGGGCAGTCAAAGCAGCCGTATATTAGCACAATGGACCCTGATGGACATATCAGTGCTGTCATTTATACCGTAGACAACTTACTTCAATGCTGTTGATAAGCTCCAGATAGCGCAGATCTCGAACCCTGATGAATGCCTGTACACAGAGAGACGGATATATATAGTCTGATATTTGGATTTTAATGAGCTTAAAGAATATATGTGCATATCTGACTTTTTTTGC
Source organism: Barbatula barbatula (assembly GCF_947034865.1). NCBI lineage: Eukaryota > Metazoa > Chordata > Actinopteri > Cypriniformes > Nemacheilidae > Barbatula > Barbatula barbatula. The sequence continues at coordinate 2,634,220 of NC_136774.1, read as the reverse complement.
TGTGTTGAAATCAAGTCCCTCCAGGGCCTCTGTGGCCAGATCTCTCCAATCATTATCTGTCACACCTAGACAAGCGATCTGATATGCCTCCTGAAACATCCCACGTTCTAGATACTGATACATGGGAGCAGACTGCAAAGAACAAGCATAAAGACAATGAGTTCAGACTAAAAGATACATCGGAATAGAAATACTATTTGAATGTATAATAATACTTAATTTAGTTATCTATTAATTTGACTTCTCATTCACTATTCTATACATGAGTTCACTAATAAAGTTCCTTCTGTAAACTAACATCAACAAAGATGAATAAATGCTAAAAACTTTATCATGTATTTGTAATGTGACGTTAATCAGAACTCTCCTTATACCTGTGGCACCTCGACAGCAGCCATAGAGTACACGTGCAGGCAAAAGATCTTGGAGCCGTTGTAGCCCACTACAAAGCCATTGAGTTTCTGCTGGTGCACAGGAAAGTTACTGGCCTTGATATTCAGATATCCGCTCCCAGAGAAACACAGCATGTCTTCACACTGCGTGTTCCACGCCACGCTGTTTGCATTGGGTTCCTAGAAAAACGACATGCAAATGCTAATGCATAAGATGAAGGAGTACGGGTGCATTTGAGATGAACGTTATCTGACCACATGGCTTGAAGAATAAAGACCTGGAAGAGTAGCTCTTTTGTGTGGATGTCATACACGAGGCATGTGTTGTGTTCGTCCACAACAGCTAACTTGCTCCGTGATGTGCTCATGTCCAGACAGCGCACCGATGTGTTTTGCTTCAGCAGTGTAATGGCGAACAGATTATCCACAAAAATCTTGAGAATCTACAATCAGGAAGAACATTTCACACATTTGCGAATTCGTGTTGATTGATGTTACAATAAGAAATGAAACTGGAATTCTTTATAATTCATGCATAAAAACATAAATACAATTGGAAAATGTTCAACAATTTTAGGACGGGCTCTGATGTAATTACATACAGCTCCATTTTTCAGTCCAACCAGAAGCCCCTCTCTTCCAGCTGGGCCTCCGATCACTTTGATGTAGCGAATGAGAGACTCCATTAACCACTCTTTCTCTTTGACAGCCGTGAAGGACAAACACTGCAGTCTCTTTTCCTGCACGCATATATACAGAACAGAGATTATCTTTACTATTTTTATCTCATTTTTAAATTAAATGGTACAATAATGTAAAATAAAAGATCTCAAAATCCATTGAAACTAAAGGCTTATGCATAATTTTTTTTATAAATTGTGCCTCAATATGGGAATACAAGGCATGAGTGGGATGATGGGAGTTGTCATCTTCATCTCTATTGAATATGGAAATTAATATGATGGGATTCACAAATCATGTTCACGGAAGAAAAAAATACATAGTTTTATAACAGCTGATCGCATTACTTAATTTTATTTTAATGAATTAGCCGTAAGTAACATAATGTTGAATGCAAAATTATTACTCGTATATCAATTTATTTGTTGAATTAAAATAGAGGGGAAACAGCACAGTTTACAATTATTTTAATTTATTTATATAACAATTATAATATACTGTACGAACACTGGACCTACTGTAAAGCATTTCCAAAATTGCTTATTTACTATATATGTATATCACATTCTGTATTTGTGTGCTGTTACATGGTTTACTTAAGACAATACTGACTGGTCTTGTCAAATCTAAGTTTTTTTAGAATCCGAAGAGTTTTTTTATATTTAGGATAACGTACGATTTTACATATTCATCAAATCATTATGTAATGTTGAAAGAGTATTATGAAAGAGTATATCAGTTGCTTGGATTAAATGTATTTCTGTTTAAAATGTGTTTTATTTACAAATAAAAGTTGCTCCGGGACATCTGTCTATTTGACTGAATGGCAAGCTTTTAAAGATTAAAGAATACATTTTGAAATGAATGTTACTGGGCAGCTGATGGGCTTAGTATAGCAGTTAGGAGGCATTTTGCCCTACTTTTCTAGACAAAACACTTTTTGTGTCTGTGTATTGGGTTTGTTGAGCTTGAATGGACCACTTCAGTGGTCACATCACAGTGTGTCAAAAGAGCCTAGTCAAACCCTGACCGTGAAATACTCTCTACTCTACAGTTTTCTTTATTTGATCATTCTTATACTGCATGACTAGACATCTCTCAGGCTGGGGTTAAAGAGATCATCACAGAGAATATGTAGCTCTGTTGAAGAATTGTTTGATTCATCAATGACTGCAAGCCGTCTGTTCCCAAAAGGCACATCCACAACATCATGCTGTATTCCTTTCATTATTTATTCTTCAAGCATACAGTATATTTTAGTCTCTACACATTTACCACAAACAGCCAATATGATCTGTACAAGTGAATCTCACCAAAGAAGCTGTCCATATAAAAAAATCTGTAGATGTAGATTTTTATAAAGTTAATAAAAAACATAACGCTTCATTGAGTAAGCTCTTTATACACCTCTGAAGGCATAGCTACTGTATGTATATTATATTGCATTTCTATCAATAGATCATCCCAAAAATGACCGGACCTTTTAACAATCGCATCGATTCACATCAAAAGCTGTGTCGAGCAGTTCTTTGATGGATGCCCTTTTTCTACCACTTGGAAGTAAATGGATATGTGGTATTATAAAGAAAGTCATATTCAGTCAGGACAGGAGGCCTTGAGTAAGACATGGGGAAACTTTCTTTCTTGGCATTTGTAAGTGGCTGCTGAGTGTAAATCTATAATCAGCATTTCAAGTTGAGTAAAACAATGAAAATAAAATGACAATGAAAAGTCAAATCTGTGTGGAAAAGGTGTGTTATGTAAGGTGGTGAGAAAATGGATAGAGAAGAACCCTCAACCACCCACTGGCCCAATGGCGGAGTCTAGTTCATCATTCATTGTCGTGTGATGTCTAAGATGAGCATGCAAAGTCTGTGGGAAGTTCATTGTATTGGATAAGGCCCTGTGTTTCTCCGGATGTGTAACCTTTTGGTATGGACACCTTGGCTCAAGCCTTACTCTCTTAGGTTTTTGAAGGTTGTACCTGACAGAGTATGATGTGCTGGGAGCAGACGACAAGTAGGTTGCACTCAAATCGCCTGCAGATTTTCTCTTTGACACGGTAGTGCATGTCAGAGGAGTCATCAGAGCAGAGTTCATAGATGAGAATCTTCTCAGGTAGCTGGATAGCAAGCCTGCTGCGGTAGATAGCGATCTTCTTCACAAGCTCACGGCACTTGATTCGCACTATTAAAGAAACGTTCGACAAAAAAAGTAAGAAAATACTGTTACAGTGAGTTGGCAACAGCTACTGCCATTGACATGAATAGCAATCTCTATTTCTGAATATGTGATATGAACAGTTTTTGAGAATGTGAGACTACAACATCTACAGATTTAGATGAGACGTCACCTTTCTGCTCAGTAATGAGGTGTTGTACGATGACATCAGTCATACTGTCCCTGTAGGCGTAGCGGTCCTTATATAAGCCATGAACTGTGCTGAAGATTAGCTGAAAAAATGCTATTGTGCCATCCTGACAACCTAAAACCTGTCCAGTGAAGGAACACAAATGGAAAAATACTCTTCAGAAAGAGCTATGCTGATGCACTACATCTACGTAAAACTTACAGGCTGTGTCCGACGTAGTGCTGTCCAAATTTATAGTAGAAATTATGGAGTGCACTCCTATGGTGCATCGCAATAACAAGTGTTCAACCGATGTACACCATCAAGTTTAAGTTGAATGCATTTTGGCGTCATTGCAAAAGATGTGCCTGCTGCACTTCTGGAGGACTGAGTGTCTGAATTCACCCTCTCCGTTTTACTAGCTCTTTCAAAAAAGTTATACAATGCTGAAATATCAATTCTTTTGGATGGTGTGCTTATTTTCCTTACGTTGGTTGCATAAAATGTATGAGAAATTTATATTTTACATAAAACACTCGGTCCTTCAATTGGACTATATTAGTGAACTCATGTATAGAATAGTGAATGAGGGTATACGGGGGGATTTCAGACACAGCCAGAGTCTCTTACATCTCATTTTCTGATTCTGACATGTGCTGTAGGATTTGACACCTTCAGTCTGTCTTACTATTTATAAGCATTTCTAAATAGAGAGATGTGACAACCAGAAAGGCTTGAATATTCATTTAATTAAAACGCTCGGTGAATCTCATAAAAACTGTCAATAACATGTCCAGATAAAATTACCTAGCAAAACTCTGGCTTGCAGTCAACTTCATTTTTTACATCACAGGCCTGTTTTTGTGAGATTCACCAAATGTATCTTAATCAATTGTATGACAAACAAACCACATAATTGGACTCTGGCTTCACACGGCACGTCCAGACCCAGGAGTTCTTTTCACCGATGGTGCCGAGCCGAACACCATCTTTTGTGTAGAGCGAGGCCTGTTTATCTGAGCCGCCCATCACAATGTATTCACCCCTTGAGAAGAAACTCACGCAGCATGGGTCAAAGTTCAAATGCCTGTCCTTCCCTATCTGAAAAGACAAAAAGAACATAACTCAAGAACAAAAATCATCATACTTGTTTTGTAGGTAGCCCATCATATTCTGCCAACGGAACAAATTTGATTGCAAACTTATTTTGTTACTTCTGTAGCATAAACAAAGCAAAGTGAATCTAAGGGGCCGTTTACACAAGACCGTTTTCAAGTGAAAACGCAAAACAATTTATGCGATTTGGCTGTCCGTTTACATGGAAACGGCGTTTTAGGGGACTGATAACTCAAACTTTTTTAAACGGGTGTGGGGTTGTGGTATGCACGTGTACATCCAAACACAACGAAGGAGAAATAAATACATCAATGGCGGATTACATGGGTTCTTTTGCGCTGTTCGATAGTTTGTTAACGCTTCTCCAGCAAAGTGTAGATTTACTACACCAGTGCTATAACCACCAGCGGAGACAACATTTTATCTACAGCAAAATCTTAACACTCATTCACGGCGACGATGGTTTTTTTAACTTGTTTTTGGATCAGACCCTGGAGGACGAGTAGATGGAGGTACAACTTTGTCGAAGGCGTTGTTAACGCAATTCAATGGAAGGAAATCTTTCGAATGTCCAAACATTTCGCCATCTTGTTTCGCGATCTTGTTTAGGTGCGCACGCTTCTCTTTCACTATGAACGAGGAGAAATCCAAGGTCACATATCTTTCCTAGCGTTTAGTAGTAGTAGCAGTAGAAGTAGTAGGGATCCCCAACTAAGACGACTTGTAATAACCTTACACTACTAGCATTTGTAATTAGAAACATATGAAATACTTTAATTTCTTAATTATAATATTTATTTTTTCAGGGCACTAAAAAGTATCGCACACATGTGACTTCAGAACCACTGCACTGCTCTAATTTGTTATTAGCTGGTCTGATGTGTTTTAGTAATGTGTGCATAAGAATGATGATAATGATATTGCAGTCCGAGACTGGCCACATTATGATAACAAAAGAGAGGCAAAAAGAAAGCAAGTGGACAGATTATGTTTCATATTTGGAAATGCATGTCCACATTTAGTCCCTTGTTTCAGCTCTTACATCCAACTCTCTGTATTGCTTGGCCAAAACTATGCCAAATGAGTTTCCTAAATGGCCTTTATTGTACTGTGTACATACATTTGTAGGCTGTAGAATGTCAGACCACCAGAACACAGAGCATATGTTTCCCTTCATTGATGGGACACACCCCCATTTCTCTTTTCTCAAATACCCCCATGCTGAGGACAACTGCATATTTTACATGCTCCTGTTAATCGCAGTTTAATGTAAACAGCATGCTGAGTGTTTGCTCAGACACCCCTGGAGGCGACAAATACAACCATAAAGATCATTGCATTTTTCCTTAATACTATACTTTCCATGTGTGCTGTACGCCAGAAGGAAATGCAGGCCAAATGACGATAGTTTTATAGGACGTAAGTGTTTGTTCAAACAATATGTTTTGTGCAGTGTCTCACAGTACATGGACTACACAGGTAAGCATAAGGTGAGCAATTAAGACTGCACCCCACAATGCACTGCACATCTCCCTAAACATGCTACAATCTTGAGCCTGGGTCTGCATTTAAAACAAACATAAACTTGATCAAACCGATTTGCTTTAATGACATGACACATTTGACACTTTAAATCCAAATTAAACACTAGAAATGTGTGTTGGTTATATACATATGATGTTTCCCTTATAGCCTTGTCATACTGGAATGCACAAATGCACTGCGCATGTCATAATTTCACATGTATGGTCACAGTTACGTATGTCTGTGTAATCTATTATTGTTCCACAATCATGTGATGAGTGACATTATCGGGGATGCCTTATATATCTGCCTGACCTAATGTTGTTCTCTCTCCTTTTGTTCCTCTCGGAGGATCACAAGAACTGCTCTTTGCTCACTTCAGCGATTTATTTTTGTTAGTTTCATTTGTTGTTCGTTTTATATTTTTGTATACTTTTAGTTCCCTCTTTGATTAGTTTGGAAGAATAGCGAGGGAAGCTGTGGCCCGGAAATCCGTTTTCTTTTATTTTTAAGGTACGATCTTCCCCGGAGGACAGGTGTAGTCAGATTGTCTTTTTGTTTCCTTAGCTACCATACCTGTTACAATGAATTATTTCGTTTATACATATTTCGTATATATACTTGTTGATATCATCCTGTTATGAATGTTTGTGGAATTTATTTAGTTTTTTTTATTAAAAGAGACGGATTCTGTGGTTTATTTATTTTCGGTCATGACCAACAATTTTGGAGCTTTTTTAATTGGTTTTGGCCCGTAACAATCACCAACACGTATTTCAGTCCAGTGAGTTGGCAGCACTGTGATGTGTTCCTGAGAAACCCATGGAGGCATACCGACTGTATGTACATATTTATATTAATGTTAATGTTGCAGTGGCAATGTAATATCTAAGAAATAAAAAAATTAAATAAAAACTACTCTGTGAAATCTTTAGCATTACATTACATTTACATTTATTCATTTGGCAGACGCTTTTATCCAAAGCGACTTACAAGTAGTTTTTATACAGTGACACATTACTGCAGAGCAATCAGGGGTAAGGTGCCTTGCTCAAGGGCCCTTCAGTCATGACCTGCTGGCACTGAGATTAGAACCGGCAACCTTCTGATCACAAGCCCAACGCATACTGTAGCCCTTTTCAGATTACTGTAGCCCTTTTCAGATTAAATGACAAACGTGCTAACAAGATTGATCAGTGATGTTCTAACTGGTGAACCAGAACAGGAAACCAACATAAAAATATGTTTAAAAGCACAAGTAACAGACTGTTTTCAGACAGACACTAACCTGCTTGCCACTTAGTTGGTAGAAAGACAGCTTCTGCCCCCAATCGGCCACTGCTAATATATCATTGTGTTCATCCCTGAAACACGTACATACAGAGATTAATGTAACTTTGTACATAATGTTTCCCCATAAACATCTGCATTGTAGCCTCCAACCCTGAACATGCATCACGAGCAGGGCATGACGTTAAAGGGAAACTTCAACCAAAAATGAAAATTCCTTCATCATTTACTCATCTTCCAGTTGTTCCAAATCTATATAATTGTCTTTGTTCTGATGAACACAGATACATATATTTGGAAGCCTACTATGGGAGTCAATGGGGGTCAAAATCTGTCTGGTTATAAGCATTCTTCCAGATATCTTTTTCTGTGTTCATCAGAACAAAAAAAATGTATACAGATTTGGAACAACTAGAAGGTGAGTAAATGATGACAGAATTGACATTTTCAGGTGAACTGTCCCTTTAACGTTATTGCTCACCAGCCACTGTGGCTATACAGTTGGGCTCAAAAGTTTGCATACCCTAAACTGTAAAAATACAGTTCTTTCAGAATTGTTTATATAATTTTTGAAATACAGTCAAAAACCGTAATATTATAGAAAAAGACCACACGTTTACAAGAAAACGTGAAAAATTTAATTTTACAGGGGGGAAAAATATTTTACAGTTTATTTCTGGCGCCCTATCTGTCAGAAACGTCTTACAGTTGCTTTTTAAAATATGGTAAAAAATGATACATTTACAGAAAAAGACATAAATTTATCATTGGGGGAAAACAATTTAACATATATCCTTATTTCCTATAATTTTACAGGGGAAAAAATATTTTATTACAGATTTATTGAGTATTGCACAAACTCATACAATGTATAGTATAATGCAATGTAAGCCGCTTTGGATAAAAGCGTCTGCCAAATGCATAAATGTAAATGTATTGGAACTTTAAACTGGATGGGTTCTTTGGTCATATGAATTGAAAAAATGAACACTCAAGATAGCTTCGCTGAATACAGGGATAAAAAAGTACCCTACGTGTAAAATTAAATCTAATGCTGCATCTTTAATGTTTTGAGCCAAATTCTGTGCTGAAAATCCTGGATGTCATGTTTAAATAGATGGAATGATAAATTCTAGCAAATATCAACAGATACAAATATCTAAACCTTGACTGTCCCTGCCAGAAGTCATAAAAGAGGCTAAGGTTCAATATGACTGTGACCTGAAAGTAAACATAAACATAAAAACAAAAATGAGTCACTGAGCAAAAAACTAAGCTTCTGCCATGGCCTTCCCACTTTCTAGACCTGAACCCTGTAGCGATTGAGTGGAGAGAACTGAAGAGGAGAAATCTGAAGGCTCTGGAGCGATTCTCTATAAAGGAAATGTCTCAATCTCTTCTCAGGTGTTCTCCAAACTTTTTAGGTGAAGCTGTTATCTTGACAAAAATAAGATGTTGTAAAAGGGTATAAATAATTATGAGCAATGTGTATTACAGAAAATCACATTTATTTTAGAATGACACCCCCCTATTTAGATGTCTAATTCTCCAGTGAAAGGTTTTATTTCTGTAACATTTTTCAAGAAAAGATTGAAAGGCTTAACAATGCCGATTTATTTTCACATTTACCTAGTGTAGTTAAATCATCTGTATGTTGATTTAACATTTCTTACTACATAAATAAGATAAACACTCACATACAAACACTAATAAAACTTTTCATGGAAAAACTGCCATTTCCAGAAATGTTATCGAAATGTGTAAGGATGGTTGCTGTGGTGCTCTGGGTGGTTGCTACGGCCTTAAAAGTGGCTGTTCCAGTATATACTAAAACACATACTCAACAGACACTTTAGCCTGAGAGCAGTGCACTAAACACAAATTACAAGTGGTGAAACATCTCCCCCTTGAGTTGAATAAACACACTACTCCATTCAAATAAATTCATTTTAGCTTGTATAATCAGAGAGATAAAATACAGAAAACATTATTTATCAAGCAGTATAATAATATACAGTGGCTCTGAAATGTATCGGGACACTTAAATCGCACATTAAAGGAATAGTTCTGTCATCATTAATTTACCCTCAAGTTGTTTCCAACCTATATACATATATTTGTTCTGTTAAACACAAAGAAAGATATTTGTAAGAATGTTAGCCATTTTCAGTTCTGTGACATCATCCCATACCATAGTAGGAAAAAAATATTGTATCTTTTACTTTAGGAAGTAAGGAAAACAAACTGTTCTCGGGCACCTTTGACTACCATTTAATTTTTCCTACTATGGCAGTCAACGATGTCACAGAAATCGAGAATTTCTAACATTCATCCAAATATCTTTCTCTGTGTTCCTCAGAACAAAGTAATTCATACTGGTAGGACATGACGCTGAGTGAATGATGATAGAATTTTCATTTTTGTGTGAACTATCACTCATTGCATGTCACAAAATGACATGTCATTGCAAAAAATCTCATATTTATTTTAAAGACAAGCAACAAGCAGCTGTGAAGCAAAACATTTCACATGTAGAAATGGTAAAAGAATAAATACAAAGTTCAGATAAAAACAGACAGTAGTACAAACAGAGAAAGCTAGATACCCAGGTACCCAGGGTGGTTGCTACAGTGTTGCTATGTTGTTGTTAAGGTATTCAGGATGGTTGCTGTGCTGTTGATAGGTGGTTGCTAGGGGGTGGCTATGTGGTTGTTAGGTTAACCTAGGTAGAGGTGACAGGGTGTTGCTAATAGTAACAGTAGTAATGGAATTATGTAGTTTTGACGTGCTGCTTGCCCCTAAAATAATACAAATGACTATCAATCTTAGATGACATTTGTTAGACGGCTTGGGCGGGCATCCATTAACTCCTCCCCTTCAACTGTCAGTCTGCTCCAAGCTCCATTTCAAAATCCAACGGCTGGTTTTATACATCCAATCAAAGAGAAAGACAAAGCCAGGCCCAGCAACCCCTACCCGTGAAAGGTACCCAGCTATAGAAACGCAAACAAGGAATCAACATGTAAACTCAGCCCAGGGAAGTGATGGGTCCCCAACAAGTAAACTCGGCCCTGGGAAGTGATGGGTCCCCAACAAGGACTATGATGCCCAGCAGCTACAAGGCCGATACTCCCGCATACTTTGACCAGAGTAACTAACATCGGTACATGGAACATGAGAACCATGTGGGAGACAGGAAAGACTTTCAAGGTACCACTGGAGATGAAGAACTACAAGCTTGCTCTGCTAGGAGTTAGTGAGACCAGATGGACGCAATCTGGACAGAAGCGACTAGCCTCGGGAGAGATGCTACTGTACCCAGGGCATGAAGAGGACAACACTCCTCACACACAAGGAGTTGCACGGATGCTCTCAAAAGAAGCAGAGAGAGCACTCATAGGATGGGAAGCGCATGGATCCAGAATCATTACAGCATCCTTCCCTACCAAGAGGAAAATTATCACGATCAACGTTATGCACCCACCAATTAAATAAACAAGGATCAGTTCTACGATAGACTACAGTCTATAGTGGAGAAGTATCCTGAGAAAGACATCACCATCTTGATGGGGGACCTAAATGCTAAAATTGGAATGGATAACCACGTTACGAAGGTGTCATGGGGCAGCATGGGCTAAGAGTTAGGAATGAGAACGGTGAGAGGCTGGCAGACCTATGCACATTGAACTTGATTATCATGGTTGCATGTTCCCCCACAAAGACATCCACAAAGCCACATGGGTTTCTCCAGATCACACAACAAAGAACATGATCGACCTTGTGGTGGCCAGGCTAAAACTGAAGCTAAAGAAGAAATAGATGGCAACACACATTGTGCAAATGTAGTACAACACCACCTTGCAGAGTTATACTAGGAAGCTGCTAGAGTTCAAGATAAACCTCGAAAACAAGTCTAGGGCAATACAGGACCTGCTGGAAGAGGATGGTACTCTCCAAAGCAAGGGGAAAGAGATAAAGGAAGCAGTTACATTGACATGCCAGAAAGTGCTTGGCCCAAAGAAGCACCAACATAAAGAGATAATCTCTTGTGGTGAGCCGCCTAGCTCTCAATCAACATCACCGTGGAAACGGGCACAATCAGTGAACAGATGAGACACTAGAAAACTTCGTAGAGCTTTTAAATAGACCAGCACCAAAAATAAACAGCTGACACAGATCTGCCCATAAATGACAACCCACCCACAAGAAAGGAACTTAGGAAGACCATTAAGCAATTTAGAAATGGAAAAGCAGCAGGACCAGACAGCATCCGAGCGAAGGCGCTGAAGTTAGACATAGAAACAACGGAAGGGATGTTCCACCCACTCTTCAAGAAGATCTGGGAGGGGGAACAAATACCAGCCAATAAGGAAATAGGGACATCTTATCAAAATCCTGAAGGAAGGAGACATCAGTAAATGATCAAAGTATGAATTATAGAGGTGGATGCCTTTATTAACCTGGGTAGCATCATCAATAAAAAAGGGGGCTCAGATGCAGACGTCAGGGCGCGGATAGGGAAAGCACGGACTGCATTTGTACAACTTCGGAATATCTGGAGATCCAAGGAACTGTCAGTTAAAACTAAAGTCAGGATCTTCAATATGTACATCAAGGCAGTTTTTTTGCACGGATGCCGAAACCTGGAGAACTACTGCTGCCATCACCAAGAAAGTAAGGGTTTCATCAATAACTGCTTACGCAAGATCCTTCATATCAGTTAACCAGAAACCACCAGAAACCAGAACTCTGGCGGAAAACAAACCAGTTGCTGGTAGAGGATGAAATCAAGAAATAAGACAAGCCCTAACATGGAACCCCCAGGGCAAGCGAAAAAGAGGCAGATGGATAAACACATGGCGCCGAGAACTGGAGGCACATATAAAGACCATGAATATCAACTGGAACCAACTAGAGAAGAGAACCCAGGATAGAGACTCTTGGAGATCCCTTGTCGGTGACATATGCACCAGAAGGGGTAGTAGGCATAAGTAAGCGGACATTAAAGCTCCACTGCAATGCATTGGAACGTGCAGCATAATTTGATGTGTTGATGTTATTTCAACTGAAAAATGCAGAGAGTGCGAGACATATCAAGTGACCCCGCCCCCTTTTAATGTTAAAATGTTTAATGTAATGTTTAATGTAACTTTAATGTTAAGGATTACACTGTCTGAATCATTCCCCATCTAGTGCATTATGTGTCATTCATTATGTGTAAAGCGGATTTTATTGGACGAGAACTTAGACTAGAGGCTGTCGTAGCTGTGGATATATGAAATAAGGAACTCCTTTTGGATTTTTGATTATTAAGGGTACCTTAACAGTTTACTGGGTTGGGGGCTCTTTTGGAGCAGAGAGTAAGGGTGGGGGCGTAATATGTCCATCTGATAGTTTTTTTCAGTTGTTATATTTCGTAAAACTTTGAAAATACCAATAAAAAGACAAAGTTTATGTAGGTGAGAATTTCATAGAAGTATCTTACTTGGATGGGTTCCAGGCAATGGACCAGATAGGCGAGGAAGAGCCGCCTGGTCGCTCAATCTTCACTTTCTCTTCTCCATTTTTATTTCTGATGCTGACCACCCCACTCATCATGCCCAGAGCCAAGTACTGCCCATCATTAGTCCACCTGACATAACAACAAAAAATGGAAAATTGGAAAAAAAGCTGGTTGTCAACTCAAAAACAACATAATGTTCAATGCTTTGAGATGTTTCTTAAAAACTAAATAGATTTCATAACTCACCCACAACATGTGATCTTACTGCTAACCTTGTGTTTGGAAACAGACTTCTGCTCAGGAGACCACAAACCTGCAGTCCAAGGCAAACATGTCATTAGAGAAGTTGTCTAGGGCTGCGTTTCAGCAATTAATAGACAGGTGCATCTGCAGGCAGCTAAGCATTGTTGTGGAACACGTGAGTCACGTGACACTGCCTCTTGCGGCAAGCAATTTGCAATCCAATCAGCATAACCCTGTGATGACCCCCTCTGCTTGCTTAATTTATGTAGAGAGATGTGTCAAAAAGTTAATTGTTTGTGTTGCTTGAAAATGATTGCTTTAATTCATGTTTTGCAGATATAACCTTATAATTCTAGGCAGAAAGTGGTTTTTCAAATAGGAGGTTCTATCTGCGTACCTATTCCAATAATCCCCATTTATTTTGAGAAAATATCTGACAAAAAAAAAACGAAAACACTTAATATGTTCAGATAATGTGTTTGATACAACATGGCAAAGTATTTCAGTTTCAGGTAGTGATCCATACCATCATGGAGACTCTGGAACAACCAGTTAATATACACTATACAAACACACTTACCAAAATCTCCTGAGGAACATGAAGCCAGTTGGTGTGTGACAGGGTTATAAGCCACACACTGGATAGAATCATTGTGACTACAAGACATAAAAAATGTAACAATTACAACAATACAGTACTACAGTATCATTTTAAGTATTATTCATAGCTTAAGGCTAAATGCAGAGTGAAACTACAGCAGAAAAAACAACAGTGGGTCTCATTCACTAAGTATGCGGACGCAAAAATTCCTGCGTACAAACGCTTTACGAACAAATCATGATTCACAAAATCTTTCGTACGGAAATGTATTCTAATTATAAGAGAAAAGATAGGAACAGTTGAAAGCACACATATGCAAAAATCACCAGTCTCTTTCTTCCCTTTTCTCTCCCTCTCCCTCTCCCTAAAACAAAATGACAAAATGCATGTTTCATCTCATATATATATATATATATATATATATTTTTTTTTTTTACGCGTAAATGTATATTTCATTTTAAAATGATTTCATCATATACAGTGAAGGAATAAGAACATCTGCTTTAGACTATAGCTCGAGCTGCGAGGTTTCTCTGAATAACTGTGCTTTAACAGCCGGGAACTCTGCAAACCTTGTGTCTGTCTACAAGGTGTTTTATTGTGTATGAACTGAATTTGAGGACTGCACACTTGGAAGTAATTGCGAGAGCACGTCTGTAGACTGCGTCACATGGGGTTACCTTGAGTAACTTTGACTTAAGTGGCGACAGGTGGTAAAGGAAAGGTTAGCCGGAAAGCCCTAATGGAGATGGACTGGGTTTGTTTTATGCAAATGACAAAACTTGTGCACGCGGCCGCTCATTTAGAATACCCCAAATTCACTAAAATTACGACGAGAGTAAGAACAAATCCATGTGCGTACGCATGTGTTGTGAATAGGGCGAAACTTTTCCTGAGAGGTTCAAATGTGCGTATAAATACAAAAATGTACGCAATTATTAGTGAATGAGACCCAATGTTTAAAGAAATACTCCAAAACAACATATCGTAAAATAAACATTTAAGCAAAAAAATATCTCACGTGTATTTTAGGATACCCTCTAGTTTTGAGGTCCAGATGATAATGCTTTTATCTGCTGAACCAGATGCAAACCGTTTTCCTAGAGAAGATGAGAGGAAGGACTTACAGTAATGACAGCTAGCCATATGCAGGGGCGGAGCATGTAGCGCTGGTGACATCACATACGAATTAGCATTCATGCGTTTGGACTAGTGTTGGCACTATAGCTGTCACATTATACTGTACTAAATTCTCACATTGTTTCTGTTCTGTTGTCAAACATGAACCGAGTATAAGATAGTGACTGAATCCGACCCAATAATACCTCATGTTTAATACAACCAGCAGTCACTTTGACTGCTGCTAAAAAATCTGACCTTGACATTGTCTGACAAAATCACCACATCTACATTGAAGTGCAGCTACATGCGGGGATTTTAGCTATTCCTTATTGGTCTCATGCTGCACAACGCCTTTACTGCTGATGCTCTTTCTCATCATTTGTTGCAGAATTATGAGCGCTTCTTTGATTTTAAAGTGCAGAAAATTTGGCACAAATTCTGAAATATGGGGAAATAGACTTTATATTATAAAATACAAGATACACTGAGCTAACCACATGCGTGTGGGCCCTAATGTAAACCGTTGCTGACGATTGGTTTCCGTCTGAACCACAGAAAGTAATCCGAAAATATATAAATGGAGTAGTCAATCTTTAACGTCAATCAATAGTACTTAAAAGACCTTTAACCACTAGTTTTATTTATGCAAAATTATTTACATCAAAGATACGCTTGATCTTATGAAAATCATCTGCTTAAGTCTACAACAGACAATTATACATGCATATCACTACGGCTGCAAACGCATTCAGCTAGCTCTGTGTCCACAGACATTCTTGGCAGGGTTGCCAGATCAGCGTAATACAACCTGCCAGATGCTCAATCAAAAGTAGTCTAATGAGTTTAAATTACATAACATTATTTTCATCATTTCAACATTTTTATTTAGATAGGGACAGCTGGAGAACCAAATCCTTCTACCTTTAACCTCTGTAAAACAACATGCGGCAAAAGTTTTAGAGAAGTCTAGTTAAGCAGGAAAATTATAGACTTGGCAGCCCTGGTTTCCCAACTGGCTTGGACCAGAGCTTTTGAAAGATAGAGTTACGGCACACTTTGATCGCACGTCACGCAGTCACATGGTTCATGGAGCTCTCAATAATTCTAAACTCTTAAGTGGTAATAACTTTCAGATCACGAGTCACAAGTTTTTTGCTAATACATTGGTTCATAATAAATTATTGTTATTAAAAAGCAACATAATTTAAGTATTCGTTAAATAATTTCCCTCCAAATGTATGTTTAAACCATTTTAGTTTATGACCAATACTTTCACCTTATTGCACTGAGCACTGAGAGTTTGGGAATATTCACAAATAATTTGTACATTTCTACATTAAAATGCGCTAAAAAATTTAATTTTCAAATGATCGAAATAGGTGCTAAATTCATATGAACCAACAGAAATTGTGTTTGACAAAAAGTTTACAGTATATTTAATTGTTAACAGTGTTACTCATTAAAGCAAAAAAGAAAGGTCTCGTGTTATTATTTGATGATGATAATTCTATTGTGTATTAAGGACACTTTTCCTCATGTTCACACAACACATAAAAAATAACGACAAATTAAAGCGCATTTCGTGTTGTTTCATTCTTGCTATGAACGGATTTGAAATGATCCATCACTGTATGAAGTAATCCACAGATAAATGATATATCCTGCACTCCTCCAGTTAGACTCATTTTCAACGTCTCATATATCAAATCGTTCATCTTCAGTCTCAATAAATCCGTCACAGCAAACAGTGACTCATAGTAATGTGCTCAAGTTGTGTGTGTGTGTGTGTGTGTGTGCGTGCGTGTAAACTTGTCAATGACGACATGGACCCCGGACAACTCAGTGATGCGAGTGACCCACGCAGTTTACTAACACTACTGCATTGGTGGCTCCTTGTCTTTACACAGAAAATCACAACTAGAAGAAAGTCCAAATATTCAGCCCTGGTGTTGTCTTCGCAAAAAAACACTGTACTGCACTTAATGGACTGTCATTTGTAACTACATTACGCCACAATGGAGACACTGTTTCATTATCAGCACAGTGAAATGCTGAAGAGTTGCAGTTTAATTTCCTCCTAAAGGGCTACATTAGGACCTGCATTAGCTTTATTTCGAATGCTTTTAAGTTGAAGCTTTAAAATTTGTATTTCACTGGGACTTTAAAGATAGATGCGCATGTGTACAAGATCAGGATGGGCCTGCTTGGGACACCTAAAATATGTTTTTAATGTATTTAAGGGTTAGATAAGTGCGTTGTTTGCCACCCCATATAAACTGCTGGCCTCTGCCTGGACACCCAAAATCCCTGGCTCCGCCTGTGGCCATATAAACTGTAAGACACAATTATATATTTACTTACCATCTTTAGCATAAGCTACACAATATACTGTGTCTTTATGTCCCTTTAACGGCTGTATCAGTGTGCCATCAGCTGTGTCATATACCTGAAACACATTGCACATATCTGTACTTTAAACCAGTACTCATTACATAACTGTAACTTAAAAACATTTTGTTAACATTAACTTTTGAAACATTTATGTCGACCTTCATCTTTTTTAACAAACATTCTCGAGATGCAGGTAAAAACAGGGGTGGGTTATCCTGATCCTGGAGGGTCAACGAGGCAGGTGTGTTGGAGCTGGTTGGGTTTAAACTTTGCAGTAGAGTGACCCTTCAGAACCAGGGGCATTTTCCAAACGGAGGTCACCATTCCTATGCCCGACTCCCTTGAAGGGCTGAACCTTCAAAGTGAATTCTTTGAAGGGTGTAGGGCATGCACCTTTTTCAGCCTGCCGCCATGTTGATTTCAAAACGAGGCTGAGAGGGATAAAGGTCCAGAGCGCTGTTAGCTAACACTAACTCTTTTCAGTAATGACACACTTTCATTGGCCAGAATGTACACGTGTATATGACGTGTGTTGCATGTTTATTGTGACACACTCGGTTACGCTTCCTCACACAAATGTGTTTTTATATTACTGATCTTAATGTAAAACACAGATATTTTTATCATATTCACTTTATCAGTGAAAAAGAAAACAAAATGTCCACATCAGCATCATACAGGAAGCATAAAGTGTCTGACCTGACGAGTGTCTCTTTAAGGGGGAAGCACATTCTGTATGCACGAGCGTCAAAGTCTACTCCTAATGCAAGCTGGACCAACTTTAATGCCGTTTGGAAAGTGCAGCAAGATTAGCCACCCCTGGCAGTACAGACACATTTACTTAGAATAGAAAAAAATATATTTATAAATTGGTAGAAACATAATATGTGCATATTATCTTCAAAATAACATATTTTGGACGTAAGTGGTTTCCAAAATTCTGCATATGTAATAATGCATGTGAAATATTGTCTAGATAAGCAGGACTCTAGGTTTTGAAGGGTAAGATGCTTTACCAGAACTCTGTTTCCAGCTGCCACTATCAACTGAGTGCCGTCCGGTTTGAAGGCAAGATCGTAAATACTGAAACAACGGAAGAAAGAGACTGTTAAACAACTACATTTATTACGAAAATAAAATGATAATAGCATAATCACCCCAGGCCAAATAGTTCTTTACAGCTGTTTCCATGTGTCCGAAATTAAATTTGCCATTTCAAGTCAATTTAGAAAGAAAACACCATTTCCACGATGGAAACGGAAATTGAAAAATATCTTTAGTACTCTTTTGGTGTCACACTGTAATGAAAACGAACAGCAATGCAAGTTGGGTGTTGCATTGCTGTTCGTTTTCATTACAGTATGACACAAAAATGGGACTAAAGATATTTTTAAAGACTTGACGTGGTCAACATAAATCCAAACCAAAAACAGTGCAGAAATCACTTTATTAGAAATGTTACTGTCTCAGTCTAGCGCAGCTGAAGTTCATTTTGTTTACATAGCAACGGTTGCTAACCACATCCACACTCGTACGCTACTGATGTTAATCGAAAAATTAAACAGCTTACCATTGTTCAACCTTATCCCGATCGTGGACCTTATCTATCCATGTGGGAACAGCTCTCATTATTGATAAATTGCCGCGTTTGGTTTAATATAAACGAACTAACAGGTCTACACTAAAAGCGACGCACACCAGACACAAACACGAAATATGAAGATTTTCAAAATAAAAGACTCTACGATGATCTTAAGGACGCCAGTTATATAAAATGAAACAAAAATCAAGGTAAAGTAGAATCAACCGAAAGAAATACCAGAGAACAAATCATATTTATGAATGTGGCGAACTTCTAAAGCAATGAGGCTTTTACAACAAACT
Organism: Barbatula barbatula; assembly: GCF_947034865.1. Classification (NCBI taxonomy): domain Eukaryota; kingdom Metazoa; phylum Chordata; class Actinopteri; order Cypriniformes; family Nemacheilidae; genus Barbatula; species Barbatula barbatula. Next base: position 2,615,123 of record NC_136774.1, on the reverse strand, counting down.
GCGTTAGTGAGTCGAAGCGTTTGACACGCTGCTCTACTTCGTCATCTGGTGGTCAATAAAAACAATCCTACAGTAACTGTTTCTGAAATGTAAGCCCATTTCCGCCACGTGCTAAAAATAAAACAAGCTCTAAAAAGTCACAATTTATGTTAATATAATACATATATATTTGTTTTCAGTTTTTAGAGACTTAGGAAATCACTGACAAAGAAATTGATCGATGGGTTACAATGTTGGAAATTACAATGTGTTTCTTCTTGTCTCTGCTGAAATCTTTTTTTATTAAAGTTATATAATTGATTTGTAGGCCAAAATTAATACATTTTAATAGCTTGTTTTTAACGTGGGCTATTGTTGTTTAAACATTAAATGATTTTTGTTAAAAAAACAATCCAAGTTGCCAACCAATCCATGTAGGTCTCACTGTGACGTGACCACAGTATCTTGAGATACTTTTCTGCAACAAATAGAGGATCTTTGACTAAACCTTGCTAGCTAGCGACAACAACCGTTTCCTCAGTGGCTCCTACAACGGAATAATGAGGGCTGCTGCTTCCTTGCTGCCCGGATCAGATGCGTTTGGTCAGATGGTAATATTATTACAGGTAACCAACCAAAGCACTATAGTTGAAGTTGGAGTGGAAGGTCCATAACTTACAGCATTTGTGCAACTGCTCAATTTTACCCAACATGAACAGTGTCCTGTGTGTTTTGATAACATTGCCTGTTACAAGCTGTTCTGTGATGGGGTAGTTTTCAGCAGTGAACCAAATAAAATCCAGCAAGCAACCATGTTCACAGAAAGACAGAGGCTGAATCCCAAATATCCCATGAGCCCACAGGACAGAATACAGCTCACTGACTGCAAAACAGTCTCAGACGACTTTCCATGTACCATTAAACATGTCGTAAATTATTGTAAAGCTAATTTAACATTAACTCTGACCTTGCTTTGTTCTTAAATTGAGCATGTTTTATATTTTGCATAGTTTCAATTCCTAGAATTTAAAAAATAGGAAGCATTAATATTGTGCAAATTTTCTGCAGTTTATTAACGTTTGTGCTTTATATGTATATTTTCCCATTACAATATTACATATTTCTTATATGTTTTTTTAACTCACAATAAAATACATGATAATAATTCACAAGATCATTTTAATCGGGTGGTCTTAATGGATACACAAATTCAACTTTCTAAGCACCTTTCATAAACGAATAATTAAAAAACACAAATAAGCCCTAAACCAATTCATTAATAAAATAAAATGACATATTTATCCAATCGAAAAATGAGGAGACGTGTAAAAATGGTGCAGTTTTGTTGTCAGGGAATACGAGCGAACCCAGTTGCAGGCAAGCGTTTGCAGACACAGACTTTTATTAATAAAAAATACCCACGATGGGGAAACCTTAACTCAGGCAGGATAAACAGCAAAAACAAAGACTTCCCGCGAGGGGCAAAAAACTAAGGAAACAGGATAAATTAAACTACTTCCAAGACACTAAGACACGACGTGATAAACAAGAACTTAGCACATAAATAAATACTTTCTAAAATTACGTACTCATCAAGCCCACTCATTGACCCCTTGACTACTTTCATGACGTGTTCTAGTGGCCGTTTTTTTTAACCCGATGAGACACACTTAAGGGCAAACACTTAATCAATGTGGTGTTTCTAATGTGATCAAATGCACTTTTACAAAATACATAACCTATCTCTGTTTTCACCAATAAAATATGCAACACTTTACCTTTCAATATGAAGTTATATGCGATATCTAATTATATAGTCAAGTCAGATTTATTATATATATATATTTTACAGCTCTTTATTTTTATTGTATTAAAGCAGCTGTACAAAAACAAAGGGAAACACATGTTAGCCAAACATAGAATAAATACACATATAACCATAAAAAGTAGTATTACACTGCAAAGCTTTCTGCAATATCTCACAAAACCCGGGCAAAAAGTCTCTTGATTTATATCCAGAACGTGATGCATGATGGGATACGGTTTAGTTGTGCGTTAAGGGCATTTTTAAGACATGGGCTGAATTTCAATTCACCTACTTATCTTATGCACTTAATGTCAAGTCAAACTTTATTTACATAGCACCTCTTAAAATGTTCATTGTTGCAAGGCAACTGTACATGAAACATATTGACTAAAAGCAAAATATTTAAAGTTATACAAGTAAAAACAAAAAAGGTGAAAATACGTACACATTGGTTTAAACACACCCACATTCAAAACACAACTCCACACATGTACTGACACAGACACACACATCACGGACACACACACACAGTGGTTATCACAGAGAAGCACACACTTAGGATAAAGGAGATAGAAACATGCCCAGCCTGCCGGGCATTTTTACAATGAGGTATGCATGCACTGGGCACATACTAATGCGAAACGGAAGTGGCTGCTGTTGCCTGGATGACACTGTGATTGTTAACAGTGACAGTCATCAAAATAAGCCCATCTTTGCATTTAAGTCTTTTTTAAGTATTTCTGATGTGATGTTTCCTGCATACTTATATTTATTACTTCAATGAGCGTCACTAAACTCTGCCCACTCGCAGTGAGTTGTGGGTAATATCAGCCGTTAGAGTCTGTGTCTGTGTGCACTTTAAATGTCTACCAGGAGTAGTAGACCATCCGGGAGTATTTGACATACTGTTTCAACATACAATGATTTGGGCAAACTATTTCTATTTTTGAATACTATTTAGGACAGATATTATGCAGATTGGGACTCGGGGATGGGACAGACTTGCACTCTTACTTCCTGACGCATGCACTCGCATTCAAGTGGCCAAGACCGCAAGTGTATTGCTGCATCCCAATTTGCCTACTTATAGTATGCACAAAAAGTATGTACTGTTTTTTTTATGGAAAAGTATATACATTTTAGTAGCAAAACTGTATGCACATACTGGGACATATTAATGCAAAACGGAAATGCCCACTGTTGCCTAGATGAGGGGTTCCCAAACTTTTCAGCCAGTGACCACCAAAAGATTTAACCAGTGACCCCCAAAAGTGACTCGGGACCCTTCCACTATTCTCGGAGGTGGTTACTTTCTCTTTTCGTACCTGAGAATGATGGCTTTTCTGATTTCCATCACCCTGGTTTTATGCGCATTTTGAAGTTTCAGAAATGATTGATGAAAGTGCCAAATTTCAAAAACCCTTAATTCGCAAAAAATTTTTTATGCTTGTGTTAATGTGAATAATTGGATATGTTAACTCATGTGCTGAATATATTTCAGCTGATGGTGTCTTTCTGGTGTTTTATTTACAGTTCTATTTACTAGGTTACTAATACCAACATGATCTGCCCAAGGAAAACTACAATTATACTCAGAAGCCGGGTTTCCATTAAAACATTATGCAAATCTGTTCAAAGTTCACAATAACAAGGAAAACTAAATGCGAAAATTGGTGGGTTTGATGTCCGCTACGTCAGAACTTATTTCACAATAAACCCTTCACTGGCTTCAGGAGGGTAGAGTACGCCCTCCCGGACCAGGGTGATGGAACTACCGGAGTCGAGGGTGGCAATGACAACCTTGCTGTCCAACCGTACCTCTCGCTCTGGGGCCCCAGGGGGAACCTTCTGGTGCCCAATGCAGCCTGCCGGGCATGCCGATTCCGTGGGCATCGGTTCGTCCCGAGGTGAGGCCACCGAGGGTCTGCTGACAGGCCAAGAGATACCCTCCTGCGGTTGCCAGGGGGGTTAACCCTCTGGGGTTGGGCGGTTGCTCGCTCTCCTCCGTCCCAAGCGAAGGCTGCATCTGCCAGCTTGACGACCTCTCCAAAGGAAGGTGGGGTTCCTCATGCTTACTGGGTTCCTGAACCGGCAAGGCAGGGCGTGCAGCAGGTGGTCAACAACAATCTTCTTGGCTACTTGATGGGCTGTGGATCTTTCCGTCAGTCTCGAAAGCTGGGCGGCCGGCATCCGAACAGGAAGTTGCTTGTTGTACACTGTGGCGGGCAGAAAGCAACTCAGACACAGTTGTACAGTTGGTACCCCGGAGGGTGATTTATTAGTGAACAATAGCTGGGAAGTGGTGTACGGTGAGAAGGGGAAGTAGCGGTTGGTTCCCAGCGGGGTGCGTTGGTGAAGGATCCTCCGGTGTACGTGCGGTGATGGTGAGTAGCTGCCGATCGTTTTAGGCGCTGGTCTCTGTAAAAAGAAGCAAAAACCAAGCATTAGCGGTGACTTCAGTCAGGAGAACGAGCTCACGCTCTTCTCCTCGGCTTCTGCTTATATCTGGTGTTTTTAACGAGGCGCAGGTGAGAACGATCGGCAGGTGCCAAGGCGTGATTGTGGCGTTTCCATGCCGACGCTGATTGGCCATTGGCCCGCTTGCCACACTCCCCCCCTAGGCGTCGACCTGGTACGTTGCCTCGGCTTGTTGGGAACTAGGGGGCTTTGAGGGGGGTTTCTGTGCCCCTGACCGTGTAGCTCAGCCTGACCACATCCTCAATAGTCCATCCGCATTGCCGTGGGAAGCCCCGGCTCGATGACGGACTGTGAAGTGGAAGTCCTGGAGCGCGAGGAACCACCTGGTGACCCTGGTATTGGTATCCTTGGCCCTGGCCATCCATGTCAGCGGAGCGTGGTCAGTCACAAGGGTGAAGGATCTTCCCAACAGGTAGTACCTGAGCTCCAGGACTGCCCACTTTATTGCCAGGGTTTCCTTCTCCACGGTGGCATAGCGGGTCTCCACGGGGGTGAGTTTCCGGCTTCTGTATACCACCGGATGCTCTTCTCCATCCTTCACTTGTGACAGGACTGCTCCTAGCCCCAGATCGGAAGCGTCCGTTTGAAGGATGAAGGGGCAACCGAAGTCGGGCGCGTGAAGTATCGGCGATGACGCCAGCGCTTGTTTGAGGGTCTGGAACGATGCCTCTGTCTCCGGGGTCCATTGGACCCGCTCCGGCTGCCCCTTTTTGGTCAGGTCAGTCAGGGGGCTGGCTAGAGAAGAGAAAGAGGGTATGAAGCATCAGTAGTACCCTGCTAGCCCAAGGAATGCACGTACCTGGGTCTTGGTAGTGGGCCGGGAGGCTTTCTGGACGGCCTCTACATTCCGTTGCTGGGGCTAGATGAAACCTCGACCGACCCGGAATCCCAGGTATTGTGCCTCCCCTAGACCCAGGCGGCATTTCCTTGGGTTCGTGGTCAGCCCCGCCTTGCGAAGATCTACTAGGATCTTCCTCAGCCTAACGAGGTGATCCTCCCAGCTCTCAGAGTGGACGACTAGGTCATCAATGTAGACGGCGGCGTATGGCTGGTGAGGGCGTAGTAGCACGTCCATCATACTCTGGAACGTTGCTGGGGCCCCATGTAACCCGAACGGCAGCACCGTGTACTGCCAGTGGCCAGACGGGGTGCTGAAGGCCGTCTTCTCCTTGGATTCTGGCGAAAGGGGCACTTGCCAGTACCCCTTGGTGAGGTCCAGCATTGAGATGAATCGTGCTTTGCCTAGTCGCTCCAAGAGTTCGTCCACTCGAGGCATGGGGTAGCTGTCGAACTTGGATACCTCATTTAGGCGTCGGAAGTCGTTGCAGAACCTTAAGGTTCCGTTGGGCTTCGGGACCATGACAATGGGGCTTGACCAAGGGCTACGCGATGGTTCGATCACCTTTAGTTCCTTCATCCGTGCGATCTCTTCCTCGATAGCCAGCCGACGAGCCTCTAGGACCCGGTAGGGACGTTGCCGAACGATTACACCTGCTCTGTTCGGACTTCATGTTGAATAATTCGAGTCTGTCCGGGCCGCTCGTGGAAGACATCGGAGAACTGACGGACCAGGGAGGTCAGGTCGGCCTTTTGGTCCAGGGAGAGCTGCTCCCCCATGGCCACAACCGGAGGTTCCGACTCGGCGAAGGTGGCCATCTGCTGGGGTGGGGCCACCCATTTTTTCAACAGGTTAATGTGATACAATTGCTCTTCCTTCCGTTATCCCGGCTGACTGACTCGGTACGTGACCGGCCCTACCTTCTCCAGGACGGTACACGGGCCCCTCCAGGAAGCCATGGGGGTTAAGATGAGCACCCGATCGCCGGCCTGGGGTTCCCTGGGTTGGGCGGGCCGGTCATATAGCCGTTTTTGGGCACGCTGGGCCTCCACGAAGTGCTCCTTCACAAGCGTTCTCGCATTTGCTGCACATGTTCGATCACGATTCGGTGTGGGGCCGGCTGTTGTTCCCAGGCGTCTCTGGCGATGTCCAACAAACCCCTGGGCTTTCGGCCGAACAGCAGTTCAAACGGCGTAAATCCTGTGGACGCCTGGGGCACCACTCTCACTCCGAAGAGCACGTAGGGGAGCATCAGGTCCCAGTCGCACCCGTCCTCTGCCACGACGCGCCGCAACATCCTCTTCAAGGTCTGGTTAAACCGTTCTACGAGGCCATCAGTCTGCGGGTGGTATAGCGAGGTGCGGAGATGTTTCACTTTAAGGAGGTGGCAGAGGTCAGTCATCAGCCAGGACATAAACGGGGTCCCCTGGTCCGTCAAGATCTCTGAATGAATGCCGACCCTGGTGAACAGGAGGAACATCTCCTTGGCAATCGCCTTGGTGGTGGCTTTCCGGACAGAGACCGCTTCTGGGTACCGTGTGGCATAGTCCACGATCACGAGTATATGTTCATGGCCGCGGGCAGACTTCGGCAAGGTTCCCACCAGGTCCAGGCCAATGCGCGAGAAGGGCACCTCGATGATGGGTAACGGAATTAGTGGGCTGGGGGGAGGTCGCTGGGGCAAAGTCCTGGAACAAGTCAAACATTGAGTTAGAAGACAAATGACACTCACCCTCTCACTCTCGGTGGCATCAGGACGGGTTGCGGTCTCGGCATTCGGCGGCGTCCGCCAGCCACGTCCGCGCGGCCGTAGATGCGACCTCCGTAGGCATGGGTTCGTCCTGAGGGGTAGCTGCTGGGGGTCTGTTGTCTGGTCACGAGGTGCCCTCCCGCGTCGCCAAACGGGGTTCACCCTCCAGGGTCCCGCAGTTGCTCTCTCTCCCTCATCCCGGGCAAAGGCCGCATCCGCCAACTCCACGGACTCCACCACTTCCGATAGGGACACAGGGTTTCTCATGCTGGCGGGGTTCCTAAACCGGCGAGGCAGTGCTCGCAGCAGACGGTCGACGACGATCTTCTCAGTCACCCGATCCGCCGTGGCGCCTTCTGTGAGCAGCCACAGATGGGCGAGCCGGGACAGCTGTGCGGCTTGTACTCGAACCGGAAGCTGTTCGTCATAGGACCACTTGTGAAACCGCTGTGCGGCGACAACTGGTGACAGTCCTACCCGGGCGAGAATTTCTGCCTTTAGCCTCTCGTAGTCCTCGTTATACGGGGGTTGGAGAGAGAAGTAGGCTCGCTGGGCTTCGCCGGTCAGGAACGTGCCAGAAGCCGCGCCCATTCCGCCTTGTCCTACGTCTCTCGGGTTGCAATGACCTCGAAGGTGTGCAAGAAGGCATCGATGTCATCGAGTTCGGTGAGCTTGGTGAGGTGGCGGTGTGCGGTAAGTCGGGCATCGGGAAGAGGAATGCTGGACGCGGACACATGTAGCATCTTGAACGCGTGCTCTAACCTCTCTTGCCGGCGAGTGAGCTGTTCCGTGAAGTGATGTCCGTAAGACATCGGATGATTTCCTCCATATTCGCGGTCCTTCCGAGAGCACCGGAAGACAGGGAGAGAGAGATAGCTGATTCCTATAACACACAGGCAGAATGGATTAAACACTGTGTCTGGTATGTGCCCACATTCTGTGGCCAGGAGAGGATTTCAGTCTTCGTAATCATTCTGGTGCGTGTGTTGGAGAGCGAAGTAAGCCGCTGTGACTCAAGCGGCAGTGGCTTGTATGGTTTGAACTGGTATTCCAGTCGCTCTTGCCGGCAATTGAGCTGTTCGGTAAACAGGTGTTGTTGAGCAGAGTTGTCCGTGAGGTGGCGAATGATTTCCTCCATCTTGGTCAGCCGTCCGGGAAGAACAGCGAACGAGAGAACGAGATTCCCTAAGGACGAAAGACAGGCTGTATTAGTAGCTGTCGTCTCAATATGTCCGCATTCTCCACCACTGTGGCAGGCAGAAACAAGATACTTGACAATAAATCACTAAAATTGTAGAGGCAGAAATGTGTATGACTCCCGGAGAGAAGGGCTGTGGGAAAGATGGCTCGTCCTCGATCCCACAAAGTCCTGGGGGGTGCCCGTGCCTCGAAACAGTGATAGGTGCAGGTCCTGTGTAAGGATAGGAGTGCCATTGGATCGTCACTCGCTGGTATCTGTAGAAGGGAGAAAGCCACACGTTAGTCATTCAAGTCTCTGCGGAGAACAAGCTCACCCTTTCCCCTTCTACCTGTGTTTATAAAGAGTGAACTTGATGGGGAAGGTGGTGACGATCCGTAGGTGTACTGGCTTGATTGCGCTGGTGCCATGGCGACGCTGATTTGCCACTGGCTCGCTCGTCACACGTGGTACACGTTGTATTTCTGTGCTCGATATTCCCCTCAAGGGTCTTATAGGTTTCGGGAAGTTTTTTTCAAACATGAAATTCCCTTTTGTAATTTTTCATAGTCCCTTATTGGACAACTCTCATTGGTCATTGAACTGATACATTTCTTCAGATTACAAGTAGTTTACTTATTTCATTTTATTTATTTATCTTTCATATTCTGCCTTTACCACTCCAGCACAAACAAAAAATGAGACATCCCATTGTGTAGTGGGAGGCCCAGATCCAATTGGTTTTTCCATTGAACACATGACACAGTTATCGGCCTTGTGAAACACAAACAAATATGTAAACAGTTACACAGATATAAGCTTACAATATTTTTATTTGGTGCACTTAATTTGGTATTTTTAAATGTATTTTTGACTGCATGTATTATTTGTTTTTTTTCCCATATTTATATTTATATTACTACTAAATGCAGAATTTAAATTGGAGGAAAGTTCAACACCAAATAAAAAAAGATTATTGATTCACCCTAAATTATTTTTTGGAAACTTTTAGTTTATTTTATAAAAGTAAGAACTTTTATATTTTAAGACACATTTTGTCTTTATACAGTTGTTGTTTGGATAGCAAATGTTGCTTCTGTAGAAGAAAAAAGTAATAAAGGTTTAAAATGACATAGTAAGTAAAGTATAAAAGTAAGCATTAGTTATGAGTGAACTGTTCATTAAAGATTTATTTTGTATTGTGTACTTTCACATTTACATTGTGTATACTTTGTTCATCTCCCTTCTTTGAATCTCTGTAATTGATTTTCGTTTGTCATTGCAGATTTTATGAGTTTGTACAATCATCTGGGTTAATCATTGCAGCTGTCAAACTGCTCTGCCTCTGTGCACCGCTCCCATTTACCACTTTACTCTTTACCACTTTGTGATTCCTGTTATTTTCTATTTCTGTGGCTTTCACCTAGACTGCATACAGGCTTCTTGATTTTGTCCAGCTAAAGACATGTATTACCCTATAATCACATTTCAAATTTTATACTATTGTCTTTTGTTTCAAATATATTGCACTCTGATACATACTAATGATTACTAGACCACCAAAAACTGAAGCAGTTTTTAACTTATATTTCATTTCAACCTTCAGTGCTGACAGAGATATTGCACTAACCAATGTGTAGAAGAGTTAAGCCAAAGGGCTCAAATGAAATTGTATTGTTAGTTACACTCTTAGATATTCTGAGTTCTGTTTACTGTATTTAATGTGTATTTGCCTTTGCAAACTCAGACATATTGATTAGCCCAGCCCAAAACCTATTGTGTTGCCCGGTATGTTATTTGCTAAAATTGACATAAAAATAATATTTTATTTACATTTAGTCATTTAACAGATGCTTTTATCCAAAGCGACTTACAGAGAGTTCAGGGGGCAATAAGCGATATGTCAAACAGGAGCAATAATTCAATAGGTGCTAATACAAAGTTTCTAGTTTCAACAAAAGCCAGACCAATACCTGTGGAGAGATTTGTCCGTCAGGTATTCACAGAAGAGATGGGTTTTAAATAGTTTTTGGAATGTTCTGAGAGATGTGGTTGACCGGACTGAGTTTTGAAGAATGTTCCACCAGGAAGGAGTTGTGAAGGAGAATGAGTGGGAACTGCGATTTACTGCCCTTTTGAGAAGGCAATACAAGACGCCGCTGGTTTCCTGAATGCACGGTTTTTGATGGAGTGTAGGACAGTGTGAAAGTATGCCACCGCAGATCCAGTGATAGTCCTGTAGGCAAGCATTAGTGACTTGAATCTGATACGGGCTTCTACCGGTAGCCAGTGGAGATAGATGAAAAGGGATGTCACATGAGCCCTTTTAGGCTGTTGGAAGACGAGGCTTGCTGCTGCGTTTTGAACCAGCTGGAGTGGTTTGATAGCCTTTGCTGGCAGACCAGCAAGGAGAGCCTTGCAGTAGTCCAACCTTGAGATTACCAGGGCCTGGAAGAGAGCAAAGAAGAGAGTTGAATGTCTTGAAAAGGTGCCGAGTGTTAGGTGCATTGCTCGCCTCGGTCGTATAGAAGGATGTTTAGCTGTGGTGACACTAGCAGAAAAAGAGGAGAGTAGCGACTGGTAGTCCCCTAGGTAAGCAGTAGGGCTGCACGATTTGAAGAAAAAAAAATCGAATTACAATTCTTCTGACCAAAGTTGCGATTGCGATTTAAAATGCGTTTGACAACTATTTTAAAAAGAGCTAGGTTTGTTGTGTTGGTTTTAATAGCATGCATCATAGAAAGACCAAGCATTATCACAAACTATTGTAACATTATGCCACTGTTTATTTAAAACCACTTAAAAACTTTGGCCATTTTTTAAAACAAAGTTATCATGCAAAAATGTCATGACAAATTAAGAGAATAACAACAGTATCTTAAATAGTTTAATTAACAAGTATAAACAAAACCTTAAACTTTAAAGATCCCAAACACTGTAAACAATTACAGTAAAACATTGACCATAACCTACATTAAGGTAAGGTTGAAACAATGATAGCAAGTTTTGCTATTTAAAGTGAAAAATGAATAATTCTGAGACCAAAAGTCCTATCAGAAAAAGAAAACCTTCACATTTTAATTGCGTTAAATTTACACATTGATCAGGTTTATGTGCTTAAAGATTTTTTGACAAAAAGAGAAGCATATCCACTCTCTCTGGTTTGAGGCATGACCGTTGATATGTTACTATATTACCTGCTGCACTGAAGAGCCTTTCTGACGGTGTGCTTGTTGCAGGAACACACAAGTACCGACAAGCCAACCTGCTTAATCTGGGAAAGTTATCCTGGTGATGCTTCCACCAGGCCAGGGGATTCTCTACTCCATCATTTGCTGGTGCAGTTATGTAGCTGTTAAGCTCTGATTCCACCATATGATGAAAATTAGGAGGTTCTTCTGGAGATACAGAGGAAATCTTGAAATAACTGCCAAGTGTCTTTGCTTTCACAGACGAGGCTGCTGCTAAATCTGAATCTGAGACACAACGTGATCTTTTCTTCTGTTACATTCAAAAACAGGACAAGCAAGTTACTTAAGCATTCATTTCTGTTATGAAAATGTTAAAACTTCTTGCAGCTTTCTCCATTTCGGTCATCATTCTTTCTTTAATGGCTGGGATGTTGTCTTGAATGATGCAATCAGTTTTGAAGCGAGGATCCAAGAATGATGTAACATCCAGAAGTTCTTGAGAGGCTGGGTCATCATATTTTTCTTTGAGGTATTGAAGGACTCTGTCTTTGATTGCCCTTGTTAGATTAGTGTCGTTTTGATCTTCAACGAGAGTCTATGTTCATGATCCTGCCTTCTCATGTCTTAAATTCCTAGTCTAGTGGCAGGATCATGATAGGTCCACGTGTTTTCTGTGGAGTGAAACATATTATTGTCAGTTATGACATAATATGCGTTCTCTCCGGTCTCGACTCTGGCCCCGCCCCTCTTGTTTCCTTGTTAGCTTCCCCTGAGTGTTTCATTACCCACACCTGTCCCTTGTTAATTATCCTCTGTTAGTTTCCCTATTTAATGCCCTCATGTCTATTGTCTTGTTCTCGTTCATTGTACCTGTACCTATGTTGTGTTCCTCAGTCTTGCCGTGTCGTGTCGTGTCGTGTCGTGTCGTGTCGTGCCTTGCCTTGCCTTGCCTTGCCTTGCCTTGCCTTGCCTTGCCTTGCCTTGCCTTGCCTTGCCTTGCCTTGCCTTGCCTTGCCTTGCCTTGCCTTGCCTTGCCTTGCCTTGCCTTGCCTTGCCTTGCCTTGCCTTGCCTTGCCTTGCCTTGCCTTGCCTTGCCTTGCCTTGCCTTCATCTCCTTCCTGCATCCAACTACAGGGCGAGCGGCAAGGCTGAGGAGAAAGAGGCAACGGAGGAGGGCACTGAATCAAGCCCAGCCGTTGCTGCAGCCGATGTCCAGTGCAGTGTCCATTCCCGTATTCTTTTTTTAGATTAGATTCAACTTTATTGTCATTACACATATACAAGTACAGTGTAACGAAATTTAGTTTAGGTCTAACCAGAAGTGCAGTTAGCAAGTGCAGGATATACAGTTATAATAAATACAGAATACAATATGAGAGAATATAATACAGTGGGCATGGACTATAAAAATATTTTGCAGTAGGAATGTTCTATGAAAATATGACAGTAGGAATATACTGTGAACAATATATACAGATGGCTATATACTATGAACATTAATGTACAGGTGGATATGAACAGATAATAATTTAGACTAAAATAGTGCAAGTGACTTAGGTATGCATAAATTATTGACATTGGCTATTAAAGTTGCAGTGCAATAGGTGAGTTAATGCAGTTGTTGAAGTTACAGTGCAGTGGATGAGTTAATGCAGTTATTAAAGTTACGGTGGAGTATACGAGTTAATGCAGTTAATAGGTTAAAGTCCAGAAGATGAGTTAATGCAGTTTATAGGTTACAGAGCAGTAGATTAGTTAATGCAGTTATTGAAGTTACAGTGCAATAGATGAGTAGATGCAGTTAATAGAATTACAGTGCAGTAGATAGGTTAGTGCAGTTATGGAAGTGGTCCATTAGTGCAAATGAGCATTCAGTTAAATATTCCTGGTGTGCAAGTGAGCAGTATAGAGTGCAAATGATGCTGTGTGTGTGTAAACAGTCCGGTAGAGCAGAAAACATGAAGTACTGGTGTGTACAGTTCAGTCATGCATGCAGCCCTGTAGTGCAATGTAAACAATGTTGTAGCAGCATTGGAGTTAAAGGTATGAGAGGTAGTCAAATCAGTGGGGGGCCGAGTTCAATAATGAAACAGCGCCGGGAAAAAAGCTGTTTCTTAGTCTGCTGGTTCTTGTCCGGAAGCGCCTTCCGGAAGGCAGGAGAGTAAACAGTCTATGAGCGGGGTGAGAGGAGTCCTTGAGAATGCTGCGAGCTCGTCGCAGACAGCGTTTCTTCTGGATGTCCTCAATGGCAGAAAGTGTAGTCCCTGTGATGCGGCTGATGTGATGGGCTGTTTTCACCACCCGCTGCAGTGCCTTGCACTATGCAACAGAACCGTTCCTGTACCAGACTGTGACACAGTTGGTCAGGATGCTCTCTATCGTGCAGCAATAGAAGTTCACCAGGATAGTTGAAGACAGTTGGTTCTTCTTCAGTGTCCTCAGAAAGAAGAGACGCTGGTGAGCCTTCTTGACCAGGCATGAGGTGTTGGTGGTCCAGGATAGGTCCTCCGAAATGTGAGTCCCCAGGAACTTAAAACTGGAAACACGTTCAACAGCCATCCCATTAATGTGGATGGGGTCGTGTGTGCCTCCTTTCACCTTCCTGAAGTCCACGATGATCTCCTTTGTCTTGGAGGTGTTAAGGAGCAGGTTGTTGTCTGAGCACCATGTGGCCAGGTGCCGGACCTCATCCCTGTATGCAGTCTCATCATTGTTGCTGATGAGACCAATCACTGTTGTATCGTCTGCAAACTTGATGAAGGAGTTAGATCCGTTCACAGGCCTGCAGTCGAGTGTGAAAAGGGAGTAGAGAAAGGGGCTCAGTACGCAGCCCTGTGGTACACCAGTGTTGAAGGTGGTGGTGGTAGAGCAGATGGGGCCTAACCTAACAAGCTGAGGCCTGTTCGTCAGGAAGTCCATAATCCAGTTGCAGGTAGGGTTGTTGATGCCTAGGTTTCCAAGTTTGACGATTAGCTTGGAAGGGATGACGGTATTGAAAGCAGAACTGAAGTCTACCTACAGCATACGTGCATAAGTGTCCTTATTGTCCAGATGTTTGAGCACGGAGTGCAGCGCCATGGACACTGCATCATCTGTGCTCCTATTGTTGGTATGGGTCCAGTGTGGGTGGTAGAGAGTCCTTTAGGTGTGCCAGGACCAGCCGCTCAAAGCACTTCATGACAATGGGTGTGAGTGCTACAGGGCGGTAGTCGTTCAGGCACGTCGGGTTAGAATTTTTTGGAATGGGCACAATGGAGGTGGATTTAAAACATGCTGGAACCACTGCTTGGGCGAGGGACAGGTTGAAGATGTCCGTGAAGACCCCAGCGAGCTGCTCTGAACATGCCCGGAGTACGTTCAAAAGTCTTTTGCTGTTGGTGATGCGGAGTCTAATCACATCCATTTTGTTCACTAATGATCGAACATTAGCAAGGAAAATGCTGGGTAAAGAGAGCCGGTGTGGTGTTAGCTTTAGCCTAGCTCTTAGCCCTCCGCGCTTCCCCCGCCTTTGTTTACGGTCTCGACGCCGCCGACAAGCACTTCCGCCCGGCCGTGTAGGGTGCGTAGCATCGGATGTTCTGACGATCTCAGGGACGAGTTGAATGTTGCCGATACAACCTCCGGACATGCGTAAACTTATATCCAAAAGCTCCTGCCGGGTGTACGATGTAAATGCACAACTGTTCTGGACGAACAGACCTGAGATGAGCAAGAAATACACTATATAAATGCTAAAACTGGAGAGACGCTGAGCCTCGCGATGTTCACGCGCCGCCATCTAGGTCTAAAAAAGTCCATTCCGGTACGGAGTCCAGTCCCGTGGCCGTTCAGGTGCAGCAGCCAGAGTCCAGTGCCGTGTCCAGTCCCAGTCCTGCACAGCCGCAGGCGACCGGTCCTGCCCAGGCGTTCCAGCCGGTGTCCAGTCCTGTTCCCAGTCCTGTTCCAGCCGGTGTCTCAGCCGGCCTTCCAGCCTGTGTCTCAGACATGTTGTGTTCCTCAGTCGTGTCGTGTCTTGCCTTGTGAAATATTACCTTGCCCCTTATTTTGATGTATGTATAGTAAGTTGTGTCTTAATTGTTATTTTTAAGTATTTGTCTTTTGTTTTATGCCCCCTCGTGGGAAGTCTTTGTTTTCTGTTTTTGTATCGTGCCTCAGTTCAGTTTTCCCCCCATTGTGGATGTATTATTTGTAATTTGCGTTTATTATTTATTAAACCCCTTCACTGCTGCCTGCGCTTGGGTTCTCCTTCCAATCCCTGACAGAACGAACAAGCTATTTCTGAACCCAGCAGGCAGCATGAACACAGAGGACCGTGCTAGGGAGACGCACCTTCTCTTTGGCATCCACTAGAAAGACTCGCCAGAAAGATGCTGCTTCCGGAATGGTCCAGAAAATTAAGCTGGTGCAAAAAGAAAGGTCAACGTTGTCAGAACAAGTCATCAGAAAGCTGAGTTGTTTAAGAAGACGTATCATTGTGACTTGAAGCAAAGATGTGTTTTACAAGGCAAGCCAACCTTCTCATTCGAGAGTCAAGTCAAATTATTGAATCTGAACTTCGGAAAGGAATTTCAGAAACTCTCTTCTAGTGCAAGAGCTGCTGACTCTGTAACCTTTGTAGCTTTAATAGGAATTTATATTGTTTTCATTTCCCAGTTTGTAGTGAAAAATTTCCCAGTAGGAGTTTAAAAATGGGTAATAAATCTGCCTCCACTAATTATTATAAGAACATAAACAAGCTCAAAAAGGTTATCACATTTGTGACTTGATCAGCACCAGTAAAGGGAACCCAGTGTATAGAGAGTGTATGGCTTAATATGTAGTAATAGCCTTAAACTACTAGAAATTTTACTAATTTTAACCTAAGGAGGCCGCCATGTTCTTTTTCGATGATGTGAAATGTTTGCCAGCACAGGCAGCCAAACTGAACACAGACACACTAATCAGTTATTCAGTGAATATAAGGTGCTGTAGGATCATATATATGTACAATATTGTTTTAGCATTATATATAAATATATATATATATATATATATATATAAAGAAAGAAAGAAAAAAGACGCTATTTCATAGACTGGGGGGCCAGGGGGGCCACGGCCCAGGCAACTTTTGTACTCTGACAAACTTTCTTATATGAATTTGACGGACTTTTCACTTCAGTCCTGCATGTTCAAAATTTGAAGAAAGTCGAAGAGACAGTTTTTCCCAAAAAGTTTAAGTAAAATGTATTATCAGATGTAAAAGCTTCTTTCCAGCTGGGGTTGTTTTTCCTCACAGACGAGTTAAAAACAACTAAAAAAACAAACTTCCGGGTTACAGATATTTATAATATATGTGACGTCGATTCTCTGTTCAGGCTCCTCCCCTTCCTTGGGGCGGGCGTTCATTCCTCTGGAACCAATCACCTGGGGACACGTTAATCTGACTCCATTTTCCCGCAAACTGTTGGTTCTCTGCAAAACATGACGTCGACGTAGTTACTAGGTCTGTCATCTGTCAGCGTCGTCGCGAGCTAACGGCTAACTGTCGCGAGCTAACTGTTTAACCGCTGGCGGCATTACCAGGCTGCGACAATGAAGAGACAGAATTCAATGTCAGACTTTTTACAAATAAACTGGCAAAACAAAATGAGCAAACTCCACTGTGGCCTCAACAACAGACCTGGAGCGTCCATCTCCACCACGGACTGCGACGAGCCCTGGCTAGCTGCTCTCCTCCGGCGACAAGCCAAGCTACCGACGGCCACTGTACAAGTGAGTGCTGCGAGGGGATCTCACAAACCCCTGCTGTTCTTATGAAGACCAAAAAGGTACAGGGGACTGGGTCTTCACAACGAGCAAGATCAGTCCAATATCAGTGGTTCAAAGATTTTAACTGGCTGACATTGTGTGACACAAGCGGAAAACTTTACTTGTTTTGTTGTTGTGTTTGTTTGTTTGTGTGTGTGTGTGTGTATGTGTGTGTGTGTGTGTGTGTGTGTGTGTGTGTGTGTGTGTGTGTGTGTGTGTGTGTGTGTGTGCGGCTCTGCACATCAATCTGATGTGAGTGTTGACTTGTGATGATAATGACTATGATGATGATTTAGATTCAAGGCAGCAAGATGAGTTGTAGTTGTGGACTGGATGTACTTTATGTGTTTGCTATAGTTTCATCTGTGCGTTTATGTGTAAATAGGCTTGGCATGTTGTGTGTGAATGTTAGAGTGGGATCAGAGGGGTTAATCTGAGGAAGCATGTGTGCGTGTTCATCATGTGTGTACTGTAGATGTGACTGTGTGATGTCGGAATAAAATAAAGTGCTCCGCAACATTATTTAATATATCAGTAATATTGTCTGTTTCAATGCATATGCGCCCCCAACCCCTCCGCGTGACTTGAAATTATGCCCCCCCTTGTTCAGATGCATTCCGCGGTCCATGCGCTATTTGGTGTATTTTCATACATTTTAAAATTGCTGGCCAGAAACAATACAAACATGCATATAAATAACCATCCAATCATTTCAAATTTATTATATACACAATGTTTTTAGCCTTTATAAAATGCATTTTATCCAGATTAATAACCAAACCGCAAAGCATCTTATTGTGTTTATCAGTATATTCTCATAATCTATAAAGTACACGAATATGGTGGATGCTGATATCTTAAATAGTCTTAAATGTCTTAAAGCGGTAGTTTAAATGCACATGTACCTTGACCAGATGCTTGCTGATACTGAACGCATTCTTGTTTTATGGCAGGCAGGCTGGCTTGTATCAAGAGGACATACCGCCACCTAGTGTCCCCCTGTATTTATATATCTGATCTTATGTTTTACATGCCATATATTTTACTGTTATATATATAAAACGTGTGTGCTTCGCTGTAGCAAAAGAGAACAGGTTTAGGTTGCAACCATTTGATGTCACGTATTTTGTTGCAAAGAAAATGGCAGCTTCCAAGTAAATCTTTTTCAAAGTTTATGAATACTGTGACAGGTACACTGTTTTTTAATTTCACATTTATAAAGTCAATGCCATTGTTAATATACTAAGCCATACATCTCTCTATACCCAAGGTTCCTTTTAATACCTATGAAACTAATGATTAAATTACTACCAGAGCACAAAATCAGATTTGCTATCCACAAATAGTCCATCTGTCCTCTGGGAGACGTGTAAAATATACTCTTATGGACTGGTTATGTCTTTTGTTGCGTCCAAGAGACACGGGAAAAACGAACAATGTAAACTGCTTGAATCTCGACTAACAGAATTGGAGAAAAATCACATATCTAACCCGGGTCCTGATTTGCTTAAGGAACTGTTACACGCACGTGCTGCATTGAATACTTTTCTGAATCAGGACTCTGAACAGTCCGTTTGCCAGGCAGAAACTATATGAGTTTGGGGATAAACCTGGAATATATCTTGCTAGTCTCGTCAAGAAGAGGGCAGATTCTCAAAATATAGTCTCTATTACTGACTTTAATGGTGTTAGATTATTCAATACCAGAACCATTAAAAAACACTTTGCATCGTTTTATTCAAATTTATATAGTTCCGAACAGCCTGACGATGCTCTGGCCCTTATCCGTCAGTTTTTGGCAGAGTTGAGACACCCCAAAGCTGAAGAACAAAAATGACAATTAAATGCCCCAATTTCCAGAGAAGCGCTATTTGCTTTGAAATCTATGCTGTCCCATATGGCCCCAGGGCCAGATGGATTTGGATGTGAGTTTTATAAGGAGTTTAGTGGTATTCTTTTAGACACTCTGCTATCTATGCTCAATCATTCATTTGAAAATGGGATCCTTCCTCAATCTCTTAGGGAGGCCAACATCTCTCTCATTCTTAAAAATGGAAAATACCCGGATAGCTGTGCCTCATAGGCCAATAGCTCTACTTAACTCTGACCAAAAACTGCTCTCCAAAATTTTGGCCTTACGTCTAGAGAATGTTCTGCACCATATTGTCAAGGAGGACCAAACTGTTTTTGTCAAGGGCCAGACTCCATAGAGAATATGAGGCGGCTTCTTAACATTATCCAACTAACCCAGAGCTGCAAAGACCCGGCTCTCGTGCTGTCTCTCAACGCCGAGAAGGCTTTTGACCCGGTCGAGTGGTCGTGTCTGTTCTATGCTTTCAAGGAATTCGGTCTGGGTGATAATTCTGTGAATTTGATTAGGGTTCTGTATAATACTATAATATAATACGACGGCAGCAGTTCTGACTAATGAGCTGAGATCATAAGAGCCCGGGAGCAGGGTCAGGAGTTGTAGCAGGCTAGCAGATGCTGACCCGATTCTGATGCAGTGACGTATAATTAAGAAGTGGGGCCTGTCTGACCACTACTTAGGCTAATGTACATAGCAGAAAGCCTGATTAATCCTCAGTTTTACAGATGTTTGTTGAATTTCGTAGGGACAGTGAGGTGGCGGATCGGGTCAATATGAATCTGAGGGGGTCATTTTCCCCAATCCCAATTGCCATCTGCGCATCTGCCCAGACCACCACAAGACACTACACAGGAACATTCTTACAACCACACGAATGCCTAAACAAGGGCCTAGCAACTACCCAGAACGCCACACAAACTGCATATCAACATTTGTACAAACACCTAAATGCCTAAGGAATGGCTTTTGAACCACCCAGAACACCACAGAAACTACATAGCAACACTCTTACAACCACCAGAAAGACTTAGCAACGGCCTGGCAATCACTGAGAAAAACACCACAGAAATGGCATAGCAACACTTTAACAACCACACGAATCCCTTAAAAACAAAGAAAATCATACAAACTACATAGCAACACTCTTACAACCACTAAAATACCTTATCAACATCCTCGAAACCATCCAGGGTTCTCATTTATAAACGTTGCATTTTTGTTGAGTTTTTGAGGCTTTGATTATTTTCTTTGTGTGTTTAACAATGGATGTTCATGTTTCTAATTAAAAAACCTCTTTAAATTTCACATTCTTCAAGTCTATTGTTCACCACTGTCCCTCTTCTAAACAAAACTACTGGATTACTTCCGGTCTACATAAAATCCCTCCTTCCGAAATGCTCTTATTGGTAAAGCTGACCAGGTCTGTCGTGATTGGTTCCCACCCATGTTGTGAAGATGTCCCACCCATGTTGTGATTGGTCGGTGCCCCTCTCAGTGCACGTGTTTTCAATAAGTTTGGCTTTTAGCAATAAACAGTAACAATGTCGTCAGCTTCACTTTATCAGTTAAAAACATGCAGATCATTCGAAGTGATCGGCTACGCGTTCCGGTTTGCCAGGCACCCCGCCCAAGTTTGGCGACATTCTCTTACCTCAGTCAGAGGGGAGAACGCTCCCGTGCGTCGTGCCGAGGTTACCACTTTTCTGGAGAAGGGGACAATCGAGCCCGCCCCTCTGTTCGAGATGTCTCAGGGGTTACGGCCCCTCCTTCGTAATCCCCAATTAATTGAGTCTGCCCGACACCAGGGTTGGTTCGTGGCTATTGACCCAAAGGACAGGTACTGCATGTCCTGGTTCACCCACGGTCAGACCATCTCTTCAGTTTGCCCACGAGGGTCGAGCATACCAGTAAAAGGTCCTGCCCTCAGGTCTGGTCCTGTATCCCCGTGCCTTTACTTAGGTTGTAGAGGCTGCTCTCGCTCCCCCTGGGACTATCTCAACGACTGGCGTACCGGCCCATTCACAAGATCTGTTGTGTACGCACAGGGACCTTGTGTGCCAGCACCTTGACTGATTGTGCTTACGGGTCAACTGGGACAAGAGCATGCACGAAGCACTCTGTTACCATAATAGCGTGCCTCATGAGATCATGCAGAGTTGGTGCTGTGCTGCCGGACCTTCGTCAGGCAGCAGTCAGTAGTCCCCCTGAAACATTAAGAGGCCTCCTCGTTGGCAGTCATGGTGAGGTGGTGTCATGGTACCCCACCTTGCCTCTAATCCAGGGCCAGCACGGGCTGTTACACAGACAGCAATGGGAAGGGTCTGGGGAGGCGAACAGGACCACCTGTGCCTGCCCGAACTGTTCCCAACTGGGCTGGTGTGCAGGGATGGAATCGCCACTCTCCACGGAAAGAGCACGTTGGCTAATCTGCTCTAATCTTTTAACATTGGCAAGGAAAGGAAAATCAACATAAAACTGCTCCGCGTCCGCCACTCAGCCTATATCCTATAAAGAACACACATCAACAGCAACATCAGTCAAAATAGAACATATATTTATTTCAGACAAACACAACAGCAAACATCCAAGTTTCGAACATACATTTTAAAGTTGGAGTGATGTCAGTTTGAGGCTTAAAACCATCTAAAAAGCTAAATTAAACACCCATGTGTTGAACATACATTGTGGCGAGGGAGGCGTGGTTTAGCGAGGTCTGCAGCAGGAGAGAGAGCCGGGAGAGGAGCGGTAAGTGAGTGGGGCACCTGCAGACAATTGGCACCTATATCTCATTCCAGTAAGGGCGCGGATAGACCGGATATGAGGGCGAGAATCACTCACAACGGAGAGAGAGAGACGGGCTGAACAAAGACAAAGACGGAACGTCAGATGTGGAAGCCGATTCTGTGAGACTTGTGTGGTTCTTGTGTCTACCAATAAAAGCCTGTGTCAGTTCGAGCCAACCTCGTCCTCTTCCTTCCTTATATTTATGATCGTTACATACATTATTGATGCAACCTCGAACTTGCCATACATAGACCTACAAGAAATTTAGGCATGTGCCCTTTGACACACTTTAAACATTATATTAATTTAGGCAAATAGCCTAATTATATAGCCCATAAAAAAACTAAACTATTTAAACAAAAGACCCACGATGGGGAAAACATGAACAAAAACAAGACAAGAATGTAAACTAAAACTTCCCACAAGGGGGACAAAACAAACGAAGTCCTTTGAATAATAAATCATAAAAAAACACAAATTTAGAACAGGAACAAGATAATCCACGAACAGGAATAATCCAACAAGGTGAGTTCAGCAGGGATAATGACAATGAACCGACAAGGGACAGAGGAAAACTGGGACTAGATAAAGGGAAACACTAATGAGGACTGATGACACAGGGAGAGTGGCGGCAGGTGACATGAATGAAACACTAAAGGAAGGCTAACGGGCGGATTGCACGAGGCAAGTGAGGGAAATGACACACTAAGGGAAAGATCGACCAGGGACGGTGACAAGACTAACACTAATGGGCCACTAACAGGGAAACAAGGGGGCGGGGCTAAAGGACGCGACACCGGAGAGAGAGCATGGCGATGACAAACCAAAACAATGCTCTTTCCACACAAAACGCATGGGACTGACATGATCCTGCCACAAGACTCGAAAACCAAGACAAGGAGAGGCAGGATCATGACAGAGCCCCCGCCTTAAAGAACTCCTCCAGGAGTTCTTCAAGATCACACTGAACATGACAAGACCGACAGACAGGAGGACAGACTCCATAAACAAAGAACAGAACACACTAGGGGCAGGGCTGACATTACTAAAAAGGGGTTGGACAATAAAATCAACATTAATGGGAGGGGGGAGGGAGAATGGGTGGGACAAACTTGGGAACACAATAACTGGGTGGGGATTTAGGAGGGACAGGACTTCCTAGAGCTGGGTGGATGGGTGGGGCAGGAAGGTCTGGGCATGGAAGAGGAACCCCTCTTGGGAAGGATAGGACTGGAAAGGGTAGGGCAAGATGGGACGGCAGTGGTAGGGAAAGGCTGGGGAGATACAGATTGGGCTGTCGGCTGGAGGAGCGGCTGGTCAGGACTGGGTCTTGGCTGGACCAGGCAGGACACAGTTCCTGGGCATCCTCCTCTGACGGCTGGACAGTGCTCTCCGGAGGCTGGGCAGCAGACTGCGAAACCGACTGGATCGTCGCCTGGGCAGGACTGGACTGCTCGGCAGGACTCCTCAGCTTCTTCCTTTTCGACCGGCAAGACTGCTGACCAGCTCCTGATAGGACCCCCGGATCAGGCTCTCCCGTTCCTCCAACCGTGGAGGCTTAATGAGGCCCGACAGGAAATAGGCATTCATGAGCGTCTCTGGCAGAAAACCCCACTTCCCCATAGACGCTCGGGCATACTCACTCAGGGACCTATCTCGCTGAGGAGGGAAAGGACCATTACCATGCTGGATCAAGGCGGAGGTCGACAGCCACCAACCCCGGTGGTCCTGGCTGGCCAAACGAGCAGCAGACTGCTCATGGTCCTCAGCTGCCTGTTGGGTTCTTTGTGGTTTGTGTGGTGAGTTCCAGTGTCTTGTTAGTTTAGTCTAGTGTAGTTTTGATGTTCATGTTTATCGTTTATTTTAGTCTTATTTACGTGTAGGTAGTTTTAGTCCTGTCTTGTTATTGTACCCATGTCATGTTTAGTTATGTTACCCCCACGTGGGTCTTTGTTTTATTATTTATTAACGTATCTGTTAACCCCTTACCTGCTGTCTGCACCTGGGTCCTCTGTCCTTGTCTCACCACTCGAGAATCATGACAGGAAAGAGATGAATATTTGCTTATTCTACAAAGATATTGTAAAATGGCCTGGAAATTTTTTTTTGGTACCCCTTAGAAAAGATAATACATAATTGGATTAAAGTGATATATCAAACTAAATTGTTTCTTTAATTAGTATCACACATGTATCCTATCTTGTAGTTCAGTCCTTCAGCCTATTTAAAATGGAGAAAAGTTGTCACTGTGCTGTTTGCTATCAGTGTGTGCCCCACACTGAACATCGGCCAGAGAGTTGTCTGAGGAACTCAGAAAGAAAATAAAAGACAAGCATGGTAAAGGTAAAGGCTACAAGACCATCACCAAGCAGCTTGATGTTCCTGTGACAACAGTTGCAAATATTATTAAGAAGATTAAGGTCTATGGAATTGTAGCCAACCTCCCTAGGCGCGGACGCAAGAGGAAAATCTACCCCAGAATGAACAGAAGGATAGTGCGAATTGTCGAAAAGAACCAAGGATAACTGCCAAAAGATACTGAACTCCAAGGTGAAGGTACGTGAGTTACTGATAGCACCATCTTTCGCTTTTCGGACAAAAGTGGGCTCAATGGAAGAAGACCTAGGAGGACTCCACTTTTGAAAGAAAAACATTCAAATTGAGAGCAAAATTTCAAATTGAAAATCCACAGTCCTTGGAGAATGTCCTTTGGACAGATAAGTAAAAACTGGAGCTTTTTGGCAAGTCACATCAGCTCTATGTTTACAGACGGAAAAAAATCAAGCTTTCAAAGAAGTGAACACCATAGTTTTAGGGCTGCTTTGCTGCATCTGGCACAGGGTGCCTTGAATCTATGCAGAGCACAATAAAATCGTCTCGGTTACGTATGTAACCTCCGTTCCCTGATGGAGGGAACGAGACGTTGTGTCGACAGAATGGGGTTTGACTTGAGAACCTACCTTCTCTGACTGACTTGAACAGGCCAATGAAAATTGGCGAATGAAATTTGCATGCCGGACTCCGCCCCCGGATATCCGGGTATAAAAGGGAGCCGGAGTGCCGCATTCATTCACCTTTTGTGCTGAGGAGCCTGAGGATCTTGCACCGACTGCTGCAGCGGGCGGCCAGCGTTGTGGCATGAAGGACACATGAAGGACGTTCCCTTTCTGTCGGTCTCTCGACGTTGTGTCGACAGAATGGGGTTCCTCGGAAAACGCCACAGCGCTGTGCCGCGTCACAATTCCTCGCGAAGCGACGCTGACTGGCCTGGGCGTGTCAGACGTGAGCGCTAGCAAGAATTGTAACCTTCCAGTGGAAGGGAAGGAGTCCAGAGCTTTCTAAAAAAGATGGGAGCCCCTACCACCGGCCATCACGGACGGCGGCCTAGTTCTCTAAACAGCGAGAAGCCGCCCGGCACCGTAAGGGCCACTGGGAAGCGTCATTCCCCCCTGAGGGAACGCGCTACGGAGACCACTTCCTACCGCAGGGAGGAGCTTTAGTGGAGATTCACACACGGTCTTACCGGATAGGGGAGAGCACGTGGGAGACATGCAGACACGAGAGGGTGTCGCGAGCAGGTGAAGTACACCTGGGTGAGGTCATGGGCCATCGATTGAGAGCCATTCATGAGAAGACAACAGACGGAACCGCCCTGTGGGGGGGTTAATACGTGTGGAGCACTAGGCCTTGTTTGAGTCACTGCTAGAGCTCAGAAACAGGCCAAGGGAGGCAGGGCCGCTCCGCCGGGCCCACCGCCGAGGAGTGCTTAGTGATGGATGGAATGCCTACTCTTCACCCACGTGGGGGGAAGAGGGGAGGCTAGATAGCGCCGCGTCTCACCTAGGGAGGGGCGCTATCGCAGGTGTACGCCCACCGGCTGCCGGATTTACCTGGCGGTGTCTCGTAAGACTCTGGCTGATACCGGTTCCACGCGGAGGCTGCAGAACCTCGCGAAGGTGCTGGGCGTAGCCCAACCCGCAGCTCTACATACGTCTGCCAGAGGGGCGCCCTGAGCCAGTGCCCACGAGGAGGCCACACCCCTGGTGGAGTGTGCCCTCACTGCAAGCGGGCACGGGAGATCCTGTGATCGGTAAGCCATTGATGGCGTCCACGATCCAGTGCGCCAACCTCTGTTTGGAGACAGCCCTCCCCTTGTGCTGACCTCCCAAAACAGACAAAAGCTGCTCAGAGCTCCTGAAGCTCTGCGTGCGGTCCAAGTAGAGGCGCAGCGCGTGCACTGGACACATCACGGAAGGGGTTGGGTCTTCCTCCCCAGAAGGGAGCGCCTGCAGGTTCACCACCTGGTCCCGAAAGGGAGTGGTGGGAACTTCGGGCACGTAGCCAGGCCGGGGTCTCAGGATAACGTGAGATTGACCAGGCCCGAACTCTAGGCAATCCGTGGCCACGGAAAATGCTTGTAGGTCCCCTACCCTCTTGATGGAAGCGAGCGCCACTAGGAGAGCCGTCTTCATCGAGAGATGAGAATGAGCGGCATCTACGAAATGCTCGAAGGGGGGCCTCTGGAGGCCCGCCAGGACCACATTGAGGTCCCAAGAGGGAACGGAGCGCGGACGGGTTGGATTCAGCCTCCTCGCGCCCCTCAGGAACCTAATGACCAGGTCGTGCTGTCCCAGAGACTTCCCACTAACTGGTTCGTGATGAGCGGCAATAGCGGCTACAAACACCTTCAGCGTGGAAGGGGAGAGATTGCTCTCGAGTCTCGACTGCAGGAAGGACAGCATGCTCCCGATCGAGCATATCCGTGGGTCTTCTCCACGAGAAGAACACCAGGACGAGAAGAGGCGCCACTTCAATGCGTATAACCGCCTCGTGGCCAGGGCCCTAGCCTGAGTAATGGTTTCCACCACCGCTGGGGGTAGACCACTCAGGATCTCCTCGTCCCGTCCAGGAGCCAGACATGGAGGTTCCAGAGGTCTGGTCTCGGATGCCATAACGCGCCCTTCCCCTGAGAAAGAAGGTCCTTCGTCAGGGGAATCGGCCAGGGGGGAGTTGTCGTCAGGAGCATTAGCTCCGAGAACCAAGTCCGGTTGGGCCAGTAAGGTGCAACTAGTAGCACTTGATGCTCCTCTTCCCCGACGCGCCTCAAAACCTGCCCAAGAGGGACCCCTGTCCGCAGAAAGGTCATTGAAGACCATGGGGTTAATGGGCTAAACCGTTAGGGTCACGATCACGCCCTTCTGCCGGCGTGCCACACACTCCAAGGAACTCTGCTCTGTAGCCAGTGCTGTAGCGGTCTCATGTGCATCAACCCGAGGGGGACCACCCCCGCCGAGGACGCCATGTGTCCCAGGAGCCTCTGAAAAAGTTTCAGTGGGCCCGCTGGCTGCTGCCTGAAGTTCGTCAGGCAGATCAGCACTGAGGGGAGTGAGGGCGGCCTCCACGACCTTCGTAAAGACTCGAGGAGACAGGGACAGACCAAATGGGAGGACGCGATACTGATATGCCTGTCCCTCGAAAGCGAACCGTAGGAACGGCCGGTGACGAGGGAGGATGGACACATGGAAGTACGCGTCCTTCAGGTCGATCGCCATGAACCAATCCTGACGTCTGACGGACGTCAGAATGCGCTTCTGCGTCAGCATCCTGAACGGCAGCTTGTGTAGGTGCTTGTTCAGAGTACGCTGGTCCAAGATGGGGCGCAACCCGCCACTTTTCTTGGGGACAATGAAATACGGGCTGTAAAACCCGGAGTACATCTCGGCCAGAGGGACGAGCTCGATCGCCCCCTTCGCCAGAAGGGTAGCGACCTCGGCCCGAAGCACGGGAGCATCTACCCCTCCCACTGAGGTGAAGAGGATGCCCCGAAACTTGGGTGGGCACTTGGCGAACTGAATCGCATAGCCGAGACGGATCGTTCGCTCTAGCCACCGTGCTGGGCTGGGAAGAGCCAACCAGGCTCCCAGGGACCGAGACAGGGGGACCAGAGGTTCGATCTGATTCATTGCCCGCGTGGGGGGTGGTTCGATGGCTGGCAGTACGGCTCCCTCGCCGTGGGGGGGACCCCGGGGAGGAGAGCGGCTCTGCCGAGGTGCCTGCCGGGCGATATCGCGGCACACCGCACCGTCTGACTGAGGGAGCTGGTGGCCACTGAGAGTTACACCCAACCGTGTGTCTCGCCGGAACACAACATGGGGTTGCCGAGCACCGTCCTGCGGAGGGTGAGAGCAGCTGTGAGAAAGACCCAGGGAGAGAGAAAGCTCTTTCTGTGAGAATGTGGGCACCAGGCCCTGAAAGGGGCCCGGCGGGTGTTGCTGGGACGGGGCAGGCACCGTCCCAGTCCGACCCTCTAGCGATGTAGTTGCTTGGGTCGGGCCCGGTGAACTCGATCTCCCTGGGTTCACCCCGTCAGAACACTTCTGCTTCCGCGGAGGTTGGTGACGGGATGGTGCTCACCTCTTCGACATCCTTCTCCGGGAGGCCGCCTGTGCAGGGGGCGCTGGAGCCGGAGTCTGAGTCGGAGAGGGGCGGGGCTGCTGGGAAGCAGACGCCGTGCGGGACCTCGGCGGACGATAGGCGGCCGGGTCGCGGCGGGGCAGGATATGTTTAATCGCCTCCGTCTGCTTCTTTACAGTCGAGAACTGCTGGGAGAAGTCCTCGACCGTATCACCAAACAGCCCACCCTGCGCGATGGGAGCGTCGAGAAAGCGAACCTTCTCAGCGTCCCGCATCTGCGCAAGGTTCAACCAAAGGTGTCTCTCCTGGACCACCAGTGTGGACATCGTACGACCCAGGGCTCGCGCCGTCACCTTTGTCGCCCGAAGAGCGAGGTCAGTGGCAGTGCGGAGCTCCTGCATTAGCCCCGGGTCGGACTTTCCCTCGTGCAACTCCTTCAACGCCTTGGCCTGATGGACCTGCAGGATGGCCATGGTGTGAAGAGCCGAGGCAGCTTGACCCGCAGCGTTGTAAGCCTTCGACACCAGCGATGCCGAAAACTTACAAGCCTTGGAAGGGAGCCTTGGTCGATCCCTCCAGGTGGCAGCTGTCTGCGGGCAAAGGTGCACCGCGACTGCACGTTCCACCTGAGGGATGTCGACATAGCCCTTAGCTGCCCTGTCATCGAGGGAAGTCAGGGCGACCCAGCTAGTCTGACGTGCACGCGCCGAGAAGGGGGCGTTCCAGGTCCGACTGAGCTCCTCATGCACTTCCGGGAAGAATGGTACCGGTGCCGACCGTGGCTTAGAGTCACGGCCGGCCCCAAGATACCACGTATCCAACCGCGAGCGTTGGGGAAGAGGCGGTGCGGTGCACTGCAGCCCAATACTCGCGGCGGCCCGGGAAAGCATGGCTGACATCTCGACGTCCGCTTCATCCTGAGCTCGACCCCCCGGGGGAGGAAGCTCCAAGGAATCGTCGGGGTCGGATGCCAAGAGGTCGCCCTCCGATGCTGCGAGCGACATCTCATCGTCGTCAGGCCCCGTGTCCGAGTACGTGACGGAGGAACAAGGCGGCGTACCGCCTTTTCCGGGACGGTCAGACGAGCGAGGCGGGGCGTGAACGGTCCGCGAGCCGGTGGCTGACGGATTGAAGCTCACGGTAATTCCCTGATCACCCTCGGTGCTCGCCGAAGCGGACGGCAGGGCTGATGCCGCTGCTGCCGCAGAACGGGAAGCACTCGAGGTGGCGGCTGATTCTCGCAAGAACACAGCTACCCGTGACCGCAACGTCTGAATCACCATCCGCCCGCAGTGCAGGCAAGATGTATCCACAAATGCTGCCGCACCCACGAGCACAGCGGGACATGCCGCGCTGAAGAAACACTAAGCCCTGAAAAGGGCCCGCTCTTTAGAGAGACGCTTTGGAAGTTGCCGAGACGCCCAGGGGAAGTCACAGGAAAGTCACAGTCCGCTGAACCACGTCGTAAGACCAGCAACACGTAGAGAGTATCTGCGAAGTCGTCAGCATCAGGATGCGAAGGCTCCGAAGAACAAAAGGTGAATGAATGCGGCACGCCGGCTCCCTTTTATACCCGGATATCCGGGGGCGGAGTCCGGCATGCAAATTTCATTCGCCAATTTTCATTGGCCTGTTCAAGTCAGTCAGAGAAGGTAGGTTCTCAAGTCAAACCCCATTCTGTCGACACAACATCGAGAGACCGACAGAAAGGGAACTCAAGACTATCAAGGCATTCTGGAGCAAAACGTACTGCCCAGTGTCAGAAAGCTCTGTCTCAGTCCCAGGTCATGGGTCCTCCAACAGGATAATGGCCCAAAACACACAGCTTAAATCACACAAGAATGGATAAGAACAAAACTT
Organism: Barbatula barbatula; assembly: GCF_947034865.1. Taxonomy (NCBI): domain Eukaryota; kingdom Metazoa; phylum Chordata; class Actinopteri; order Cypriniformes; family Nemacheilidae; genus Barbatula; species Barbatula barbatula. Next base: position 2,585,188 of record NC_136774.1, on the reverse strand, counting down.
TGGACTATTCTGAAGTGGTCTTCTATGATTCCTGATCTGAATTCTATCGAACATCTATGGAAATAGCAACAAATTTGAGCACGGCCAGGCATACAGTGCAAAATAGTATGCAAACAGTGGTGAGGAACCCAAAACTCCATTGGAAAAAAATATCAAACAGGGGATTCCAGTTCCCCTCTGGCAAAAACCGCAGCCTCTGCACAAACTATTATCATTAATAATCTAATAGCAGTTGAATTTTGTAGTGAAGACGTGTCAAGTCGTCGTGTCCTTTATCCAGCTCTATCGTCTCAGCTTTTGTCAGTTCTGGGTATGAACTGCGTCCTGCCCACTCTGGTAACCTTGGAACAATGAGACAAGACTGGCTCAGAGTAGAGTACTGTTCTGAACTTTTTGATGCAACAAATACATCAGTTGTTATTGGAATTGTTCCTAGTTCCGGTTGATCTAACTAATGCAGCCTAAACCTTCTGAGTATTTATATTATGGTTGTGTAGTTTATGCAAGATTAATAAGATGCGTCTTTAGTCTAGATTTAAACTGAAAGAGTGTGTCTGTCTCCCAGACAGTGCGGGGAAGACTGTTCCAAAGTCTAGGCGTTAGATAGGAAAAGGATCTACCACCTGCACTTGATTTTTAAATTCTAGGTATAACCAACTGACCGGACAGCTGAGAGCGTAGTGCACGTGAAGGACTGTAATACAAGAGAAGTTGACTCAAGAAGTGAGGAGCTAAACCATGTAGGGCTTTATAGGCAATAAGTTAATGCGATTTATAGGTGACCAGTGCAAGGTTGACAGAACCGGGCTAATATGCTCATACATTTTTGTAAGTGTAAGAACTCGAGCTGCCGCATTTAGCACCAGTTGGAGTTTTTGTAATAAGCCTGCAGGGCAACCACTTAATAGTGCATTACAGAAATCTACTCTTGATGTCATAAATGCATGAATTAACTTCTCAGCATCCGATGGTGACCGCATATGACGTAGTTTAGATATATTTTTAAGATGGAAAAACGCAATTTTACAGGGTTTGGGGACATGGTTCTCAAATGACAGAGTATTGTCGAATAAAACGGCAAGATTATTTTCTGACGACGAGGGTTTTATGGAACATCCATAACTAAATCAATAAGACAGCTCTTCTTGGGAAGCTGAAACGCTGGTGCTTCCAATTTGGCTTGTTGCCATGCCTGATGTGGCCAATTTCAATGTATGAGCTCACGGTGTCTCACGCCAAGAACCTGGAGGGGTTGGTGAGTACACAAATAAGGAAATGGTTTGGGCTACCAAGATGCCTTAGCGACTTAGGGCTGTAAGAGAATAGAGCCCTCTCTCTTCCCAAAAACATCACCTGGTAGGGGAGTAGGTTTGGAGTCAAGAAGAAGCAAGTAGATGCACCAGAGCGGTCACTCAAGCCCAGCAAGGACATTGGATGAGGTTAGATGGCATTTAACAGCGCAAATTCACTTGGAGTGAGCTGTGGAGTATGGAAACAAACAAGATAAGTTTTATCATAAGAGCAACATATGATGTGTTGCCCTCACCAACAAATCTGCATGTTTGGTATAGACCGGATCCAGCCTGCCAACTATGTGTAGCTCCAGCAAACCTTAAACATATTCTTGTGGGTTGTATTGAAGAGCTTGACACAGGGGAGATACACATGGCACCACAATCAAGTCTTAAAGTGCAGAGAACAAGAGAGTGGGAGCAAATGCCATTCCTCAAAACGGCAAGTTTTACTCGCTAAAAAGGCAACCCTTTATTTGGGAGGTGCAGAAAATCCGGGCCAAGCCCTTAACCCGAGATTCAGGCTGCTGAGTAGAGCCAGGGATTGGGAAATGCAAGTTGATTTAAACCAAAGACTTACTTTCCCCTTGGAAATCGTAGCGACCAAACTGCGGCCTGAAATGGTTCGGTGGTCCAGCTCCAGTAAAACAGTCCTCATAGTTAAATTGACTGTACCATTAAGTAATGGGATTAAGAAAGCATTTGAAAGAAATTATTTGGCAGCGAAGTGCGGGGATGGACAGCAAAACTGTTCTCGGGGAAAGTGGGCTGCAGGGGCTTTGTTTCCAATTCCACTACAAGGCTGCGTAAGGAAGTGGGAATCAGAGACAGGCCCAACGGACGGTAGTCAAAGAACTTGCCACTGTTTCTCAGAGAAGCAGCCATTGGCTGTGGTTGAAACGGAAGGACACAATATGGGCTGCCAAATGACCACGTAATATAATGGTGTTGTGTGTTGTAATGCTATGCCTTACGGGACCGGGGGCACTGAGCATGCATTAACTGTGCTAGTGGGGCTATAAACAGCCTTAACCAAAGGGTTGGTGCATATGGTTGTGTTGATTTTGGTACTGTGTTGTAATGTTGTGCCATACGGGACCAGGGGCACTGAGCATGCATTTCAATGTAAGCCGTAGTGACCTAATGGCTAGAGAGTCGACCTTGTGACCAGAAGGCTGCCGGTGCGATTGGTTGGGGCAGATGGACGCAGAATGGGCTGCCAGATGACCTTGCAACATTACAAAACACACCCAGGTCTGATTAACCCGCGTTGGTCCTCCCTTGGCTGAGGGTGTTTTGTGATAAAGGGCCGAAAGACCTAATGAGGTGCACAACTGATGATGTATCACATTGATTGGGAACCATACAAAGGGCATTATCAGCAGCACCTCACCAAAAGGCATATTTCACCCAGGACAATGAATGTGATGAAAGTGGGATCACAACTCAAGTGATATCTCTGATAATGGCAAGCAAAGGTAAGTATGTTTTTCTAGAATCATTAATCCCTGAACACAGAGGATGCCTACCCAATGAACCCAGTGAAACCTCAGACCTCCTTATCCTAAATTCATATTCTTGAATGCTCCCTCTGTCATTCATAAGGCATGGGAAATGTTCTATTGGGCAATTCAACTGTGCCTAATAGTGGGATTATAACACCTAGTCCTATTAAGCGAATCACAGGAGTCAGAAAGCTCCCATCAAAACTATTTTAATTTTGTTGCAAATATAGCCAGATGTCCTAGGCTTGTCGAACAATTTGAGGGTTATTCATGGCATTTTTCTGCAAAGTTCCCCTTTAATTATTATTAAGAAATGCATAATTGGAAAAGTACCTATAATAATCTAAATATGGGCCATAACTGAGATTAGAGAATATAATCTGATTTAGATGTAGCGACATATGAAATTATATTTCACAGAGTTTGCATAAAAAGAGGAGTTTTTTTATACCCATATGCTGACACAAACGTTATGTATGTTCTGTATAAAGTAATATTAGTTGTGATAGGGCCGTCTGCTGTATTGACAAGTTTCTCGCTTTGCATGAGATAAAAAGCGCTTAATCTTTATTATTTGTTTACCCACATAGCTTAATGTTTTCAAAAACACAGAATATCATGTACTCTTGTTGTTAACATAATAAGCATGTTCAATTGTGACATGATTAAAAAAGCAATGACTTTCTCACTAAACATTCCCTTGTTAAGTCCCTTAACAAATAATGAATAGTTTTATGCTTTATGAGACTTGCTTTTGGCCTGACAAAAATGATGTTACCTATTAAAAGGGTCTGTATAATAACTCAATTACAGTGTATTTTTGGGGGCATAATAGTTTTGCAGACTCAAAGTAGTTTTTTCATCATATTTGTAGTAAGTGACCATAATCGGATGTTTTCTTTTTGGATAAAGAGGGTAAAGAAAGAAACCTCAGCACAATCTTAAACATCCTGTCACTATTTCCTGAGTACTGGCCCTTTAAGAGCTGCAGCTTTTTTACTCCGGGTGTGTGCATGGATGCACTCAACATTGATTCAGCAGGATGAAGGACAAGATGGAGGCACACAGTAACATCTGAATCGCTAACCAGAGGAAGCCATATAGAAAGGAACTTAACAGAGCTGGTGTGCAAAGGGCTGAACATCCAGAAAATTATCATATGTTCAAAATAAAACACTATGGGCTGACTAGGTGGTTGAGGACATCATGACTTTAAATATTAACTCCCGCATGTGTCTTATAACCTAGTACACTGCACAGTTTTGAGAATCATTTGAACCAACATGTAGTCTAGTGGGCTTTAAGTTGCCTAAAAATGCTATAGACAGGCAGGTCACTTGGGTTTGAGGCTCTCATGCTTTAAAGATTATGAGACCTAAAGTCTAGATATATATAAGGGAAAAGATTTTTGGGGCATGGCCATGGCTGTGCAGCTAAGCAACAAAGATTGAAAGCAGTGCTAGTCTTATCAATACGCTGTCTGACCAGTAAGTTTAGAGTCCCTTATGCAAGTAAATGCCGACTAGGCATGTGGCTTACTACGTGTTTGAACTGTTATGCCTAAAATGCCAGCTGTGTAACCAGCTTCTGCAATAAACAGTGAATATGCATTTGCAAAGCTGTTGATGTGACGAGAATGAACACAGGACATATATCCGCAAGGCTTGCGTAATAGAAATGAGGACACTCACGCTGCGCTCTTTGACACATACAGTTGGGTGTTTAAAACCATCAGGGTGTCTTTGTCCTCTTTTGTTGTATTTCTTTTCTGCGTCTGGAGGGAGCATTGGCTCTTTTATTGAGGTCTCGTTCCCCACCCCCATGTGCACTCCTGCTGGCTCTGGCCACTCTCATGGGGCAAAGCTAACAGGTGCTTGTTTCTCCAGGTTACCCCCGTCCACCCACAGATGGTTATTGTTATGGCGTGCAGTAAACGTCAGCCTGCCTCTCTGTCTCTCACTCTCTCTCTCTCTCTCTCTCTCTCTCTCTCTCACGCGCTCTCTCTCTCTCTCTTCATTTTCATTCTGTTCTCCCAGCTGCTGCTTCCTGCTAAAGCAAAGTTATCCCTGATCCTTCTAAGCGTACCCTCCCCCTCTTTCACTCCCTCCCCCATCTGATCTCTTTCTGCACCTCCTCTGCTCCCTCATTCTTCAAATCCTCTACTGTCCACCAGCCTGCTGCCACCGCACTACTCCTTCATTCGTTTGCTTTGGTGCCCCCTTGCTACTGTTGTTCTTATTTCTTTTGTATCTCTGTGCAATATCATTTGTGTCAGATGGGATCTTCTGTGAGATACTAGACACTTTTCTATGCCAACCATTGACACAAAGGAAGGATTACCGCTTAAACGGACAGGACTGTTTATGTTTCTGTGGAACGTGGAAAAGATTGTGTTGTGCATTCGCTTGACATCAAGGCAAGTGGGTTTATTTTGACCAAATGTGAATTTTGTATTTGAAAATGTTTTATTCAAAGACATTTGGCCAATGGACGTGGCTGTGCAGCACAGCTAACATCAAACAGTGTGCTGGCTTTATCAAGACTGATAATCTATATCTCAGGATCAGTTTAGAGTACATTAATGGTGTGCTAATGGCTGTGCTAGTTTATTCCTTACACAGTGTTGATGCTTTGAAATGGCTGCCCTGCTTCATCAAAACCTGTGCTTCCAGCAAGCAAATGCTGTTTTGCAACAGCAAAGGCTGTTTTGAATATACAAAAGGGAAGGTGATGCTGTGGTGAGTGCATTATCGTATGATTCAGCTTGTTTGGTTGTGTTGTGATGTTACGTGCTGATGGTCTGTGTCTGGATGAGGAAGGAAAAGCTGTGTTGATTTATGAGGCAGATGTGATTTCGATTTTATAAAGGTCTTTTTTTACATCAGACATATGCTGGTGAATTGTAGGTTTTGTTATTGTTTTAGATTGTGGATTTTGATTTGATACAGAATATTTCTAGTTCATTTTGGTGTTGGTCTGTAAAGGCTGTTGTGATACCATTTATGGTGATGGTTTGATTAGTGAACATTTGTGGTTTGATGTTATTACGTTTTCAAATGACATTAAATGTTAATTGGTTTTGGACTTAATCAAAATATATTGCTTGTGCATTATTTAAGCCATTTGATGCTGCTGGGTCTTTCTTCAAATTATTGTGTAAAACAGAATTTATGTTTGTTAAAAGCTGTGTTCAGTTACACATGTTGTCAATTGATAACTGCGCTAACAGCTAGTAAATGTTCAGTGATGATTTGTAAACATTGTGACACAATGCAATACAATGTGTCATAACTTAGCTGTGATTAAAGGTTATTATACATTTTCACATTACCTTCATAATGTGCATTCCCAATACGGCTGTAAAATAAGTTAACACAAACAAAAACATTTAATTTTTAAAGACCTATAGGCAAACATGAACAATAAATCAAAAATAATTTGGCAATATTTACTGACCCAATGTCATTAAAGACCCTTATAAAAGCAGATTTACTTTCTTTATTGAAACACAAAGGGAGATGCTTACATACCACAATAGTACACGTCACTTTCTTGTAACAAAAAGCACTATAAGATGAGTTTATTTGCATAAATCCATACCTGAGCTTTCTTTGAGGAACAGATCAGATATTATAATCTTTTCTGTGGCAGCTAAAATGACATTAATGTTTGCTGGTTATGTCACACAATGAGAACAGTTTTTGCCTTTAGAGGCGTTTACATGAGACCATTTTTAACAAAAAACAGTTTATTTGTTTCAAAGTTTTTGAAAACGACGGCCGTGTAGAGATATAACGGTATGAAAATTTCACATCACGGTTATAGCGAACAAAATTGTCATGATTATCAGTATTATCACGGTACTGATACCAAGTTTTATATTGATGTGACTCCTCTGGTAAACTGTTACTAACTTTAGCTGACAACGGACAGTTTTTACCGTTAGTAAAGTCGGTACGGTTTGATCATTACTAAAATATGACATGATATTTCTATGTTACTTCCCATTTACTAACTGGGTTTATCGTAAAACCGCTAATCGTTGCATCCCTACGGCGGTGCAAAAACTGTAGACAAAGGATATGAAAAAGGCTTCTGGCACGTAGTGTCAAACGTTATGTACGAAGTAACATCGCCATCCACTGGCCTGGCATGCGCAATACAGAGTTTTTACTAGTTTTTGCAGATCCATATAACTAATTTTGATGTCGTGTGGAAAATCTTGTTCGTTCTCTACTCCATTGTTCATAGGTTTGTAGGTTGCAGTGCTTTACAGGTCCCATGACACATTTTCATTTAAATCACTCAGAGTTAATTTTTTATCAGTACTATTGCCCAGATGTACAAGACTTTGGCAAGAAGTTTTGTTAACCCTTATAGTTTTCAGGGATGTTATTTTTCATATGAATACATATTTTCGTATTTTTTGACCGCGTAAAATGTAATACATTTGATTTATTTTTATTCGTGACGGGATTGGGGGTTTGGGGTTTGGAGATGTGTGCGTAGTCACATGGTGTCATTTTTAGTAAAGTGGGTAACTGAACAGCTTTTTGTAACGTATACAGCAAATCCAGAGTCTGGAAGTTGAGACGTCTACGTTATATGATATGCTTTTTTAACATGATCTATATACAGAGACTAAAATAGGCCATTCTGCGATTTAATGGCTTGACACTAAACAAATGGCTGATCTAGTCACTGTCTAATATAAATGCTTTGAAGTCTCTCTACTGAATGCATTCATTTAAATGAACTAAAACAGCAACATGCAGTGTTTGCTAATACCTTTATTACATGTGGAAAACGCTGAATTAATTTAGACATCTAGTGTCTCTGTATTGAAGTTTTCTGGCAGCCGTAGTATCCTTTACTTTTTGTGTTCAATTATTGTTTAATGAATTATTGCTGATTACAATCAAATTAAAAGTAGGCATAATATAAAGTTCTGTACTACTCAAGGGGTGACATTTGTTAATGCAATCTAATTTTGAACATTGGCATAAGATATTTGTTCAAAGCATCAACCTATTTTATTTAATATTGTTTAGGTGACTGTTAAAGTAATAAGTCACAAGTCAGAATTGGTTTATTATAATTTTTTTGTTTTTGTGTTGCTTAGGGAAAAATATATATTTTAGGCAAACAGTTGCCTGTTTTTAATAATGTAACATTTAATTAGTAAAACCTTTTTTTGAGGGGGTGCATGCAGTCTTCTTTCTTTTTTGTCCTGGGCTGATCACATGCCTGAGTTTTATATGTTTTCAGAAGTGGGCTTTTGAGAAGCAGGTATTTCTGCAAGAGATGTTTTGTGTCATTATGTGATGTTAACAGAGACTTTAACTGTTGTCGGTTGAGAATCTCAGACATGTATGTGATATTACAGATATAGACAATTAGATTCAATATTTTGATGTGGCGTGATCAAGTAGAGAAAAGGAGCAATATCTAGAGCTGAATATCAGTTACATCCACCTCTCAAAGGACAGATGGCTGTGTTCTCCGTTTTCAATCTCTCTCACACACATGCATGCACTATAGACGCACATGCACGCAACCACGCACACACACACAGCTTATCTAATTCATCTATGCAGTGTGTGCAGCCCAGTTCTACACAGGGACTCTATTTACAGACGAAGAGGGCAGCTGCAGTGTGAGGAAGCTACACACCGAGAGATTCAGCAATCTTATGGCAGGAGGGGAAAAGGTTTGTGCAGACAGACAGTGCTGGCAAAGGGGGTGGGGGCATTTGCTGTGGCTCAAATAGTAGAGGTCATGACCATATGCTCTTCAAACAAAACAAAACAATCTGTCTATCTCTGGAACCGTCAAAGGGATCTATTGCATTTGCCAGAATGTTGCTGCATTGCAGAGGTCTTTGACGCAAGTCTGTGTTAATAACTCACATTATCCCATGTGTCAACCATCTCCAGACCTGCTTGGTTTTGTTTTTGTGCATGTTGTGCATGTTTGCACAAACTACTGAGACATGCCAAGTTAAATAGCTTCTGAAGAATGTGTTGAGCCAGAAACATAACTGTTTGTGAGACCTGCAATGGCAACAATCTTCAGCACCCAAGAGGCCTTTTGCACAAAGTCAGTGTTTGAGCTTATTCTGAGCAAGCTTTACTGGGCTATATGCACACGGGACAAGGACATACTTCCGCTAAAATCTCAGCCAGCAAGGTCACTTCCTCTCTCATAGAACTAAGGGGATTTTTCACCAAGTGATGAAAATGTGTTTAGAAGAAAATGTTCGAATTTCGCCAAACCGACAACATTTACGGGTGAGCGTTGTTGAGTGCCTCTGTGATCATGCCTTTCACTTTGCATTTTTCATATTTGTTGATGTACCTTGAAAGCTGAAGAGCTTCTCCTTTTTGGTTGTCGACCAGTGTTTGAATAATTAGACTCTTGTTGTTGATGGACTTACCTAACTTAACTTATGCGGCTAACCTGCCTCAGACAAGGTTTTATTCTGGGTAGAAGTTTTACAGTTGATTTTACAGTACGCATACTAACAGTGCACAGATGTGGCTATTAAGAATGCGCATCAAAAGGGAAAAGGACCCTGCGATTTCCCACAGCACCTACTGGGATTCTGTTGCACAGGAAACACATAACCATGTGATGTCGTTTACTGAAACCAATAATATGCTTTCCCAGCAGATCTATTTTCCTTTCTCAAAAAAGGGACAAAGCACGTAAGCATGTGAGAGCTATGTTTGAAGTGTAGGCTATTGTTTATTTACTGCTCACATATGCATAAAATGTTCTTGCCGCAGTTATGTTTTACAGGCTTGTCACGCGATTAAACATTACTGTTTCGCTTAGAATGTGATATTAAGTTCCTATAATATTAATATTGCCTGAATTATAGACTTTTAAACACTATGCAGAACTCAAAACAAAATGTTATCGCAAATGTTATCGTTAAGTGCAAAGCCCACCGCACTTTAGAAACCTTAATTTAAATGTAAGTTTCGGCTGCATATTTGGACATCGGAAGTCACGTTTTCGACAATGTATCCGCGTGCAATAGACTTTTCAAAGTATTGTAATCCTAATAATGAAATGATATCGCATTTAGTCAATGCGTCTGTCTCTGCAACAGACCTTCTGTTCAAACATGTTATGCTTTATCCAAAACCACTCACTATTTTATTTTCTGTATAGCTGGTGTTGTTTAAATGACAACATCGGAGTAGAAAACCGAAAAATGTTTTGAGCACGTTTTAAAAAAAAAATCACATACACAAAAACGCCCGGTGAGGGACTCCCACAGAAACACGATCGTGAAAACATCTAGAGGGACGCAAAATACACGTTTAAGTTTTTATTTCTTGACCATTGTGTTGATATACATCAAGAAAGGCATTATTTGTAATTGCTGGTCGCTGAAGTCATTGACATTATATGATTGCCAGGAGAGTAACAAAATTCAAACTGAACCGGGAAAATGTGACACACTACTCACGGTACGAACCACAGTACTCTCATGGTGTACCAAATTCCCTCTGTCCCTGTTGCCCGGGCCCAGCCTTGGCTACTGCATGCATTAGGGTGTGTTTCCACTGGCGCGGAGCAAGTGTTTTAATTAATTCCTATGGAAGTTGAGCTTCGCCATCTAGTGAAGATGAAAAAAGATGAAAACATCCCAGTGTTTTGGAAGACCAGTCTGGGTCTAGATTAGCCTTTAAATGGAAAGCATAAAGGTTTATCTCTTTCTTGTTGCCAGATGTCAATAGTAAAATATTGCCGTATTTGACATGTGACAATGGCATGTTGCTAATGCAGTACACTCATTTAAAGGAGTCATATGACACGGCTAAAATGAATATTATCTAACTAAAATGGTATGAAACTACATGCTGGCACAGTGAAAAAAAAACCTTGGATGTGATTAAAAAAAGCTTAATGGTCATTCGCAATAAAACTGTATGGTAATAGGAAAAATAATGTAATAGTATTGTATACAATGGAAGAATAGATCATAATTACTGCATACATTTGACCAAAAAAGAAAAGTTGAATTCCCTAAACCTCTGAAATAATAAAGAAAATGCATTAAATTAATTTCACTGAACAAAGAAGCCAGATTTTGCCGTTTGGTCACTTTTGACCAGGAGAAGTATGAGTGCGAACCCAAACGTGGAGCACCAGAGGGTTAAGCAAACTCAAATAAATCAAAAGCTACTAATCAAAGTCTCAGGATAGATCTTTAGCTCTAGCTTTGCTATGCATTGTAGACAAGATCACAAGAGAGGTGGATTTCAGTATCATTATTGCAATGTTTGCAGCCATAAAGACAGCATGCATCTTTAAAGTAACTTAAAGCAACCGTAACACACGCAGTTCATATTAATCTTGAGTACCTGTAGAGTAGTATTGCTTACTTCATTTCTTAGAAGTGTATTTAGTTTGATCACATTTATAAAAGACAGATACAGCTGTACGATTATTTCCGAAAACAGTTGAGCTCCTGGAGGCGTACAGTGGGCAGAACTAAAGCACTGGCCACAATACATCATCGCATTATCCCTGCAGTGTTTCCCACAGGATTTTGACAGACTTGCGGTCTGGATTGGCATGGGACCTAGACCCACATGTCTATTGTCATACAAGCGGAAGAGCTAATAGTGATGATTTTATAATTGTTTTTATTTTAACGCTGCAGCCTTTTATTTATAAATAGTTTCAAGGGATTCACGCGCTGTATGACGTGTACACCGAAGTTAACTTCCGGTCTGTGTTTGGGTATCGGTCTGGCTAGTGGCTAATATTATAACTATTTATATTTTATTCAATTTATATTAATATCTAATAACATTAATAATAATAATATTTACTGTATCATAATTGTATGAAATAATAAACAATTAGTTTAATTGTATTGCATGTTTATTTTTTTAATGAAGAGTTGAATGAGTTGTGCAACTTTGTTGCATTTAAGTGTAGCCCAGTAATGTTTCTTCTACTGGTAAGCAATGACATTTACTTGTTATTTCTTTTGCTTGTTTTTCAGAAATAATATACAGGAACTCTTTTCTTTGCGGATGTGTACCGGATGTTAAGTTTGGGCCACAAAAGCAAGCATGCGCAGTAACATTTGCTTACGTTGTTGCTTTGAAACCGTCTATACCTTTTAAAAATATCTTTAATTGGGGTATTGAATGTTGTTTGTTTGTTGAATATCAACAGTCACAATTGTGGCATTTTGTCCCCACCAGGGACTGGATGCTAATACACATCCCACTGTTAAATTCACTTTTCACTGAGATATAACGACTGCACAAGTTCATTTGACGTAGTAGGAACAGCATGGTATGTATAGCATTAATGCATGCTAGAATACACGTTACTGACAAGTTGAAGTTAGCCAAGCCAGCCGTCACTTCTTGAAAATGCTGTTATATTCATTCATTTAATTGCCAGTAGGTTAGTACTGTCAGCTCACTGCAGACCACAGCACAGAGCAGACGCAGAGAAAAGTGCACTTAAACTGGGGAAGCGAAATGTTAATGCAGTAGTGGCAACAACAAAGTTAAGAGGGTAAAGCTAACAATTATCCAAACAACTACATATCCATATGAGCTTGCAATAACACGTTGCATACATACCGCTGCATCTGACCTGCATGCCAGGACTCTATCATTGTGTAGGATGTGTAGGAAGTTAAGGACAGTCCAAGCATGCGCAGTAACGTTTGTTTGTGTTGCTGCTTTGAAACCGTCTATACCCGGTTTATACTTTGGTGAACTAGCCATTTAAGAACACATATATCGTCATTGGGAGGCTAATGCTGCCTTCACATGCTCTTGGAAATTGGACAATTCTCACTTCAGAAGTCATGACTCTGAGTTTGTTGAGTTCAGGTGCTTTGTTGTGGGAAAGAATGGAGGATGCCAGCTTCATACTTGGGAAAAATGTTGAATGGTAATGGTTTTCAACCATACATCCAGGACCGGTTCTAAACAGTTGGAGGCCCCTCACAACACCCCATCCCCTCCACCTTTTAGAATAAAGTATTTCATTACAATGTAACAAATTTAACAGGTAAATTATATTATTAAAAAGTCTGTTTCAATTTGTAATTGCTCTAAATACAATGTAAGGGCAGTTGGGATTACATTTTTTGTTGTTTTTTGCATTTATTTTACAGTAACACATTACTTTTCTACTCTTTTACTGTATATTCGTTTTGTGACTTAAAATCAGTCAGCTGCAGAAAAGTGTTTATTCTCTTTATACATTCAAACAGAGACTGGAACAATGGACTATAAGTTTAGCTTTTTGCTGCCTGTCTTGGCTGGTGGACAAGTGTATAGGGATACTGTAGGTGTGTTCCACTTCCTCTTAAAAAAAGAAAGAATGACTATTAACTAAATCTTATTTCACAATTTCATTGTACTCTCAGGTACAGTGGGTCTATATAACAGTCCAGCATCATTTTGACAAAGAAAGTGAATGATGTAGAAATGAGACACCGCTTCACTGTCTGAATTAAATAAACACAGTGATTTAAAATAAAGATACAAAACTTCTTTATTCAAGAGCAGTTCATGATTTTGTAGTAGGTGGTTTCACTAACATTGATGATCAAAAAACAGCAGCAGGTATTTATTCTATACGTAAGGACTAATGCAATGCAGCCAGTTGTTATCTGAGAATAGACAGTATGATCACGACGCAGAGCGGAGAAATAGTGATATAGATCTGACTGTTAACTTTCATTTAAGACACAACGGACTCATTTCATGTGTTTTTGTCAAACCTGTATTTCACAATATATAAGACAAAAGAAACAACAGAGAACTTGCTTATAGAATTGCTTTATGAGAACTGTCGTCTACATGTGCGTGCACTTCGAGTGAGAAAAAGATAGAAAGTTGAAATGGGCAAATGTTGAAAATGCGTATACATAATAATCTTTGGTGATGACAAACAACGTTTTCGAAACACTCTTGCAGTAGTGCGACACTTTCCAGTTATGGAGGCCTCACCTCCGAGCCCTAGGTTACCGCCTGCTCTGCCTATAGGTTGCGCTGGTGTCCTGAAATTTCATCAGATTGTCCTACCAGGCATGCGCTCATCAATATTACGTTTAGTTTTTTTTGCGCTGTAAAATCATCCTACCTGATAATTTTACACTGCTACGCCAATCTGATTTTTATTTATTTCTGGTAGGACAATTTGACTTCAATTTGTATTTTGCACTCTAAATGAATCCTACATGTTTATTTTAAACTGTAGGATAATCTGATTTAGGCTGTAAACTCATTCTACTGTATGTGTTGATTTTAAACTGGCAGGACAATGCACTGTCAAATCATCCTACCGGTTTATTTTGTTGATGTGGTTTAGATTAAACACATTTTTCCACTGCGGTAGGAAATCTGACAAGGTAGGACAATTTCACCGAACACCGGCCTTGCTAGATAGTAAAAATGCTGACTATTCTGAGATATTGATGATTCATGGAATATTTGCTGTGTGTAAAACATACAACATGCTTCAAATGAATATTCCTTTTATGTAGATTTGTACTGATTTAATGACAATGAAGCTCCAGCGAAAAAATTATAAAGCATCCCTGCAACAGCAGAATTCCTCCCATCCGTCATGTTGAACGTTTAAGGCCTGCCTATCCCAGGAAACTAGGGATCAAAACTATTTCCCAACTTCCCAATGGGAAACACAACATCAACTAAATCAGAGGGCGTTCATGTGCAATTTTTTACCTTGGAAACTCATATTTCTCATAATTCTTTCTGAGAGCATGTGAAGGCAGCAAAAGAGCAACAGATGTTTGGCTTCGCTTGGACAGACAATGAGTTGCTACCAGAGCTAGTAACAGCAGCCAGATGGTAGGGGTTCAAATTTCACCAGACCTCAGGATGAATGAGCATGTGTACATGACTTTGTTTCCTTGTGCCTTGGTTAGGAATTGAATCAAGTGTTATAATTATATTATTATATCATATCAATCAGCAACGGATACATTGTTTTATATTTTCGAACAAAAAGGAGAGGGGAACTTGCTGGTTAAACACTGATTGCTTGTTGCTATGTGGTTGCTAAGGTGTCCTGAATTCATTTGTTTTCTGTGTTACTCTATATGCAGAGGTTTTTGCTTATGTTTTTTACTCGATTTTATTTTACATATATACATGTAAATGTTATTTTTTCTACTTTTCAAACTTATTGTAGGTACATTAAAGGGATAGTTCACCCAAACACGAATTCTGTCATCATTTACTCACCTTTGAGTTGTTCCAAATCTGTATACATTTCTTTGTTTCATTGAACACAGAGAAATATATTTGGACAAATGCTTGTAACCTACCATAGTAGGAAAAAGGTTTGAAACAACTAGAGAGTGAGTAATTCCTAACAGAATTTTTGGGTGAACGTTTCCTTTCAAAAACATACTTATGATCAATAAAAATATTTAAATGTAAATGTAAGAAAGTACTAAATTATTACCGAAGTATAGATAGTTTCAAAGTAACAACATACACCAATGATACGGCACATGCATGCTTTTGTGGTACAAACTTCTGGTACACAAAGAACAGAGTCCCTGTAGCTTATTTATAATAACAATCAATAGAAACAACATATGAGTGATATTAGCTAGCAAGTTAAAACTATGCTTAGCCAGTATTATTTTTGTATTGTTACTTTGCTAAATAGGTTACATGACCTATTTAACAAATTATTAAAAAATAAAATTAACTTACAATAACATGTTTATTTCATACAATTATTATACAATGAAATGTATATATAAATACAATAAAAGATTCATAATTATATCATTAGCCAGACCGAGCAAGAAACAGAAAGGTAATTTCGGGGAAGGCTTCAGATAAAAACAACATGTACATATGAAATGTAAGAAGTATTCTATACTGTATGCTTAAAAATATGCGATAAAAACAAAAAATATACTTAAGTGCTGTCCACCTCTGATTTCATGTATAATGCTCTTCAGTTTCTAGGGTGTCCTTGCTAGGGTGTTGTGGTTATTACTGTGTTCTCAGTGTTTTTCTAGTGGCTGCATAAAAATGTTTCCACATTTTAGAATAGTTAATGATGTGACAGGAGCTATCAGGTTTAAGTAGCTGATCTTTTTTCACTGTCACGCATTTTATTATGTTGGCTTGAGAAACTTATTATTTCTGCTGTTATGCCTCGTTTTCCTTCTCAAATGTATTACTGTATTAGGAGAGAGCAGTGCATCATTTCACAGCGCATGTTTAATAGCTTTAAACGCGACCAAGTGTTTATAATATGCGATGTGGTGTCATTTGCCTGTCAAATTACCACTTTGCATCTTTAATAACTGTCAAATTTAAACAGCTTTAGACGTACAAGTTCAGAAATAGAACCCAGAGAACCCAGCAAAGACGTGATGTACCTGTTATGTAATGTATTGGTACTTTTTGATAGTTTCATGACTAAGGTGGCAGAGTTTCGTTAGACTTTTGTCTCTGTCAAATCCGGGGGTTGCAATTTTAAGGACAGATTGTGTCACAGCAGCGCGACTGAAGGCTGGTAAGGCCATCCCAACCGAAGTCTGCTTCAAATGCAGCCTCAAAATGTGACCTTATTTCCGCAGGTTTTTAAAGATAGAACGAATGTGTATTCTTCACAGCTTTGGCTATCCTGAGATTCAATGCGCCCCTGTGACGTTACGTGCTATATTTATACGTGCTATAACCAAGGTCATGGGTTAGATCCCGGGAATCCCACATACTTAAAAAAAATATGTATAGTACAATGCAATGTAAGTCGCTTTGGATAAAAGCATCTGCGAGATGCGTAAAATGTAAAGAAGCCGTGGTTTTGGTCATTTACATAATTTACACTAAGTCGTTTACACATTTTATGTTTCTGTTTATGTTCATATGTCCAGTCAGTAACAATGACAGCTTGGAAATTCTGTTTTGTATTGATTCATTAATTCACATGTAGGCTGTGGTTCGGTCTTGAATGAACTGCTTCTGCCACTCAACAGAGCTTAGTTGGGAATCGATGTCATTGTGCAATATTTGAATCCCTTGTTCATTTAAAGGAGCGCTCCCTTATAGACACAAAGTTTTCGCAAAGAGCTATATCACTAATTATATAGTAATTTTCATTTTAGAGTTAGTTCATTACAAAAGGGTATACAATTTTCAGTGCAATTTTGGTTTGTGCTATAAGATTCAGTATAACATGGGTTGTGCAATAGGGGTCAGTGTAATGCGGGTCTGTGCAATATAGAATGGTGTGATGTGGGTCAGTGCAGTGTCGGGACAGTTGGGGCATGTGTAAAATTGTGGTTTGTGCACTGTCAACGTCACTTTTCCATTCTCTATCAAACGGAGAAGACAAATTTCCACTCACTGAAAGCTAATGTTTATCCAAAATGTTACTAATTGCTATGTTTTCTTCTAAAGGAAATAGTCTGCAAACACATACACACTGGTTTGTGCTCGCCTACTTGTATATAGTGTGCACACAACGTGGAGGTTTGAATGACTGACAGATGCATGCTTTGCAGAATCCGATCGAGAAACAATACTGCAAAACAACATTTTGTTGTTAAGAGATTGTTAGATTGTTGTTGGTTTGAACCTATGGTGGAAACACTATATTTGTTCACGATCGCGTTCCGGGCAGGGCTGTGGTACCCTCCAGCAGCTCCAGCCACAATCACGTTCAGTCCATTCACTATCACGATCTGATAAAAGGAAATCGTTAGATGCTGCCAACTCGACAAGACTGGGATGACAAGTTACCCTCATTGTAATACGTCAAATAACAGACAGCCTTCAGATTTATTTGTCACTGGTTAAACGTATTCCATTTTAATTTCATTTTAAAAGAGACTGTATATTGCTAAATTGTACATAGTAAATCTGTCGCTTAAATAAACCAAGAGAGATTTAAAGGGTCGTTATGGTGCGAATACGTGTTTTTCTGTGTCTTTGGGGTGTAATAAGTTGCACATACATGTATTAGACATGTAAAATTGCACAAATATAAGTGTCGGAACAAAATATGTATTTTATCTAAAAGTGAAAGCTCACTCAGCCCTAAATGAAACTGAAGGTAGGGGATCAGCACGCATTCTCATTGTCCAGCGGGTGCCTAGAGCTGGGGTACCCCACGTGGGCTAAACCCCAACCTGGCCACATGCCCAGAGTCCACCTAGTCCACGGCGGGAGTGGTGGGGAACCTGCAGGGGCTCCCCCTGGGAGGAAGTCCCAACCCTTTCCCTTTCGTGTACAGTACAAAGCCTATGCCTTTACTCGGACCGAACAGGATCGTGGACACTATCCCTTGGCTTACCAATCTCAGGCCCCTGCCCACTGTAGTGACGCTCACTGCCGGGGTGCAGCCTCCTCGTGGGCACTGGCTCAGAGCGCCTCTCTGGCAGACATCTACAGAGTTGATGTCTTACTACAGACTACTGGACGCTCATTCGTGAATCGCCTAGGCCGGTCAGTGTCGTTCAGCTGGAAATCTTGACGCGGCAGAGCACCGTGGCGTTTTCGACAGGGACCCCATTCTGTCAGTCTCTACACACCGGCGTAGAGACCGACAGAAAGGGAACATCTCAGTCACGCATGAAACCTCGGTTCCCTTATGGAGGGAACGAGACGTTGTGTCCATCCTGCCACAAGTGCTGCGCTAGCCAGTTGCAGCGAACAAGAGTGCCTCTCAAGTTCCTCAGCCCAAAAAGGTGAATGAATGGGCACGCCATCGGGGTGGAGTCTTCATTTTAGATTGGGTGTAGCATGCCAATCATTACATTTTGACTAGTGAAACACCCCAAGTAGTCACTTATTTTGAATTTCCTCTTCAAATTTTGTTCAGTTTTTACCAATTCAAGTCATATTTAAAAAAACTCCTCCCAAGGTTCTAATCAAATTTACATCATATTAGGTCTTGAAGCATTTGTAATGTAAATTGGGTAGATCCTGCCCTTTTGTCAAAGGGCATGTCCGTGGAAGCCTGCCAGCTGTGGCCTAGTGGTTAGAGCGTTGGGCTTGTGATCAGAAAGAAGGAATACATTGCCATAAACTTGCCTCTGTCCCCAGGGTGGGGAAACAATAGCATCCGTCATAGTACACTCGTACTTGCAGTGAGCACATCCTCAATGGTAACCTCATGTAAACACTGCCCTGTTGAAAAAACAGCATAAGCTGGTTAGCATGTTTTGAAACCATGTTTTGCAACCTGGTATGAGCTGGCTTAAGATGGTCCTGAGCTAGTTGCTTGGGACCAGCTGAGGATCGTCAGAAGACCAGCTTAACCCAGCTAAGGGCCAGCACATAAACAGAAGTAAACATAAACAAAGTAATTTCTCTCAGCACAATGTAATCCTTTATAGACGAAAACATTCAGTTTATGGCTTTTTAGGTGTGTTTATTATCATAAAGCCGATTGGTGAGCTCACACTGCCCCTTTCCGAACTAAACCACTCTCAAGCCCACCTCTTCAAAACAGGCCAGGGCGGTTGGGAGAGTTCACACTAGTCAATCAAACCAAGCCTTAGTTGTCAAACGCACCTGTGCGCGGTTCAGATAGGACAGTGTGAGCAGACTCTTGGTTTTTCTAGGCTTGGGAGGGTCTTCTGTATCACAGCATTTGCTTCCTTTGTTCGTCATCCCCCTGTCATATGAGCCATTACGCTTCCAAAACATGACAACGTCCAGCCTTGCAACGACCGTGTAGACAACAGACTTGTAAATCGCTCTCTCAGTACTGAGATGTCATCAATTGATCGTTCTGCGGACCTTTCCCTTGTTTGTGTTCCGCAGAAAAAGAAAGTCAGACAGGTTTGGAATGACATAAGGGTGAACTTTCCCTTTAAGTCACTGCTCAAAGAATGTATGTGATTATTTTTTTATTGTCAGTTTGAGGCAGGATGGTATGTTTATGCTTAATCTTTCTCATGTTAAAACAAGAACATTGCAAAAAGAGTGTTTTTTATATCACAAATTTCTATAATTGCAATATGAACAGTACACACAGTATACAAAATAAAATACAGGCCACATAACATTGTTAACATTATGATTTTTGCTTTGTAGGTAAGACCTACCTTCCTTGTCACAGTGAGCTTCAGAGTGTGGATTACGGCTTCCTGTTTGTGAAGGATTTCCTGAAAGTGGAATTGTGTGGGACTATTAGAGATGAGGGTATGTGACAGTTTGTACATGGTTTTAGCATTTTAAAGCACATTAGGCAGATAAAGCAATATTTTTAAGATAGTCAGGCAAGTGCTTTTATTCAGAAAAAAATTGTTTGTCCGTTTGCGTCATCAAGCCAGCAGCTGTTTACCACATTTCTTAGTAACGATGGTGCAGGTGAGGGCAGCAAATGCATAACATTGCTCTCTTCACTTTTATATTTTTCTGTTTTTGAACTGTTGGTTAAGTGCCCTAAAACACTCACGCACAGGGTTTTGTCTCGCCGTGTTTTATGATACACACATAAGAGAATCAAAATGTAAGTACTTTTTGTCATTTATAATTACATTCACATAATATGCACAATGAATAATGCAGGATATGCTGACCATGCATACATAGTTAACATGTTTTATGTCATGGTATACAACACATACTTATCAAGACACAGCATACGGTCACAACGTAATATCTTGTCCTTGCCTTGACTTCTGAGTACTGTTAAAAAAAATAACAGCGGCCTCGTGCCTCTGGCCTAATCACAGCCACACTGATATAGAACACTATCACACTCCTACTCGAGCAATAATGCATTATTATTTATTTATTTGTTTGATGTAAACTAATAATGTTAAAAATAAAAGACTAGCAATTTTATGTTTTGCATTTATTTCCCCCTAACCATACCCAAATTACTTAAAACCCCTAAGCTTAACACAATACTGAATAGTTGAATATTTGTGTTTTTATATCATCGTAAGCAAAAATGCCTGTGGTATGTATGTCTGCATTTTGTTTTTGCTTTGTACAGTTCGATGTCTTTATTTCATTTTAAACATATTAATAGAATTGTGGTTGCCTAGGTAACTATTATGGGAGCCCAACCTATCCAGCCAGCCCTTCAGTAGGACAGTGATTACCCATGATGCTCTGTGTGACAGTTTCACTGGTTGCCAGAATTCTACGTCTAAGCACACCAAATTCCACAATTGCATGCACCATGCAGGAGTAGCACATGCAGATCTGCAGGAGGATGCAGTCATCACCACAGGCATGAATAACACTTTTACAGGTGTGTTTGTGGTTTTTATGGAATCTCATAGTGGAAATTGGTTTTCTTCGGTAAAGCATTGGTGTGTGTGTTTAACTTTGGCTGTACTTACATGATACATTTTATTTTTTACAAATTAGGTTGTCCACACCAGTAAAATTTGATAAATATGGTACAGCAAGGTGAGGTGTTTTTTTATGCAAAACCCAAAAGCGAGTTAGCATGTTAGCACTTCTGGGGCGTTTTTTCAAAGTCAATGGGTTTTTAATGGGTTTTTGGTTAAACGGCGAAAATAAGGTCTGTGGTTATCAAAGCCTCTTAATACTGTCACGTTGCTGAAAGTGACAACATCCTTTGGTGGGGACATTAAACATTGTCATCACGCATATACAGTAAAACTCACAAATAATGCGACATGGGAACACATCTCTAACAACATGGATGGACATTAATTCACAAAGTAACTACTAACCAGGGAACATGTTTTTAATACATTTTGAGTTGTCAGAGGTTTGTTGGTGTTGATGTTGATATCGATCTACCATAGTGTAGTCTGTTTATAGCCTTGTTTTAGCTTTATACTTCTGGTATTTGTACTAAGGGTTCAAAATGAGCAAATATTGTGTTAATTTGTAGTGATTATCTTGGTAGACAAAACATGTTAGTATCATAAACCTTTGTTATTCACAAAGTGTTTTTGCAATCTTGAAATGTAAATAAAAGTCTATAGGAAGAACATGGAATGTCTGTCTGTTTAGAGGAAGTACTTCATTGCTTGGGTGCAAATACCCCATTGAGGTCTTATGAATAACACTGTGTCCACATCGGATGCAAAGTGTGGCATTTACAAAAATCTACTGTTACTAATAGAATCTGTTGTGGCTTGTTGCTTATCGCCATCACAGCGGCAGTGGACACAAACTTAGCTAAAATATATTTACCTTTTCTAGTATGTCGTGACATCAAGTCGCATCTGGTGTGGAGTGACACTGTGTTACTTGAAAAAAAACAGACAGATGTACTTGACTAGGGTTCTGCGGGAGCAGGAAAGAGTACTCCTAATATATGTCATTACTGCATAGTGTAGTTATTTTGGCGTTTGCATTTGTCTGTGTGTGTTAATATATATTTTATAAGGCTGCTGTTGGTACATTTAATGCAGTCTATGAAGCAGCTGAGATTGTAGGTTTGAATAGATTGCAGTTGTTGCATTAGCATGCTACTTGTGTTCCCGCTTACTGAAGGCTGTCTGAATCAGAGTAATAGGCAACAGGCCAACACCACACAGACTTGGTTTAAAATCCAAATTTATGTGTCTATGGAAGTCTCTGTTCCGAAACCTAGTGAGCTGCCTACATTGCAATTTTAGATATCTTGTTTTCTGAGTTCTAAACATAGATTACCTGAATAAAAACAAAATCAACAATGTTTACATCAAGAAGCTGGTCTACAGACATCCCTAGTTGTCACTAAATGTTAAAAAGGAAGAATATATAATATTTTGCATTAAAAAAATCTAAAACCACCACCAAAATGTTGTATATTTTGTTCACTTTTATTCTTACACTATCCCAAATGTTTCCAAAATGTTTGAATCCAGAGAAATTTGCCATTCAAACCCAGGGCAATCTTGGAATAAAAAGGATAAATGGTATTGGTCTGAAAAAAGAAAGTCATGTACACCCAGCATAAAGTAGAGATATATAAAACTTTGTCATCCATGAACATGGTTTGTGAGTTCCATAGGATTGATCTCTATTGGCAGTGAAGGTAAAAACAACTCCCAACACTCCAACCTTAATTCTTCCAGACTTTGACTTAAGGTATATGGATCACAGAATAATTCAAAAGAAGGGGGCTCATAATCCCACCAAACACAAGAGTGTTTTATCGCGTTATGGTACAGAATATACACTTAATAAGTATTTTCCTGTTTGATTCATATACACATTAGGTTGCTGTCACCAGCATATTCCATATTGGGCTCAAAGTGCAGATATTATGCTTATGTGTGGTAAAATGTAAATAAAATGTACAAGGCAAACATTTGATCATTTGATTATTTCAGATGCAGCTGTTGAAGGTAGTTGTCTATGTAGACAGAAAGACTACTCGAGGAATTTATGTATTTGTTAACATCTTGGATTGTATTTGCCAAGAAACATAAATAGCCTTTGTTGTCATTTCCCACATCCTTTTTCTTAGCACATAGTTTTTTCCCCTCTCCTCTTTTGTGCACAGAAGACTCCAGTCGCCTGGACGCCCACAACGTGGTGAGAGAAAATGTCTCCGCCTATGTGCTGAGCAACATGGCTGCGTCCCCTACAGCCAATGCTAATAACCTCCCTGGGCCGCCTCCAGACGAAGAACCGCTTGGACAGCTGCCGGACAACTGGGAGATGGCCTATACAGAGAATGGAGAAATATACTTTATAGAGTAAGAAACATGTTACAGCCTACATGATACTGATAGTAGATCTATATTGGTAGCAGAAACAGCTGACCCATCAAAATTACAGTCTGCAGTGTAAGGGGTCATATGATTCAACGCCAAAGTTACGACGCTCAAAGTTCACTGTGAAGGCTCAAATATGTAGAAACCTTAAAGTCACCACGAAACGGAAGTTGCGATTGCCTTTGTTTCTGTATCGTGATGTGTCTCCGAGTTAAACGGCTTCTGAAATTAGAAAAAATGTAGGGCGGGGCTTTATTTTGCCCTTCCCTTTTTGATCGGTTCTACCTCTTTTGTGTTGCCGACCTCAGGTAGTGAATAGTTGTTGTTGAGAGGGGGAGAGGAGCTTAATGTTTTTGAGTAAAGAGTACAAGTGCAAATGAATAAAAAAATAACCGTGTGCCCAGATGAATCATTTATAAAAAACACTGCAACACTGTGTAAAGCACTTCGATTGCATGGAGACATTAAAAACGATGATCATGTCATTTATTTATTATTTTGAGCTTGTTCTACACTAACTATCACTAACCATGCTAATGTTCATTAAGATTATTGCCATGATTCTCCAAACACTACACATACATTACTAAAATAAATAAATAAAGACAACCCTTATATGATTGACAACAGCCACAAATCAGAAGGTCATAACTCAGTATGATGTTTTCCAACCATTCATTCTGATAAGCATGAGCAAAACTTTTTACAGTGGATGGGAAAGCATCTTGTATTGCTCCCACGTGACATAATGCCACCTTATACATGTACAAATATCTATATTAGAGCTGTCAATAGATTAACTTTTTAATCGCGATTAATCGCACCCATGCCCTTTTCAAGAATAGGGAAACATACACTATTTATTTTATTTAACATGTTTAATATAGTGCTGTCAATTGATAAAATAAACTAACAACACACAGCATTTATGTTTTTAAATATACTTTTCCATTCTAAAAATGTCACATTATATCTCCAAATGAATGTAGAAACAACACATTTCTTTGACAGCATCATTTTATGAACAAAAGCTAACATTCTAATATTGTTGGCTTTGTAACTGATGTCTTTATGAAATATATAATTTTTTATAATACTACTTTTATAATTCATTCAAGCATGAAAGGGAAGTTAATATTGGTGCGCTGTCTTACAGATTCTAGCCCATGTGTTCACATAAGCACATATCAATACAACATTTAAATCACGCCTAAATAGTTTAAAGGCCTTTATATGAATAAGAGCGTGATTATATAATGTAATGCTAAACAATGATGACAGAAAACGGATGTTGCGTTAATGGCATTCAATATTTTTGACGCATTATGGTGGATTCACACGTCACTCTGTGAACAGTGGAATCTGCGCCTAGTATCCAGCTTTAATCCTATGTGGCTGCAACTGCCGTTCACAAAAAGATAAAATATTTTATCTTCAGCTGCACCTGTCGCAAAGAGCTAACATTTTCCCATGTCTCCCATTCTAAATGGACTGGACAAACGCGACTAACCCGTGCGAATCCACCATTAATCTGAAAAAAATTATCGCATGTGTTAACATGTTAACATTTTACAGCCACAATATATATATCTA
Source organism: Barbatula barbatula (assembly GCF_947034865.1). NCBI lineage: Eukaryota > Metazoa > Chordata > Actinopteri > Cypriniformes > Nemacheilidae > Barbatula > Barbatula barbatula. The sequence continues at coordinate 2,560,100 of NC_136774.1, read as the reverse complement.
AAATGCTGTCTGATGGGAATTCGTACCTATTTTACGATTTGGCTCATTTGTGTGAATTAGTTCGATGTCATTTGTACATTTTATTATGATTCGACTTTGTTCCTGTGACGTTTGGGTTAGGGGTGGGGTCAGGGTGGCCCTTTATCTGTTGCTTTGACACCAATTGGCTTTTGCACATATGATATTAGGGTTTGGGCAAGTGGGGCCTTAGCTGCCTCTCAAAACATTAGATTACCTGCTTTTGTTTTCCCAAAAACAAAGTCATACAGATTTGCAATAATACTAGAATAGTCAGTTAAGATTTTTTGGTAAAATATTGCTTTACTTTAAATTGCTTTTTTTACAGCCACAATACAAAGACAACCTCATGGATAGACCCTCGATGTCAGGAGAAACAGTCGAAGCCACTGGAGGAGTGTGAAGATGATGGTAAGACCTTTTGGCCTGTCAATGTTAAGACGTGGGTCAGTTTCTGCATACTCATTAGCTTTGTTTAAAATGTTGTTTTGCTTCCACCACTTGATTCATCTACTTTACATAATTCATCTTTCTTTTCTTTGCCATTTCTTTAAGACATGTACTATACATACCACTCTCAAGAATGCATGTTTTCTACCTACGCTACGTGAAAATCCCCAATGAATATATTTGGATTTTCCAACAACACTAATTTAATTATGACGAATGCCCACCATCTTGCCCAACCTCCATTAAAGCTGTTTTGGCTTAATGCAAGCAAATATCTGCCGAAATAACAAAAGGGTTGCTTTTATAACAGCAAAGTAAAGCCACTGTGTTCAACTCTGTGATTTTTTAAATTGTTTAAATGTTAAAAAAATGATACATTTGAATATAACATTCAGCTAAATTGTAGCACAGATATGTCACAGAAATAGTTCATAATGTACTTCCACCAGAGAGAGAAAATAAATCTGCAACCTGTACTTGGTTCTGCCTGTTATTTATAAATACCAATGGTAACATTTCACAACACGCTTAAGTCACGACTCAGGAAAACAAGTTGTCTAATGTGTAGTGTGAGCCAGGGTCCTAACCAGAGCCGTGTACACGAAATGCTGATTCACCACCTAGGGAGCTGACTGAGACACCCCCATTGTGATTTTACAATTGTCACTTTTTACTGGCAAACACCAGTCAAACACCTCATATTTAAAATCTCTTTTCTTTCTGTCTTCATGTCTTTCTTGCTTCTTTTTGAGAAGAGGGTGTTCACACAGAAGAGCTAGACAACGATCTTGGTATGTTTCATATCTCACCTGTTCCAGTTTGTTTATTAAAGAAGGTCACTCTTGACACAACTATATGAGCATTAAAATTTGTGTGTGTGTCAAAGTCTGTAGTCACAGACGCTGTAAATCATAATACATGAGCCAGGCATGTGTAATATGTTATGTTGCTTGGAAATGGTAAACAGTTGTGAGCAGGTTTTTAAGGTATATTCCAGGGCTGGGTATCGATTCTGATGTTCCGATTCACAAGCTCTCGATTCGATTCTCGAATCGAGTCAATGATCATAGATTTTATACAAATCCTATAGATATTTCTAAATAGGCTGCATTCCTATGAACAGCTGCCTTTTATGTGAAGGTAATGTTCAATTCCGACAACACACCGCATCCGCCATGTTAATTAACGAATGAACGATTGTTGTAACATCCAAACGTTTTAAAAGGAAAAGTGACATCTTGTGGATAGTAGTAGTAATACCATTCACGTTAATGAATGTTCAGTGCTTGCGGCAATATGAAAGAAAAAATAGATTCACAGTTTTTGTGAATCGATATTGAATCCACCACATTTAAAAAAACTATTAATCGAATTGATTTGCCCTAGTATAATCCTTAGCTGAAATAATTGTTTATTGTGTAGACAATTTGGATTGCTTTAAACTTTGTTATATGGGGAGCATTATTGTAGGTAATATGCTCGTAACTGTGTCAGTCATTGTTGTACATCGTGTCCTTACCCAATGTACACATAGAGCACAAGTTTCCCTGCAACCTAAACATTTGTGGGAACACTTACTAAAAACAAATGACTGATACAGTACGTACAAACTATTTTTTATAACACTGTTTAAACATTTAAAGCGCATACCAAAGCACATTTTATAAGGGTGATCAGAGACGATACTAAAAACCAATGACAGCTATTTTTTATATCTCTCAATTGTCTCCTGTCCCCTGTCTGTGTCAGAACTGCCCCCTGGCTGGGAGAAGATTGAAGACCCAATGTATGGAGTATATTATGTTGAGTAAGTGTCAGAATCAAGTCATTCTTATCGATCTAGTCCGACGACAACATTTCTAACGACATGCATTTAATCTGTTTGATTGACTGTAATACATATGGTACTTACTTATTATCTAATTATTGTTTATTTATAGTAACATAATTCAAGACTGTAACATGACATGGAGATTATTGTTAAAATAATTAATACTGAATCATTATTTAATGATGTATTCAATATATAGCATTTGTCTAGGATAGGTTGTTGATGTTAAAGTATACAAATTACAATTGTCTTCTCAGTCATGTTAATCGTAAGACTCAGTATGAGAATCCATTGCTGGAGGCCCGACGTAAGAAACAACTTGAAACCCACCAGTCACCTGAAGGTGGGCGCTACATCAGAGGTGTGTACCATTTTTACTTTCTGTATACACTGGTTTCAGTTTTTATTCTATATGTGATGTTAACACAGCATTTAAAATTAAATAGTGTTTATAAATGAATAAATTAAGGTTTGGTTTACATCTTTGTAATTTATCATTGTATATAGACCTTTTTGCAAGATGTAAACAACACGCACTGCCAGAAGCGCACATATTTAATTAAGTCTTAAAGAATGTTCTGCCGTGTGTGTAGTGCAAAAAAGAAACAGGAAGTGCATCTGGCAAAATGACCTATATGTAACCTTTCAGTTGCGTTTACCACCAGACACGTATAATGGTTCTTAATTGTACAGTGATTGCCCTTTCCACAAAGTGTTGTATCTACAGCAATGTCTTCAAAACAATTGACAAAACATTTCTATGAAAGTCCTAAAAGGTAAAATTTTGGCTCCTATTTACCTCCATACTGCATTCCATACTTTTACACTTGGTCCTTATATGGTTCAAGTTATACTTAAAAGGGAAGGTCTTCCCACAGCAAAAATCCTACTCACTACAACTACAGTGACGCACTATTCCCCATTCATTCCCAATTTGTCCGGCCATTATCGCTAAATTTGTACTTTTCACTAGATTTAGCGACTCTAAATCAAGCAATAAGCAAGCGTACTCTCGGAAATTTTATAATTCCCTCTTCAACCCGGAAATAATTTATGGAACGTGCTCTATTATTATTAAAAGATACCTGTAATGTTTTAAGGCTACTAAATCATTGGTAACATTAATGTGGTGGGAGATATCCCACTTCCAAAAATACGATAATTAGCGTGTGACCTCATCCAGCGCCTTAGTTTCACAAATCCTAGCTTAAACACTGTATCACATAATTACAACCTATAGCTCAACTGACTCCATTTGCCAGTTGATTAAATTAACATTTAAATGTGTCGAAACTTCCTTCAGTTAAACAAGGACAAAACTGAAGTCATACTAACACATGACAACGACAAAAGGGAATCCCATTTTGGGGAATTTATATCCCTGTGGCTGCCGTCAAAGGACTGCTTATAGCTGTGTGTAAGCATATTATCAAGTTATAAACAGATCTTAATCGAGCATTTAAATTTACTTCAGTTTTTACTACTGTTTTTCACTTTTAATAACTTGAAATTCTTGCATTTCTTGTGAAATATTTGCATGGTCGTTTCTAAATATGTAAATGTTTATTTTAAAGACGCGCTCTGTTTATTATTCAAATAGATTTCCGTTATGCTGCCTTCTCTAAGCTGCCCACGTTCACAAACGCTTCCTCTGAAGTCATTGCCCGATTAGGCAGCGAGGCAACAAGTCAGAGGTCTAAGCCTTTGCACAGAGCCACAGAGAACATGCATAAACACAGCTACTGGTGCAGCTTTTATTATAGCAAAAAACTATGCCCTCAGCTGCTATTTGTAACCACAACATTGCACTTTTTTTATGTAGATGTAGACAAATCTCAAAATAACTACAAGGTCAAATTGATGACAGTGATTATCTGTTTAAAACAACAGTAGACCTAAACCACATGGCCCTTTTTATTCCACCTCAACAATGACATCTAGATGGCAAGTTTTTATGTCCAGAAACATAAAATATGACTTTTTTATTGTCACATTCTTAGTACAATGAAGCATGTACAGCTTGTAGACAAGTAAAGCATCACAGCAAGTTTTTTTTATTTTGTTAGAATGGATTGAGGAGCACTCATCTGCTGGAGCTGTGATTGGCTCTTATGTGCCAAGTCACCTGGAAACATACAGAGACCCTCAGATGAGCCAACCCGCTCCAGCCCAGGGCGCCAAGCGTGAGAATTTATAAATTGTCCTTTCACAGAAATATTCTATATTTATTTAATAAATACTTTTAATGATACTATTTAATAACTATTTAGTAAAATAGTAATTAATTATGATTCATAACAAAATGTGTGTGTGTCATGATTCCAACATTGTGGGCACACAGTAATGATGAGTATTTTAAATGCAAAAGCTTAGGGGTAGGTTGACGGAATAAAATATACAGTTTGTACAATATAAAATCCATCATGTCTATGGAAGGTAAAAAGTTATGGGTGTGTTTGTGTTTTCAGGAAGTAAACCATTCTTCACCCGTAATCCAGCTGAACTGAAAGGGACATTCATGAGTACTAAATTGCTGAAAAGCAGGCGTGGCTTTGGCTTTACAGTAGTAGGAGGAGATGAACCAGATGAGTTTTTACAGATCAAAAGTCTTGTGCTAGATGGACCTGCTGCTGAGGATGGCAAAATGGAAACAGGTTAGTATATTCTCCAAGTGGCAACCTTCTGATCTCTCTCGCACGGTTTAAGCACGGAAGTGACTTAAACTGCAATTCATCCGCCATACACTGGCTACAAAAGAGAGCAGAATCTCATTGAGCCCCATGTTAAAACTTTACAGCACAAAAAATTATTTTAGCCTATCTAACAAATTTTACCCTCCATGAAAACTGTGAGGGGGCAGATTTTTTTTATAACTCACCTATTTTTCTTATATTAAGCCTTAAAATTCAGCAAATTAGGTTTGATAAGTGGTTTTCGGCAACCATGTCCCGCCTCTTTGCCCATTTTCGATAATCTGGGAGTGAGGGGCTGCTAAAATGGTTGCGGCAGGCTCCGCCCACTTTAAGCTTCAAAACAGCTCCTCAGAAACCTACTGGTGACGTCACAGACACCACGTGTCATGATTCTGCCTTCTCATGTCTTGATTTCCTAGTCTAGTGGTAGGATCATGACAGGGCCACGTGTTTTGTGTGGAGAAAAACTGATTATTGTCAGTCATGACATAATATGCGTTCTCTCTGGTCTCGTCTCTGGCCCGCCCCTCTCGTTTCCTCGTTAGCTTCCCGTGAGTGTTTCATTACACTCACCTGTACCTTGTTAATAATCCTTTGTTAGTTTCCCTACTTAATGCCCTCATGTCTATTGTTTTGTGCTAGTTCGTTGTACCGGTGTCCTGGCCCGTGTGCTAATTTCGTTGTTCTTGTGCAAACTGCCTTGGAGGGATGCCTTGTTCCATGTTAATTGTGCCATGCGTTTAGTCTTGCCTTGTCTTCCCTTGCCGTCACCTACCCCTGCCCTTTTACCTTGTGTGAAGTTGTGTCACTTTTTCCTCTATAAGTGGGAAACTACAGTTTTCACAACTAGCACCTAATCTGATAATATGTGATAATATAAGCAGGAAACACAACACACAGTGTGGTTGTCTGGAAAACCGCCCCTAACTGACCATTTTTGTGTCTTTCAGGTGATGTTATTGTCAGTGTGAATGACACAATAGTGTTGGGATACACTCATGCCCAGGTGGTGAAGATTTTTCAGTCAATTCCAATCGGCTCTATGGTCCAGCTGGAGCTGTGCCGCGGCTACCCTCTGCCCTTTGACCCTAATGACCCCAACACCAGCCTGGTCACCTCTGTGGCCATTGTTGATAAAGAACCAATTATAGTCAATGGTCAGGAGGGATTTGATCCCATCCCTGGCATGGCTATTCAGATGGCAACTGGTGCCAGTGCCATTGGCATGACCTCCAGTGAACCTACCGCTTACAGCATTGGGTCAGAAGGCGCTCTGTTAGTTACAGGTGATAGCTGCCTCAATTATGGTAACGATGTAGTGACTCTGGCATCGTCTATAGCTACACAACCTGAACTGATCACAGTTCACATTGAAAAGGGGGATAAAGGCTTTGGATTTACAATTGCTGATAGTCTTACTGGTGAGGGACAAAAGGTCAAGCAGATCGTGGATTACCCGCGATGCCGAGGGCTAAAGGAAGGAGACATCCTTGTAGACGTGAACAAAAGGAACGTTCAGGGCATGAGTCACAACCAGGTGGTGGATTTTCTCAGCAAATTCGGACAAGGAGGTGAAGTTACCATGCTGGTGCAAAGAGGTAAGCAGTTGTGTTTTTAATAAGACTGCAATGGTACACAAAAGGCACATTTTTGTGAATTTAATGTCCAACAACAAGTTTTCGAACATACACAGTGTAAAAACACTTTCATTTTCTAATATTAGGCAGTTATTGTTACCTTTCTTGTTGACTTACTCTCAAATGATTAGTTCAGCGATTTGTCTGTCTAATCCCCTCCTTTCTGTCAGCCCACTCTGATCTGATTGATCAGATGCTCTAGTCTGCTTTGATTGGTCTACCGCGTGCAGTGTCACAAATGGACCGTAGGCGGCCATTACACAGAGTGACGGAAATCCGACCCGGAACTGAAATTAGAACGGCAGACGACACGTTTTCACGATTCCGTTTTTCCCAAGCCAATAACTTTGCAATTTGTTCACTTTTGGCTTTACAACTTGGTAGACTGCTCACATTCACACACAGCAACATTACTGCATGAAATTTTATTTTAAGGACATTGTAAAAGTTACTCTTTAAACTTCAGAACTGGGGCTGTCACAATATCAGATTTGTTCTTATCATATCATCCTGGAGACTTGCTGTCCTGCCTGTATCCTCCTCCTTTGACCTCCTATTGACCTGGGTCACGGTTTCCAAATGTCACCATTCACCTCACCAGCATCTAGTGAGGGGGTGGTATAACAAGAAGGTGGCAGAGGCGGCAAGCCTCCCCGCAAATGAGATGACTCATGAAGAGCCTGAAGTCTCTCTGATGCCCAGACACTGTTAGGACCAAATGTGTTTATATCGAAGAATAGTACACAAGGGGAAAACCATCTGTACCAGCTTCCTCTGATAGCAAAATACCAAAAGAGTTGGAGGACAGAAACTAAAAAATGTTCAGATGTTAATACTGTAGTGTGAGGGTGATGATTATTCTGTCTGTATATCGCTCTCTCACACACAGGAGTCCTACAGCCCAAAAGAAGTCCCAAAGTGATGGTAAGACAACTTTTTCTGCCTCTCTGATCACCACACTTCCGTTTTCTAGTCACCCCTGTAGGGATCTTATGTTGTGTGCTTTTATATCAGTTTTTGTTCCCGTTTTTCTCTTGCTTTTTCATTTGTAAATTATTCAGAATGTTACATTACATTAGATTATTATACTGTATGTCGTGTGAAAGTTCTCAAACTACTTGAAAATATTGAAATAGTAAAGCTACTCTACAAAAAAATATCAAAAATACCTATATATAGCGTTAGTTCTAGCAGATGACATCCTTCATCCCCAGCTCCTCCATATTTGACTGCACATATCTGGTCATTGTGTATGGATTCTTTTTCGATAGTCAAGTCACGTAAATGTTATTTTTATATTTTAATGTACAAAACACAAAACATGTGAAGATCTAAAAAAACTCCACGAAATACACATAGAATAAATATATATGACCTTAAAAGTGAGAGCCCAAAAGTGGCACACGGTGGCAAGGAACCAACTGGATGTTGCTGTGTCCCTTCTAGCCACAATAAAAAATATTTCCAGTTTAAAAAATTGAATTGTAGTACTAACTGTTCATTTTAGCCACCAAAAAGTGATTTCTGTTGAAGAAAATAACGTCCTTTTCTGTTAACGTTGAGCGTTGCAATTTGGAAGATTTCATTTATGCTCAAACAGCTATACTACTCACTAACTTAACTGAAATTCCATCAGACCTCCCTTTTAAATTTTACTTTTAAGCTATTGTATAGTGCAAAAAGAATATGGATCAATTATCATACTAAATGGTATCTTCACATTAAATCATGTCATCTCTCTGTTTCAGCAGTTGGAAAGGAAAGACAGTCAGGGAAGCTCTCAGCACAGCGTGTGCAGTCGTCGCAGTGCTCACACAGACTCACCTGGCCACCCGGTGGCTATCATGTCCACTGAGATGCGGATAGCTCCTCCACCCGTTCCTCCACCCCCAAACCAGCCACTACCTGTGCTGCCCCCCTTTGACCCCCCAGCAGCCAATGGGATGCTCCAGAAAAAGCCAGACCCTTTCAAAATCTGGGCTCAGTCCAGGACCATGTATGAGAGTCGCAGTAAGTACTGACCTTATTCAGCCATGAGTACATTTATTTGCTGTGACAAGTAGTTGCAACGCAATTGTAATCTTAATTCTAAGCGCTAAAACTAGTCCATATGACATCAGGTGGGTCTTTTGAAGCAACACTATTTGAGCAAACATTTATATTATGTAAGGGGCGTTAGAATTTAACCAAGAAAACTTTAATCTATATATAGTATTACGCTGACAAATTACAAATATTACGGGAAATTACAAATATTTATTTGTCAAATATGACCAGTTGATCTGGCAAACTACTACTACTCAGCTATTGGTGTTGGTTTAACTCCATGTCCTAACCAGATGCTTTGAGTGATACAACCATCATGTATCGCAGTCAATGCTTATTGACTACAAACAATAACACGGAAGTAAAGGACCGGCAGCCACCTCACGGTTGACTGCCAGCCCCAAGAACATAAACACAAACTTAACAAATGTCCTGGCCTGGTCCTCTCGTCAACAGTCCTGCGCTCATCCTCTTAAGCTCCCGATCTCCTCTGTAAGATATGCGGGACCGGTGTGCCCCGCCTTACGGCTCTCGTCCCGCCTTCATCACCATAATGACTGTAATGTAAAGTGCTGCCTATTAATGGGACATGTACGCTATAGTTTGGCTTCTGGAGGGAGGATGACGCTAGTATCGTTTTAGTACGTGACCATGTGCAAGCGGGCCAGTCTGATGCCAGATTGTCCCTTGTGTCTTGATAGCATACAAAATGCCAATTCCCAGTCTGGTCTCTTAAGTGGTTCATGCTGAGTAACAGGGTAGGTCCAAATCTTTTAAATGCGCTGTGTACCACCTTCTGACCGGAGCAGACCAGTTAAATATGCATGCTAAGCATTAATGATGAACAATATGCTGTTCCCCTGCTGAGAGTCAGCGTGAGATGTGATTGGGCCAAGAAGCTGTGGTTTGATCTGCTGTGGTTGATATTCCATATACAAATCAAGAATTAAGATAAATAAACAGTATTTTCTGTCAAATAAATGTACTGTACTTGGCTAGCTGATAATCAGTATTAACCATTTATTGTTAGTACGAATGGGCAATTATGGTACAGTATATACCATATGGAATATACAATTTGACGGAAATGCATCAAACGGTAGAGATGTTGCTACCTTTATATCATGGAAGATATTATTGTCACTGGTTCAGACTTTTTTATTTGTATTTGTTAGACTAGTAGAGAAACATGGAGAAATGTAAGGAACATGCTTTTGATTGTTTGGTTTGTGTTCAAGTTTACAATTCAAAGAGAAATGTATCAAATGAAGTACATTACCATGTAGCACTGTTTACCACATACAGTATACTGTACTGTAACCGCTCTAAAAGTAATCAATGTTTCAATGTTTCTAATATATATTCCTAGTATATAGCACCTTTTATACCTGGATTGTGGCAATTCCAGTCCAGTGACTGGTAAATTTAAACAAAAACAAACCTAAGGAATGACAAACAGTAACATTACTCATTTTTGGGCTGATCCCAAAATACACGTAAAACATTTGTATTGTAGATTCAATATTTTTTTGCACCATTCCAGATCTGCAAACATTGCATCTTTTTGTTATTTTGACCAGTTTATTGCAAATAAGGGCAAATAATACTTTGGAATTTGGGATAAATGTTGTCACTAATTTGCAAAACGAACAAAAAATGACCATATTAATTGAACTCATAACTAGAAATCGTGAATGCAGATAAACTGTAAATAGGTTTGAACATTTTTCTGTGACTGTATATATGTATATGATCATACAACCGAGGCATCTTTGGCTGTTAATCACTATAATAAATAGTTTGTTTTACTTTAGTGCCAGATTCTCAAGAACAGGATGTTTTTCTGTGGAGGAAAGACACAGGCTATGGTTTTAGGATCCTAGGGGGAAACGAACCTGGAGAACCTGTAAGTCTGATAACACACACAAATCCTTCTAACAAACATATTAAAATAACACTTTTAGGTTTAGTACGTGCAATAAATTAATGTGTTTAGTTATAGTTGTATCTTTTGTTTAGTTTGCCTGCAGTGCTGTTTAATACAGGAGAAATAGAAAAACTGAATGCTCCATAGACACACATACGTTTTCTTGAAATTCATTAATTTTTCTTAATTTTAATAAGGATTTTTAATTTAGGATTTTATATGGAATGTATGATTTATGCTTGCAATGGCAAACAGTTAATAATTTGTAGTTTTTATGGCTTTCAATGAGGACATTTTTCTCCAAATTGATCTGATAGTAACAATTGTGTGTACCTTTTGCTAAATGTATGATGTTTACACAAACACAGCCAAAACGACAAAGAAAACTAAATTGAAATGGACAAAAATGTCCAAAACAGCACACGAGGGTTAAACATATTTGATTGTTTGGGCATGAACATGAAAAAAAATATATAAAACATATACAAACATAAACCGTTTAATGGTCTATTCCACAATTCAGCGACCAGTTCAAAGTCATTGTAAAGTGTTTCAGAAATGCATTTCTAGTATTTATAATATGTTTAGAAACAATTTTCTGAATCACCTTTACACAGACTTTAGGGGCCTGGATGATGCACTTATACTATTTATATGATCAAAAAGCAGTTACACTCATGCTCAACTATAAAGAAGGACTTATTCTACACTTGATAACTGCAAAAAGTCGGATTTTAAAAAAAGTGTTTCTATTCTTTGAAGCTTTATATTATGACATTGTAAATGTATTGTTTTTATTATTACTGCAATTGCAACACTTTATGCTGAAATGGTTCATGTTTAATTTTCATCCTCCAGATCTACATAGGGCATATAGTTAAGTATGGGGCAGCAGATGAGGATGGCCGTCTGCGGTCTGGCGATGAACTTATCTGTGTGGATGGCACTGCTGTGGTGGGCAAATCTCACCAACTGGTGGTTCAACTCATGCAACAAGCAGCTAAACAAGGCCATGTCAACCTTACTGTTCGACGCAAGACTGGTTATGGAGGTAAACCATTACTTTTTTTCTATTTTGTTTATTTTTAAATGTATTTCATTATTTATGAGTCGTTGTCGCATAATAGTAGTATATCCCCTATACCTTTTTTATCTCTTCTCACACTAGATGCTATTTATACGGGCCATTTGGGTAAACAACAATACATTTAATAGGCACAATGTACTCAAGTCGATTCAAAATACAAATTTAACCACAGTGGTCATTTGTGAAAGTGGATATTGTGAAATATTTTAACTAAATGTATTAATTTAAAAATAATAAATGTTGTATTTTTGTGTAATATTACTGAATAAATGGATACATTTGATTATTGGTTAAGTAATTCAATTAACAATTAAATAATTGCCAAATATAATAATTGATCTTATCTTATCAATCTTATTGCCTATATGAAATGTTTAGATCTGGCCGAGAAAACATCGGCATCTAAATAAATCGATAATGAATGCTAATTTGTTCCCCTTGTAGCTAACACGAGCAGGTGACCTTAAATCTGTAATCCCTAACCTTAACTATTCTAATTATAACTTCATAAAACATTTTTACTTGAAAGATTTTATGTTAAGCTTAAAAAACCGAAATAATAAGATGAATAATAACGTTTGATTTTTAACCTAAATTCAAACCACAATTCCAAAATGTTGAGTGCAGACTGAAAATACTCATGTCATTTTGGGCCTAAGTACCTAAATTGAAATCAAAATAAGAGTTTTATACACACAGGGTTTAAGGGTGAGGTTGATATACCACCATCGCCCACATCATCTCACCACAGCAGCACTCAGGCGCCGTCACTCACAGAGGAGAAAAGGACACCGCAGGGCAGCCAGAATTCACTCAACACCGTTAGCTCGGGATCTGGAAGCACTAGTGGCATTGGCAGTGGAGGGGGAGGTGGCAGTGGAAGCACCGTAGTGGCCATGGCTCCCACCACTCTACAGCCCTATGATGTTGAGATTAAGCGTGGCGAGAATGAAGGTTTTGGCTTCGTCATTGTGTCGTCTGTGTCACGGGCTGATCCAGGGACTACGCTTGGTAAGACTTTCAGTGTTTTTTCAGTACGGGCAAAAAAGCCAGAAACTTGAATGTTTGGCCGATGATTTGCAAGGCCAGTAAAAAAAGTCAACACTAAAGGGGAGAGTTAAAAATGTATGTTCAAAAATAATGTATTTGTTTTATTCATATACATACACAGTTTAACTTAAAGGGTAACTCCAGCCAAAAATAAAAATTCTGTCGTGACATAACACGGTTGAACACAAAAAGAGATATTTTTGGAATAATGTGAGCAACCAACAGTTCTGAAGCACCATCGACTGCCATATTAGGAAAACACTTATTAATTTTTGGGTTCTGTTGAACACAAAAGAAGATATTTTGAGGAATGTAGGAAAACAAACCGTTCTGGGGCACTTTTGACTACCATTTTATTTCCCCTACTATGGCAGTCAATGGTGCTTCAGAACTGTTGGTTGCTCACATTATTCCAAAATATCTCTCTCTGTTTTCAACCAAACAAAGAAATGTACACAGAGGGTGAGTAATTCATGACAGAATTCTTGGGTGGAGTATAAACTTTTCAGTTTAAAGTTAAACCTTGGGGAAGCTTCATAAAACAGGACACGGCAATGCCTAGAGGAATAATAATTCAAGTTTTGTTTGTTCAATATACAGTATAATATTATAACAATGAGATGTATTTCATTATTCTGTAATACTCTTTTATTCCCAAAAGCACATTTTCTATGGCTGAATACAGACCTAGAAGATTTTTCATTTTTCATTACAACTTATTCTCGGCCTTACACTTCAATAGCTGAGCGAATAATGGTTAAACTTCAGTTTCATATTCAGGAATTGTATTTTTTATTTCATTCATATTTGGCAGGTTTGTTGCTTGCTGTTATTTGAAATGAAGGTCTTTCATACCATCATACTCTTTAACTCTGCCAACTCTGTACGTTTGGGCTTATGTTTATCATTTCATCTTTCTTTATCTCACAATTCTGTCTCTTTGTGGATCTTTTCTTGCTCTGATGTATGATACACATGCACACGCCTGTGATCATTCAGCCGGAAACACATGTGTGGCCATGCCTCATAAAATAGGTCGCATCATTGACAGCAGTCCTGCGGACCGCTGTGGAAAGCTGAAGGTGGGTGATCGTATCCTGGCAGTCAACAGCTGCTCCATCACCAACAAATCCCACTCAGACATTGTGAATCTGATCAAAGAGGCCGGCAACACTGTTATGTTGCGCATCATACCTGGAGACGGTGAGTTAGTTGGTTTGTTAAACATTTAAAGTGAACAGAGCACTGTCTTGACCATGTATGGAAGTTGTATGAAATACTTTTTTTATTGTGTTATATTGTCTCATAAGTAATCGTAACAACAGTTGCAATACATTAGAATGCATACCTATTTGTGACTATATTAATAGTTATGAATGAATAGTTTCTATGTGTTCTTCCACACGAATCACATTTGACCTCAAGTTTAATGTTTAATAGCCGCTGTGTAATATGAGAGTTATTCTTTATAGTTATATTATTAATATTTATTATGTTACTTAAAGCCAACAAAGACCACCCATGAGATAAACTGGGACCAAGATGCATAACACTTTAAATACATTGTGGCTATGGTAACTGGGGAGTTTATAATGTGGTATATCACCTTATTCTTTACAAATAGGTAGTTATTAAAATGTATTGTGAATGTTGTTATTATAATTTATGACACGGCTCATTTGAATACTTGATTCTGATTGGCCAGTCATGACATTCCATTCTTTTCAAACAACAACCCTTCAAAACGAATAACACCTTGTATCCCGGATTCTGGAAATCATTTTGAGAGAGGCGGTTTAATATTATACAAAAATTTGTTATAAATATGTATTTTATAAAGATATATTATATTAGATTTACAAATGGTTAAACCAATTTGCATGTTCCTAACGTTTGAACGTCGTTTCTTACTTAAAAACCGAAACGTATAATTGATTTAAGGGGGCAATCTGATTTACGGTCCAAATTTCGGTTTCTTTGCAGCTCCAAATGGCTAAACGCAACACCAGCGGATGAATTTGGGTGTGTTCTAGCGAAACGATTAGTTATTTTCTAAAAAATTATACTTTTAACCCCAAATACATGGCTTGTACCCGTTCACGACTTCCCGTAATAAGTAATCACATTGGAAAGGTCACGTGTCTGACATAAGCGGATGTACCGACCCATCGTTTACGAGTGGTAAGTAGGAAGACCGTTCAGTTGTTGCTGAATGTTTCGCGAAACATGTTATGTTTTTGAGCTAGATCATTGTTTAAAATGGTCCGTTCCAGTGCTCATCCGGGATGCATAAATGTCAGACGCGTGACCTTTCCAACGTGATTATGTATTGCGGTGTCATGTTTAACCATTTAAAGTTGCAAAGAAACGGAAATTTGGACCTTAAATCAGGTTGCCCCCCATTAAATCCATTAAATGGAGGCAGATCCGGAAACTATTATAAATATCTACAGCGGTTTTCAAAAATCTCTTATTTTTACACTTTATTTGTATGTTCTAATTAAACACAATGAAGTGGTCTGTTTAAGTTGAAGTGTTATTTGTTTTTTTCTCTGACCGAACAGAGACGTCAAACTCCTCTTTACTGACAAACGCAGAGAAAATTGCCACCATCACCACAACACACTCACCTCAGAGCAACACGGGGCTTAGGTAAGATACATTCATTACCTGGATTCACAGTTATTATGTTCATGGGGTCTTTAATGGCATTGATATAGTTTTGTTTGACCCTATCCAATTATATTTCAAATAGGAACAGCAAATCGAAACAAGCCCAGATCCAACCAGCAAACTTTAATCAGGTACAAGATTTGACATTGTATCTTTAAAAGTGGAATAATGTAAATATGTTTTCCTTGATTTGTGTTTAGAAAAAGATCATTGCATGTTTGTATAAAATCATAAAAATTTTTATAATGTAAACAAAAATAATAGTCTTGCTAAAATCTTGCTAGTACATACAGTGAAGTAATTCCCTACAGCATGAAGTTTACTATTTGACTTTCAGATATATTGTAAGTTTTTTAAACAAAACAAATCCTATTCAATACTAATTTCACATCAGACCAATGTTTGCAATAGGTAAAATAATAACCATAATTAAATGTAAATATATGCAAAGTGCAAACATTTTAAAAACTTAAAGTTTACCTTATGACAAACATACAGTACATCACTAGTCAAACTTTGCACGATAGTGTAGTTTTAACTGGCTAGCTAACATTCAATATGGATTCCAGAAAGACTGGCAAATGAAAAGAATACCTGGACATAATCCACAAAGTTGCATGTGGATGTGGGATCCCCAGAGTTAACATTTGTCCCACTTTGACTGAGACTCAGATCTGCTTTTAAAAACATCCATTCGCAGTTTATTTCATAAACCAGCATCCGACAGACTCACACTGTGTGTATTAAAACACTTAATGTGAGCTCTGCATAACATTAATGAATGAATTAAGACATCCATCCATCCATTTTCTTCCGCTTTATCCGGGGCCGGGTCGCGGGGGCAGCAGTCTAAGTAGAGATGCCCAGACATCCCTGACCCTAGACACTTCCTGTAGCTCTTCCGGGGGGACACCGAGGCGTTCCCAGGCCAGCCGGGAGACATAGTCCCACCAGCGTGTCCTAGGTCTTCCATGCTTTTTCTTCCATCCGGGGAAGGCGTCCAGGAGGCATCCGGAACAGATGCCCAAGCCACCTCAGCTGACCCCTCTCGATGTGGAGGAGCAGCGGCTCTACTCCAAGCTCCTCCCGGGTGACCGAGCTTCTCACCCTATCTCCAAGGGATCGCCCAGCCACCCTGCGGAGGAAGCTAATTTCGGCCGCCTGTATCCGGGATCTTGTCCTTTTGGTCATGAACCAAAGCTCATGGCAATAGGTGAGAGTAGCAACGTAGATTGACTGGTAAATTGAAGCTCTTTCTTCACCACGACCGACCGGTACATCAACCGCATTACTGCAAAAGCTGCACCGATCCGTCTGTCAATCTTCCGTTCCATCCTTCCCTCACTCGTGAACAAGACCCCAAGATACTTAAACTCCTCCACTTGAGGCAGGAACTCTTCACCAACCTGAAGTGGGCAAGCCACCCTTTTCCGACTGCCGACCATGGCCTCGGATTTGGAGCTACTGATTTTCATTCCAGCGGCTTCACACTCGGCTGTAAACCGTCTTAGTGCATGCTGAAGGTCCTGGCTTGAAGGGGCCAACACGACAACATCATCCGCAAATAGCAGAGACGAAATCGTGTGGTCCCCAAACCTGACACCCTCCGGCCCCTGGCTGCGCCTAGAAATTCTGTCCATAAAAATCACGAACAGAACTGGTGACAAAGGGCAGCCCTGCCGGAGTCCGACATGCACTGGGAACAAGTCCGACCTACTGCCAGCAATGCGAACTAAGCTCCAGCTTCGGTCGTACAGGGACCTGACAGCCCTTAGCAAAGGACCACCGACCCCATACTCCCGAAGCATCCTCCACAGGATGCCGCGAGGGACACAGTCGAATGCCTTCTCGAAATACAAAAAACACATGTGGATTGGTTGGGCAAACTCCCATGAACCCTCCAGCACTCTGTAGAGGGTGTAGAGCTGGTCCAGCGTTCCACGGCCCGGACGAAAACCACACTGTTCCTCCTGAATCCGAGGTTCTACTATCGGCCGTATTCTTCTTTCCAGTACCCTGGCATAGACTTTCCCGGGGAGGCTGAGAAGTGTGATCCCCTGTAGTTGGAACACACCCTCCTGTCCCCTTCTTAAAAAGAGGGACCACCACCCCAGTCTGCCATCCCAGGGGCACTGTCCCCGACCGCTACGTGATGCTGCAGAGGCGTGTCAGCCAAGACAGCCCCACAACATCCAGAGACTTGAGGTACTCAGGGCGAATCTCATCCACCCCCGGAGCCTTGCCACTGAGGAGTTTCTTGACTACCTCAGTGACTTCGGCTTGGGTGATGGACGAGTCCACTGTAAACAGCGTTGGTAGGACACTTTTTCCCTCTCCTGAGGCGCCGGACGGTTTGCCAGAATCTCTTCAAGGCCAGTCGATAGTCCTTCTCCATGGCCTCACCAAACCACAAAACACCAAACTTTGCCTCCACAACCACCCGGGCAGCAGTCCGCTTGGCCTGCCGGTACCCGTCAGCTGCCTCAGGAGTCCTACAAGCCAACCAGGCCCGATAGGACTCCTTCTTCAGCTTTACGGTTTCCCTTACTTCCGGTGTCCACCACCGGGTTCGGGGATTCCCGCCTCGACAGGCACCGGAGACCTTACGGCCACAGCTCCGAGCGGCCGCTTCGACAATGGAGGTGGAGAACATGGTCCACTTGGACTCGATGTCTCCAGCATCCCTCGGGATCCGGTTGAAGCTCAGATCAAGGGGGCCGTTCCTCCCAATCACGCCCCTCCAGGTGTCACTGTCGTTGCCCACATGGGCGTTGAAGTCCCCCAGTAGGACGACGGAGTCCCCGATCGGAGCACTTTCCAGCACCCCTCCCAGAGACTCCAAGAAGGTCGGGTACTCTGCACTGCCCTTCGGCCCGTAGGCACAAACAACAGTGAGAGACCTAACCCCGACCCGTAGGTGCAGGGAAATGACCCTCTCGTTCACTGGGGTAAACTCCAACACATGGCGGGAGAGCTGGGGGGCTATAAGCAAACCCACACCAGCCCGCCGCCTCTCACCATAGGCAACTCCAGAGTGATGAAGTGTCCATCCTGAGTGGTTCCAGAGCCCAAGCCATGCGTAGAGGAGATCCCGACTATCTCTAGTCGTAACCTCTCAACCTCACGCACCATCTCAGGCTCCGTCCCCGCCAGCGAGGTGACGTTCCACGTCCCTAGAACTAGCTTTCGTGTCCAGGGATGGGGCTGTCGAGGCACTCTCCTCCAACTGCCGCCCAATCCACTTTGCACTGACCCCCTATGGTCCCTCCCGCACGTGGTGAGCCCACAGGAAGGAATTAAGACATTAATATGATATTAAAAAATCATGTTCATTGGACAAAATGTACACAATAATGTTTATAATAAATGTTATTGTTTTCTTGTTCAACGTTGCCTTCCTAAAGGCAACTATTATTGTGTTATTTAACAGATTGTGGCTCATTTGTTTCCCAAATTCGCTTTATCAATAAGATAAAAAAAAAAAAACATGATACTTTTATCATATGTCTCAATGAATTAACTCATGTACTCCAGATGTATTGATATCCCTCCGTGCAGGTCACTTCTTTATTTCATCCTTTCATGGCGAGTGTGCTAAATATGAACCTCCTTCTTTTCCGTTTAATATTTTTTCAATTGTTTGTGTTTGTGTTTAGGAGGCGGAGATTTACTCTGTTGATTTAGAGAGAGACAATAAAGGCTTTGGTTTCAGTCTGAGAGGAGGAAATGAATATAATATGGACCTGTATGTGCTTCGACTAGCTGAGGATGGAGCAGCTACAAGAAATGGCAAAATCAGAGTAAGTGAATGTAGTAGATTTCACACAGTATCTGTAACATGGTTGTATGCTGTATATGTACTGTATATGAATAGATTATAATTGCAAAAACAGGTAAACATCATGTATTTTATTACGTATTATTATTATTACTGTATGTGTCATATTTATATTGTGTATATTTCACTTCATTAAAACAATCCAACTGCAGTTCGATTGATATTACTTAATATATGAAGAGTTTGGTTCCAAATTCAAATATTTCAAAAAACATGTTTTTTTCTTGTGCATTTCAATTACTATCAATAAAACTGCAATTGGTTTGTTTTGATTTAAGCCATAATAACTCAACAAATACAGCTAATTAACACAATAAAACACAATAAAAACATTATAACATAATAAAAAACATGATTTTTTTAACTCAGTTTGGAACCAAACTCTTCATATATTGCCATGTTACAGATGTTTACCATGTTAGCTCATAGTTGTATAATATTAATGTGGAAGCAATGCCATGTTAGACCATGTTGACTGTTTTAAGCCGTCTTAATGTCAACTCTACACCGGTGGTTATAGTAAAAATTAGCATTTGTTTCGCTCAATCTTCTGAGACATGAATGTACAAAGCATCTGTTTGTCTGTTGCTACATAGCCGTTGCATTCTAACATTGCATCATTTTATACCAAGTACCTCTGGAATCGCAGCACAGGTTCATAACCCATGATTAAAAGTATTTCAACCCAGTTAAAAAACACTACTTTACTCAGGGTTAAAACCCGTGTTTTAAGAATATTCCATGTGTTGGCACAATTTATAATGTCTGCCCTGTCTTCAGGTTGGTGATGAAATCCTGGAGATCAATGGTGAGAGTACAAAAAATATGAATCATTCTCGTGCCATAGAGCTCATCAAAAATGGAGGGCGACGAGCTCGACTGGTGCTGAAGAGAGGAGATGGATCTGTCCCAGAGTATGGTGGGTAACAAATGGCAGAGAAATGCTTTTTCAAGTAGTCCTATTTGTATCTGAATTTAGCTTTTTGTTCGTTGTGATCAGTGAGGTTCTTCTGATTTCCCGATGTATTTCTCTATATTCTTCTAATCAGATCTTCATTATGCTTTGACGAATCAATCAGCACAACTCTACAAATAAAACTATTCTTTTGGTTGCTATTCTGTGTTATACATCACTCTTCTCTCTTATCTGTTTCTCTCTTTTCCTAATCTTTTATTCTCTGGTGGGCTCTTCAGCAATGATGGGCCCCCATCTCGCTGCCTGTCTGAGGAATGATAAATTGGGAGAGCCCTGCTTCTACCTTATGAGTCAAAACCAAGCCACGGTTTGTAGAGCACTCATCTGTGTGTGCCATACTTCCCCATCATATTGTTGCATTTTATATGCCCCGCTTAGGCTTGTTTGTGTTGCATCTTAACTGTACATCACCCCCTGCTGTGCTGTACTTTATTTACACCACACTTTCATCTCATTGTGGTGAATCCATTCTATGGTGTCTATTCCTTATGATAGGTGATGTGAAAAAATGCTCAGGTGCATGTCACATAGACATTGATAGACATCTCGCAAAAGGAAATTTAGTAAACTGTTTAAGAACATGTCTTGGGTCAAAGCATGTAGGCACCTATTGCCAACAAAACGTAAACATTTGACTCACTTTCACTTACCACGTGCGCTTTATGTCCGGCATCTTTTAGCGCGGGGACCACGCCATCTTTTAGTTCCAAACAATATCCAAATGCAGCGTTATCTCCAACGTTTATATAACATTCAAGACCGAAATGCAGTGAACAAACAACACAGCTGAACTTTGCAAACGCAGTGCTCACTCTCTCTCGCTCCAGCTGGTTGACGTGTGCACATGCTACTTTTCCCGCTCTCCTTGGTTGACGTGTAGGCGTGCTCTTTCATATGGCTTTTGTTAGTTAATGTGTGGGCATTCCTTTCCGGGACAATTGTCCAATAAGGGACTAAGAAAAGTTTTCATGTTTGGAAACGCTGGATCGCGAGTCCACGTCCACGATGTCACATGTCCACCTCGTTTTTTGACAAGTTGACCATGTCAAGCATGAGAAGACAGCACGTTTAACATTGTAAAGAAGTCAGAAACCATGTAAGACCGTTGCACATCCCCTTTAAAAACAGTTTTTGGCTTGTCATGGACAAATGTTCACTACATCAAAGCAGATTTATGCAGGTCGAAAAGTGTTTACGATACATGATTGTATTTTACTAACATATAAAACTATGCATATAATTGTGCTAAATATTAGCTTATATTATCTAGCAATTTTTTACAAAATGGCAGCAATGGGGCAAAGTGAGCCAAATGCTGTGAGGAATTAGAGCCAGTGGTTTAACTTATCCCACCATACCACAACTTCAATCTCTGAATTTAAAACGTATTTCAATGAAATATTATTTAAAGGACACTAGATCCTTCTCTGAAAAAATGATACCAGGTTCTACTCATAGACTATACTATAGATTGTGCTCATATACTATATATCTCTCCAACTGTAGTCCCTGATGGCCTACCATGTTTGGCAGTAAAAAGCTTCTGTAACATGCCAAGAAAATTTCAGCCAAGAAACACGCTGCGCGTGAACCAGGTTTTCCAGCAAATGATGCAGGCATTTTTCGTTTTGTTCTCCTCAGTATGGGAGCTTTCGTCACAGTCATTTGCCTGGTCCTTACTTTATGTCAGTTACAGAAAAGATTTGATTGGTCACATAAAAATCTGACTATTCCTAACTAACTGCTAGTCAGTGAGACTTAGAACCTATTCGTCCACACTGAGATGACATTTTTGTCAACGAAAACTGAGCTTTTCGGAAAACCCCCTCGACAGTGGATACATTTGAAAACGCTGTTTTTGCGTTGAAGTGTGGATGAGGAAAACAGAGGGATTTAAAAACGATCCCGCAGGAGACAGATTTTTTAATTACTCGCAGTTATTGTTTGGCAGCAGAGAGTGAGATAAGTTTCCCTTTTGCCTTTTCCCTTCAGGTTTCATTCACGCGCAATACATGGATGTAAGCGTTTTCAGACGTTTCAGTGTCGTTTTGAAAATGAAGACTCAGCACTAGGGTAGACAGAGTCTTAGCAGCTATTTTTATGTAACTGGCCCGTGGAACTTGGACAATGATTTTTTAGTATTCCCTGACAGTATCGGTCTAATTTTGTTTTAGAGGGAAAATCTCCAGGACAGGGTCATTTTTAAGGATGTTTACTGACAATGCTATAATTCTGCATAAACAATCGACAGCCTTTGATTGTCAATCCAACACGCTATTTATTTAAGTTAAGTTTCGTCAATGCACATTGCATCAAGGAAATTTTATACTACTACCATATATTGTGTCATTTAGTTATTATTTATCTGTTTCTTTATCTTTCCTACTTTTTTTAAAGATTTTTTTAATAAAAGATCAAAACGAGAAACAATGCAGATTAATTCGTTTTTGTCTATATTTACACTACCAAGGATGCCAATAATAATGGAGGGCACTGTGTGTCATTTCTGTAAAACACAAAGTTCTGTTTTCTTTGCAAACCTGTGTAATGTTGTGGCAACCGTAATTACAACACAGGTGAAAATGTTATCATGAGGATTACTTGAAAATGACACGCATGCATGTTTCATTACGACTGATGCTAAACTGGAGTTGTCTATCCTTTTGTCAAGTCTATAATTTGTCCATAATTTGGTTAATGCATTATTATGCTACAATCAAAATATTTTTTGACATATTAATGTTGTTTGACATGTTCATGCACATGAAGTGGTGCGTATGTTATAGGCTTGCAGGAAGTAGGTACCATTCTAAAATGTGATTTTACTGTGGTTTAAGTCTAACGTAATGCTTCTCATCATTTATTTCTAGATGGTCCCAATGACAGCTACCCTTCCTCACCCGGGCCACAAAATTATCCAGAAATGAAAACATTTCTAACCAGTGGCCCATTTTATCAGCCCTCTGAGCCCAGCTATATATCAGAACATCACACACCACCCCAACCCAAGATGGACCAGTTGAAAAACCGAGAGCCAGAACATGCGAGAGACAGAGTGAAAGACGCAGACAACACAGACCTTTACTCCAGCGCACAACACCAACATGACAGGAATAATCATGTCAGCCCTTCATCTTTCCCTGACAGTAGCAAAAAGAAATTCCGCCGCAAGGTAAAGAAGTCTGAGTCCGAGAGCGGCATCGCAAAGCTTTTCAAAACGTTAAGGAAAGAGGGTGGATTTGGGCGAAAAGCTTCTATCCAGGATGTAGTGAGTCAAGACCACAGACGTTCCGAGACTCGAGGCAGAGCTGGATCTCAGTTGCGCAGTGGATCCTTGGATCGCTCCTGCGCAAGGAAGCGGAATCTCTCTCCAGACCGCCGTAGGGCCAAGTCTGTGGATCGACGGACAGTGCAGTCACATAAAGATCAGTCCCCAGAGAGGAGCTTTCCAGGCTCTTCCCAGGACATATGGCAGACCTCCACACCTGAAAGGCAGTTCCGAGCTCAACGTGAGTCCGGACAATCTAGTAGGGGCTCCAGAAAAGAGGCTTACTCTGTGTCTACTACCGAGAGATCTCACAGCACCCAGGCACTCACTCTTGGACACACACCAAAGCGTGGTTTAAAAAACAGAAATATCCTGCATGACAGCTTACCATCCATCCGAGCTGAAAGACAAGCATATTTAACCAATGGAAGCTGGAAATCTGACAGCAGCAGCGATGGAAGTTTTCTGGAAGAAGGTGCAACTCCACAATTTAGGGATTATTACAACACAATGAAAGCCAGCAGAGTGAATGAGACCGATGTGGGCCGACGTCTCGCCAGGAATTCTCAGTCCAAAAGATGACTTTACAAGGAGAACCACGCAGACCTCAGCATCTGACCAGTAGACCGGGCGGGGTTTCACCCCAGCTGAATAATCTTTGTAGTTTTCATTTATTTCTTTGTTTTTATATGCTGCAAGTGAGATGCATGTTAGGCTTTTTTATTTTGAAAAATTTTGTTCTCTGCTTTGTGTGTCCCACATTCCTTTATACTGTGATCATTGAAGACCAGAGCACAAGCATTTATTGCTTGTTTGTACTTTTATATGGACGAATCGTAGCTAATATAAATTCTAACTATGATGCTACTGTTTAATGAATAATATATTTAAGATGTATATTTATTTTGAGTTGAAACATGTAGTCTACTGTATGACATCGGACTTTGTGTTCACATTGACCTGGACAGAGGCATCCTAAATATAGAAAACGAAAAATGTGAAGACGTTTTTTTGTGCAGTTAAAAATGTTGATTATCCGACTGAACATTTAAGAGCACTCCAGATTCAGGTTGTCATTTTTGATCCTAAAAGGAAGACTCGGCACCTGCCACAAACTGCCCTGATGAGCTGACCCACAATTCCCATCATGCTCTGACAGTGATTAAGCTACTGTATATCTACATGAAATATATGTTTGCTTGTGAGCACAACTGTTTGAAACAATGCATTTTGATAGCATCTCTCAATCGTAACAGGAACAGGAAATTCTTCCACTGACATCTGAATCATACTTTTAAAAGGACCGTTTCAGCCTCTTTCCTTTGTACAGACTTTTACTACTGTATGTACTTCTAACCTGTAGTTATTAATGCTGTTGCCTTTTCTTTGTACAAAAAAAGAATAATTTATGAAGGCTGTCCTCCAAAATGCTAACGTTTATACACAGGAACTGTTGATAGAATATCAGAATGTGTAAAGACATATATTTTTTTCAAGGGATGGCAAGAGAGACTAAAACTAGAGACTGATTGGATGTTGTTTAGGGAGGCTGAACATTTGTTTTTATTCTAGAGTTCTTATATACTGTCTGTGGTCTCTGCAGTGTTAGATGGACTTCAGACTTTTTCTGTGTTGATAAAAGAAATACATGTATATATGCCATTTTTAATGAATCTATGCATATCCTGCATTGTCCATAGGTTTATTCGGTTCATGAAGATATACATAACATTAGTCTATAAGTTGTCTGTAAGTAGATATGGACTTACCCAGTAAAGCTTTTCCTCTTAGTTGGATGAATCATATTGTATATGTAGCTATCACGATAAAGTCTGTGAACGCTATTTTTGTTATCAAATAAAGTTTTCCATACAAATTCTTAAGTTTTTTAAATAAAACAAACACACAAAATTACTTTAGCAAGTGGGTGTGCCATTGTGTGCCAGTACCTAAAAATAAATTATTTTGGCTTAGTCTTGATAAAAAAGGAACTATTGCTTACTTTACTTACTATATTTGTTTATTTACAATTTTATTTTAATTTAAAATAATTTTTGTTAAAAAATTGACTGCCAATTAATTCACAAACAGCCGCTGACTGTGAAGTTATCCCATCTTGGAAGATTTTCTAAAGAGGCATTTTAAACACACTAAATCACATAAAATTTGCATTTGCGACCAAAAATATACATTTGTCAGTGATGTTTTTGCGGAGATCGACTCTTCTGGTGAATAATGTTTCTGTTGCATCCAAGTGCTTTCAATTTCTTGATAAGTTTCCCTAAATGTACGTGGTTCATCACTGTAATGTTTTAAACTGTGCAGTTGTTTGCTCGTTGAATCAGCGTTAAAGGCTTGTTCACACCGGGACAATAGTTGTGTGTGTTTATTGTCGACTTTAACTGCCTCATGACTAAACAAGGGGCACCAATGTGAGTGTACACATTGATGCACAAAACCGCAGGCATGGAAGCATAATTCTGTTTTTTAAATGCCTTGGCCTCATTTTTTAATTAGAAAGCTTCCGTGTTTACATCAGTGACATCAAGGCCGACTAAATGCTGCTTTTTTAAAGTATGCGAGCTTCACGCTATTGACTCCTTAAACGATGACCAAGAGTTTTCTTTGAGGGACTTTTTTTGTCTGCTGCACTTTCTTCAACAAGCTCTCTGTACTTACAGTATTCGGTACAAATGCAGACGAAGTCAAACAACTCACGTCTCGCAGGGCTGCTGCATTCGGAAATGGTTAGTCGCTTCTTCGGTTCTTGTGTAGGCGTTCGTTGATGGTGCAAACCGTTTCTCTCGTTTTATTGCACATGTCACTTATAAGCAATTTCAGTCGTACTACCTCTTTTAAAACACTGCTGTATCAATAAACTTATGAAGAAGCGAGATTCACCATGCTCAAAAAATGGACTTGTACATTTCCTTTAGGATGGAAAAAAGCCATCATTGTGCCAGTATTTAAATCAGGAAGTCCGGACTCTATGTGTAATTATCGTCCCATATCTATTTTACCAATTTTATCCAAAGTAATTGAGAAAGTTGTTACCGCAAATTGGTTGATGATTAAGATGGCCAATCAGCTCCTCCACCCACAGCAGTTGGCTTTAGATCGGGTTACTCGACCGAAATTGCAAACTGCCGTTTTACTGAAAATGTGAGTTGCAAGCAGTTTTGCAAGCAGTATTTGCGGATGTTTTCTCGCCCCTGCCTGGCTGCACGAACCTCATAGAGAACCATATTGAGATTAAGCCGGGTACAGTACCGTATAGGTTACCTGAATATAAGAAAATAGTGGTTCAGAAGGAATCAGAGGCTATGCTGGACATGAGAGTAATAGAAGAGTCCAGCAGTGTTTGGGCGAGCCCGATAGTCTTAGTTCCTAAAACCGATGGCTCCGTACGATTTTGCGTGGACTACCGAAAGGTGAATGCTGTGTCGAAATTCGACACCTATCCAATGCCGTGCAGCTCGCTTTTATTCAACATTGGATTTAACGAAAGGATATCAGCAGATCCCCTTATCTCCCATATCCAAAGAAAGAATGACTGGCAGCGGCATACAGTATGCAGCATCTGAGAGCGGTCCTTAGTATGCTGACACGCAAACCGAATATGTCTGATTATAAACTGCAAGTTGAAGGATGTACTGTTACTCCAACAAATACAGTAAAAGATCTAGGCGTTATATTAGAGAGCAACCTGTCATTTCGAAATCACATCTCAAATGTCACAAAAACAGTAAGAAATGTTGCCAAGTTACGAAAAATTCTGTGTGTTGCTGCCGCAGAGAATCTTATTCATGCATTTATGACCTCAAGACTTGACTACTGTAATGCGCTACTTAGTGGTTGTCCTGCATCATCAATAAACAAACTACAGTTAGTTCAGAACGCAGCTGCCAGAGTTCTAACCAGGTCCAGAAAATACGATCACATAACCCCAATTTTATCAACCCTTTACTGGCTACCCATTAAGTATCGTATTGACTTTAAAGTTCTTTTAATCACTTATAAAGCCTTAAAGGGTTTAGCCCCTACCTACCTAACAGAGCTTCTATCACACTACAACCCATCACGCTCTCTAAGATCTCAAAACTCAGGACTTTTGATAATACCTAGAATAACTAAATCCACCAAAGGGGGTCGAGCTTTCTCATACGTAGCACTGAGTGAATGCTGAGAGGAGCCGGGCTGACCTCCATCCAAGACCAAGAATGAGGTGAGGCAGTTCCTGGGGCTGGTGGGATACTATAGACGGTTTGTACCCAATTATTCGGACCTCACCAGCCTGCTGGTAATTGCAGTCTCCCGACTTTTCTCTCCCCTTTCTGTTGCAGACCGATGCATCGGACAGGGGTGTGGTCCTATCCCAGGAGATAGAGGGTGAGGAGCGACCGGTGCTGTACATCAGTCGTAAGCTCTCACAGAGAGAGACAAGGTACAGCACCATTGAGAAAGAATGCAATCAGGTGGGCCGTCCTCACCCTCCGCTATTATCTCCTGGGACGTGAATTCAGGCTCTGTTCGGACCACGCACCCCTGCAGTGGCTCTACCGCATGAAGGATACCAATGCACGGATCACTCGTTGGTATCTCGCATTGCAACCCTTCAAGGTTCCCCGGCCTGAGGGGTATGTGACAGGGGGGGCGGGGTTCAGCACAGTCTGCGCCGAGAGGGAGGAGAAGAACGGTGAGTGAGCAGATCAATGACATTAAAAACACCTGCTCCTTATTGTAGTGATTGGTGAGGAGACGGTTATAAGCCTGATAAAGAAGATGGTGAGGAGAGAGAGATCGGCTTGGCGAATCCGCTGAGACGCTGCATCCAGGAACACACATTGAAAGCCTACTGAAGAAGTTGTTGAGTTATTTATGCCAGTGCACACGCACCTCGAGTGTTTTTGTAAATACAAGGAGATTCAAGGTTTCCCAGCCACGCAGACCCGCGTCTTTCCTTCCTTTTGTATGAACCCAATTGTTACATACACCTGTGTGGATTCATGGATTGGTTTGTAAAATGGCAATGTTCATTTTTACATTATTTGTCACGTTTATTGTATTAGTTTTTAATAAAGAGAACAAAACAAATGTTTGCAAAGTTTATTTACTATTACATTTAGTGCGTTTAATAGAATTACTTGATATATTTAAAATAAAACTATATATAACATTCATATAATCATTCATTTAAAAACACAAGTGTATATGTGTACATTCGTGGCATTGACGATCACTCTCCTCCAGCTGATTCTAATCAGACGGTTTATTTGCGTCGTATCATGGAAAATATGAGTGATATACATTCAAAATCAGAATGTATTGTGGGCAAAAAGTGGTGAACAAATGTAGGGAATGAGTGGTTTACTCATAATTCGGACAACACTACAAAGTGGCGGATACCCAGGGGCCGGACTCAGACACAGCTTTAAACTGGGTGAATGAAGAGGATTATTGGCTGTTCCCGTCCAGCTCTTCCACTTTACAGTTATTTTCAGTCATGTTTTACATAGATTCTGTGTTTCTGTTCCCCCAGACTAGTTTGTTCCTTTGGTCATTGATTAGTTTGCAGCTGTTTCTGTTCTCCCTAATCATGTTCCCCATTCAGGGTTGGGCAAGCTAAAAGTTACTCTACATTAAATGAAGCTTCACTTATTATGTTAAAGTTACCACCCCAGGAAATGTAGATAAGCTAAGCTTCTTTCCAAATGCTTATTAACTACTCAATAAAACTCGGTCAAACAGATAAATAGTCTGAAACAAAGTTTTCAAGAAAGCGGCACATTTTGGAAGTGATTTCCACAGGCAGTTTTTCTTTCTGCAGAAGGGCATTATTAGTAACGGTAACGTAACCACAATGCATGTTAGGAAGCGATCTCTCTTATCTAATTATTATCTGCCAATGGAGCCTAATGTTCACTTACACAATGAAAAGTTGTTCAGGAACCCAAAACCCAACGCTTAATAGTGAGTCTTACTTAAAATTCAATTCTTCATCCTTGTGTATTTCTAAATTACCCAGCGTATTTTCCCGTGCAGCAGTGCTTTTGTCGACGCTACTGCACTACTTGATAAATAAAAACATGTGTTTTCTTCTGTTATTTCTCGTGGATTCATTAAAGAACTCTACTGGTTTATTCTTCTTCGTCAAGCATTTGTGTTTGCATCACATTCCGTGACAATTTTAAGGTCAGAAAGCTACAAAGTGTTTCTTTAATATTCAGCCTATATATTAGGGCATGCTCAATTTAATCCTTTTGACATTGAAATGATCAAGTGTTATTTTTTTGACATTTGTTTATAGAGTAGCCTACAAAAAAGTAACTGCTTTTTGCATTCATTTAAAACAGAAGATCAGTGGGAAGATAGTAGCTTGGTTATTTGTTTTACTGTGCAGTTATGTACACTGGCTCTGATTATTGTTTTAAACAAAATACATAAATAAATACCTGTGTGTCACGAACAGATGGAAGACCCAAGAGCAGATGCGTTAGAGTTCAGTTTATTGAATGAAACAAAAAGGCAAACAAAGTTACGCGGCAGTACAGCCGGAGTAATGCGGGAGAAGACAGGAATCGTAGTATCATAGACAAAAGCTTAAATCATTAATAATCTATTTAGCGACTAACATGGATCGTTTAGCAATAAAAATGTATTGAGATATTTTTAAATGATTATTCAAAATGAAATGCAGTTCATTCAAAATGAAATGCTTTGACAATAAGTGACAATACGTTGTTGTGTGTGTCCCTACAGTAGGTGTCCCTATTAACAAATACGCCACGTAATGCAAACTACTTACAATAATCGACTTATCTATCTTTCACTTCTCTTATCTGGAGCAAGATTAACGTTATTGTTTATACCCATAAGCATACATATCTGTTATCTAATCCTGCATAAAGCCATAATCCAAGGTGACAGTGAGACCCCCCCTCCCCCATTCTTGGATTTAATATTAACAAAGCAGTATACCTGTTGTTCAAAAGTTGTAGCCTCTTTTTTATTTAAAGTCTGCATTAACATTTGGTTATACATAGTTTAAAACCTAAAAAAAGACTTCTCTAATAAAACAAGAACATATGAGGAGTTTGGTTCCGAGTTTGGCTCAGTTTTTAAGATTTTCTAAAATCATGTTTTTTTATTTTGCATTCTAACTAATATCAATCACACTGCAGTTGGTTTGTTTTGATTCAAGCTACAATAACGGAAAATTACAGCTAACCAACACAATAAAAACATGATAACATCATAAAATGATTTTGAGTTCTTATTTTGGACCAAACTCTTCATGTACATAACATTAAAGCTCTCATCTAAAAGCAGTATGGATAATTACATTTAAAATACTTTTTTTTACATTTTATCAACACAGCTCAATCAAAACATAAACAGGGTGATTTAATTTGCAAAGTGCCTTTTATTGTTATGTTGCCCTGAATACATGCTTCTACAATCACAACAAAGCCAGTATAGTAAGGAGCCCAACAGTAAGAGTAAAGATATTTTTCCTTTTGCTGCATTTCGCAAAGAAAAGCAAAAAGAAACGTATGCACATATTACATTGGACTCGTTGTATGTACAGAAACTCGGACAGGATCTGTACTGTCTGATCTGTCTTTAGGTTGAACAAATTAAGTTTTGAAAAAATAAAAAAAAAACACGATGATATAGACATTATTTCTGTAAGTGGGAGTGGTCACTCGTTTTCCTGGGCTGATCTCTTTATTGCTGATTGCTGAGGTCCAGTGAATGTTGCTGCTTAGAGTGTGTTGTTTTCCAGTGTTTATGCAGGAGACACAGAGCTGGAAGACACAGATGATGCCTCGGTCTTGGATGCAGTGGTGGAGGCACCCTCTTCCTCCTCAAAGGGGTTCTTGCCACAGCACAACGTGGTAATCATGCAGTGACGGAACTGTTTGTTCATACAGATGTAGATACAAGGATTGTAGACGGCAGAGGTCTTGGCAAAGAAGGCTGGCACTGTCATGAAGACAGGTCCAAATTCACTTCCCTGGTGGGTGAAGATATACCAGGCCACGCTGGCATAGGGGAGCCAAGCAACGAAGAAAGCGACGACCATAATTATGACCATGCGGGTGACCTCACGCTCTGCCCTCTGAGTGGTCTCAGACTCCTGCTGCTGGGCAGCAGCCTCTTTTACTGTGCAGACGAGGCGACCGTAGCAGAAGAAAATAACAATAACTGGAATTAAGAAGTGGACGATAAACATGTAGATGACAAAGGACTCGTTGTTGATGCCAGGGGCACGAGTGTAGTAGTCAACTCCACATGAGCACTGCATTCCTTCAGGGATGTAACGAGACCAGCCGACGAGGGGAGGCACAGCGCAGGTGCAGGCCATGAACCAAGTAAAAGCAAGACCCATGAGGGCATGATTCTCTCCGAAGCGGAAGCTGCTTATGGGCTTGCAGACAACCATATACCTCTCGATGGCCAGCACAACCAGGGACCAGAGCCCCATTTCACCACCCAGGGTAGCAAAGAAGCCTTCAATGTTGCAGCCGAGGCGTCCGAACACAAAGTAGCCATGCAGCGAGGTGTACATCGTTGTGGTGAAACCGCCAAAAACCATGAAAAGGTCAGCAATAGCAAGATTCAGCAAAATGTAGTTGAGGGGTGTACGTAACTTCTTGTGCTCAATGGTGACGTACAGCGTGAGAAAATTGACAGGGAACCCGGTGAGAATGAGGAAGAACATGTAAGCAGCCAGGCAGGCGTATGCCCACGGGGCCACCAGGTAGTACTGAGGATACTCATATGGGCTCCTGACAACGCCGGTGGCATTAGACATAGGCACGTAGAATGCCGGTCCCTCTGTACCATTCATGGTGGTGTTTTCTTGGAGATGTCAGCCCCTTCTGAAGAAATGTTTGGTTGGCTTGTCAGGACTGAGTAAAGAGACAGGACCGCGCCACAAATTGATAGGTTGCGTGTTCACCCTGCTTTATAGAGACTCACCTGGGATTAACCAATATTTCCAGGCTGTCA
The DNA here is from genome assembly GCF_947034865.1 of Barbatula barbatula. Classification (NCBI taxonomy): domain Eukaryota; kingdom Metazoa; phylum Chordata; class Actinopteri; order Cypriniformes; family Nemacheilidae; genus Barbatula; species Barbatula barbatula. Next base: position 2,527,591 of record NC_136774.1, on the reverse strand, counting down.
GCACAAGTCTATTTAGGTCATAGCTAATAAAATAATCTCAGCCATCATTGCACTGCATATCTGGCAACTTATCAAGTTATTAAGGTTGTACCAGCAAATTACCAGTAAAACCTCTGAAACCTCAACGATTAAGTATGTTGAACTCAATGCAAATGGTCAAAACGGTTGGTACACTATTGACCACTTACACAATGACTTTAGTTGGGTTGAAAAATGTAATATCGTGGCCCCACATTTAAAACAAAATATTTTCTTGGTCCTTGAACATTGACATTCCTGTCAAGGAACCAAAGTCCTAAACCCTCGAAACTTAAACCATAACTATCCTCTGAAATTAAAGGGAAACATTAGCTTAATAAGAACTTCAATTCACTTTCCATTTGTATTTTTGCAAAGCAGCTTTACTACAAAGTACAAATTCATTAGCATGAAAATGTGCAATCTGTTAAAAAAAGTTTGTCTGTTGTGTAGTATAGTCTGTATGGTTTTAGTAAAACTGTTGTATTCATAGCATAATTAAAGATAGGGTATCGTGCTATTTCATTCTGACTTTACACTGCTAAACGTGCTGGCTTCTCATGCTTAACATGGTCAATTTGTTTCAAAACGAGTAGGACGTAATATTTCTGTACTTCATACATCCCCCAACAGGCCAAATTATATCGGAAAGCATGCCCACAGAAGGGCGAAAGAAATAGCGATAGGAAGACCCGCTTATCATGATTGGCTGCGCTACGTTAAGATTGGCTGCACTGTGGGCCTGAAGCTGCAGTTCATTGTTTGTTCAAGGCATTTCAGTTTTATATAAACAGTGGCTATAACGCTGGAGTTGGAGATCATTTGAAACTGATATGGTCCCAGTGCTAAAAGATGCCGGACATGAACAGCATGCGATAAATCAAACTAAGTCATATGTCTATGTTTTGTTGGCAATCGCCATGTACATGCATGATGTAAAAAAGACTAAGGGGGAGGGACTGTAGTTCCTTCCCCCTGCCTGCCTCCAGCAGCTCATCTTTTTCCAGGAATAATCATACAGCTGTATCTCCCTTTTTTAAATAAATTTGTTAAAACTAAATACTCTTTTGAGATACATCATATGCAATACTACTGAATAGGTACTCAAGATTAGTATCAGATCATTTGTGCCCATTTGTGCCCCAGTAAGGCAAAGAACCTAAAAGAACCAAAGCTGTTTATAGAACTTAACCAAGCAGTAATACATTTAATTTAGATTATAAATATTCTGTTTGTTGAACATTTGTGTAGTTTTAAAAAACTGAAACAAGAAGTTCTTCTTCGTTGAACCAGTGTTATATACATCATCCGAAGTGTATATTTCTATATATTTTTGGTCGATATATAGGTTTTTAACACTACATAAACATTTGAACAAAACACGACCAACACAACCTTTATAACTGAATCAAAACGTTTATTAATGTTTAATAAAAACTGAATATAACAATATGATAAGGCTCAGCAAATGTTCACACAGGTGGGTTGAATGAAGAGGATTTAAAGATTACAGGACAGTTCCTTTACAATAAGGAGCCCTAAGCATATTATCTGCTTGCTGGTCCAACCTAGCATGGACTCTACAAGAATCTTGCATTGTAGCTTAAATTGCTTTTAATTAGTTTACATTTTTTGCAATAGTATGGAAAGATTTCCACAACATCTACACAACAAAAAACACTATCCCAGTCCGGGTCTGCCGGCTGTTCAGCTGGCAATCCAGTCTGTGTAATGCCGGTTATCGTGTCTGCCTGTCTTTGGACTTTTGTTTGGACTTCCCCCTTGTTTGGACTTGTGTGCCCCTTCCCTTGGACTCTTTTGCTTCCCTGTTTTGTTTTATTTTATTATCATGTTGCTCTGTTTTGTTAGTGTCACAGTCTGTCTTGTCTTGTTTGTGCCTTGAGGAGCATCAGGTTGCTGCTCCTTGAGGAGAGGCTTTTGTCATGATTCTGCTGCATCATGTCATGTTTCTCTTAGTGTAGTGGCAGGATCATGACAGAACCTCATGTTTAATGTGGAGAGAGGCAATTATTATGGTCTTACAGACACTCTCTCTGGTCTCGTCTTTGTTCCCATCCTCTCGTAACCCTCGTTATTGATTAATGCCCTTCACCTGTTCCCCTTTTGATTTGCTCCCTTATTTAATGCCCCTGTGTCTTCTGTCTTGTGCTGGTTCATTGTGGTGAGTTCATGTCTTGTCAGTTTAGTTATTTGTAGTTCATGTCAAAAGTTAATTTAAGTCTTGTTTAAGTGTAGTTAGTTTTAGTCCTGTCCTGTCATGTTATTGTATCCCTGTTTTGTTCTGTTACCCCCATGTGGGTCTATGTTTTATTATTTATTAAAAAAATATGTTAACCCCTTACCCACTGTCTGCACCTGGGTCCTCTCTCCGTGTCTCACCACGAGAATCATGACACAAATGCAAAAACACTCATTATCTCAAAACTTCTCAGATTGCAGATAGAACATTATACTTTCAAGGCAATGATATAAAGTAATAAAGCATTAACACATATGAGAGTGATGTTACAGCCTTAAAAATAGCAAATTCACATCTACGTGCTCTCGAGTTTTGCTACTATTCTACCTTCATACTCTTTCATCCAAGCTGAGATGTCATCTAGGCAGGCTGTTATGAGAGCTACTACAATGGTATCGTCTGTGTGAAATGAGATGTAGATCTGTGTGTCATCAGCATAACAGTGATACGAGAAGCTGTGTGCCTGTATGATGTGTCCTGTGGATGGAAAAAAGCAGCGGTCCAAGCACCGATCCCTGATGGACCCCAGTGATCATATGGTGAAAACTGCGGGTCCTTGAAGCTGCTCGAACACGGCGGGGACGAGAGGAACGGGATACCGGAATTTAATGGTAATCTGTTTGAGTGCTTGATAGTCTTTGCATGGGCGCAAACCCCCATCCCCCCGAGAAGAAACTGGAAGCGGCAGGGGATGGGGAGGGTTGTATATATCCCTGTCGAAGAGCTTCGCAGATGTACTCCTCCATGGCCTTCTGCTCCCTGATGGATAGTGGGTAAATTCTCTGAAAAAAAACACGGATGATATCCACGGTGGCCTGTTCCAGGATGAGAAGGGAGATGGATTCCTCATGAAGCATACTGATTTTTAGCAGTAAGGGGATGATACAGTAGCCGGTAGCGCTGGGGAAGCATTTTCCTCGGGATATCGAGTTGGAGGGTGCCGGAGATATTGCCGACTGACCTAGAGTCGATAAGAGATGTGAAATGACAGGGAAATGTTGTAGCGATCTGGTCTTCTGTAACAGAATGACTAGTCAGATAGATGGTAAGTATGATATACGTGAGCTTTATTCCACACACAGAGAGATATGGCAGATGAGTGTGAATAATAGATACAGTATATGAGTCTGAGTAAAGTCTTACTGTCCTTTAGATGCAGGAGATTACAGATGTTCACGGAAGACGAGGGGATGTGACCTGCACTGCAGGTTAATTAAAATATTGTAGCTATAGCAACCGTAATTCAGTCGCTTAGAGGCTAAGTAGAGGAATTTGAGAGCTGACGCATTCCATAGTCAAAACATGATGAGGTTTATTGCAGGTTGAGGTCCGGTACAAGATTATGATGAAAACAAATAAAACAGTAAAGAAAACAGAATAACTACACAAACTATAAACTGTACTATAACTTAAATGTGCTTTCACGGTACGTTGTTACTGTATTGACCGTGCTACTGTGACTATGTCACGGTCAACAGAAAGTTTCTCCCCTGGCTGTCCAACACCAAAATGCTCGTTAAATACACATACACCAGTGACGTAATTGACAGACAGGAAGTAACATTTACAAAAAAAAAACATGGCCATTCTGGCGCCTACAGTAGCAATAGCACATGATACATCATAATTATTTGGGTACCTATAGTGTACTTTTAAGGGTTTTAAGGTCGGAGGAGTGTCATGTTTACCACTCATCCAACCTTAAAATGAATGCATGATTATATTTCTTGTGCCACCCCAAAATAATTGCTGGCCCCTAACCAGCCACCCCTATGAAACATCCCTGGCTCCGCCGCTGCTCACATCCACATCTGCCCGTTCTATCATAACCCTTGTGTGCTCGTGCTGTAGTTCCTTCCCCCTGCCTGCCTCCAGCAGCTCATCTTTTTCCAGGAATAATCATACAGCTGTATCTCCCTTTTTTAAATAAATTTGTTAAAACTAAATACTCTTTTGAGATACATCATATGCAATACTACTGAATAGGTACTCAAGATTAGTATCAGATCATTTGTGCCCATTTGTGCCCCAGTAAGGCAAAGAACCTAAAAGAACCAAAGCTGTTTATAGAACTTAACCAAGCAGTAATACAATTAATTTAGATTATAAATATTCTGTTTGTTGAACATTTGTGTAGTTTTAAAAAACTGAAACAAGAAGTTCTTCTTCGTTGAACCAGTGTTATATACATCATCCGAAGTGTATATTTCTATATATTTTTGGTCGATATATAGGTTTTTAACACTACATAAACATTTGAACAAAACACGACCAACACAACCTTTATAACTGAATCAAAACGTTTATTAATGTTTAATAAAAACTGAATATAACAATATGATAAGGCTCAGCAAATGTTCACACAGGTGGGTTGAATGAAGAGGATTTAAAGATTACAGGACAGTTCCTTTACAATAAGGAGCCCTAAGCATATTATCTGCTTGCTGGTCCAACCTAGCATGGACTCTACAAGAATCTTGCATTGTAGCTTAAATTGCTTTTAATTATTGCAAAATAATTGCTGGCCCCTAACCAGCCACCCCTATGAAACATCCCTGGCTCCGCCGCTGCTCACATCCACATCTGCCCGTTCTATCATAACCCCCCTCCAACCCCAACAACCTTCCTCACACAAATCACCAGTAGGCCCTTCAGCGAAAATCCCATCCTCCAAAGGCATCAAGAAAACGAGGCCATGCAGACTTCTTTACACCTGTTACATCAGCGGCTGAGCCCATGCAAGGAATTGCTGCCCTCATAACCCTACAACACCTACAGAATGACTAGCAAAGCATCTCAGCACCCCAATTAAGGTAAAGGCCATCGCCTCCACATTAAAAAGCCACACTGACAAAGGATTTTGAACAGCTTTCCCCATAGACATTACTCCCTATACTTCCCATTCATCTCACAACCTCCAGTCTCCCACATTAGAATCCAACATAGGCATCTTTTCTTTGTCTCCTGGAATGTAGCCTACTTCTTTTGCAGTTTCTCTCACCTTCCACTGCAGAAGTAGCCCCAAGATATTCTGCTCTCTTTCTGAAGCACTTTGCTGGATCCTTCTCAATAATCACAGACTCTATTCCATCTTCTCAGTGACTTCCTCATCATCACACCCCCATCAAACCACCTCCATTAGGGGTCTCCACACTCATTCATACATTCACTGAACTCGGCGTCCAACTGTCGGAAGAGAAAACTGCCGGACCTAGCACCTCCATAGAGTTCTTAGGAATCACTCTAGATTCAGTCTCATTCCAAGCATCCTTGCCTCATATATAATCCATTGCATGTAGCCCTCCTCTGCCACCTCAATTATACCATCTGGATAATCCCACAAGAGAAAATGTTCATCTTAAACCTTCTGGAAAAAAGGCACCGCCATTCCATCCCTCCACAGCAGAACCACCCTAGAAGAAGTTTGCAAAATGGAGATGTGCCGCTGGCAACAAATTCTCTCATCATGGAATGGCATCTCTTTCTTCTACCACAAGCATCTCACCAACCCAGATGATATCCAACTACACACCGACGCCGCACCCTCCATAGGCGTCAGCGCCTTTTACGAACGGCGGTGGTTCACCTCCGAATGGCCCTCAGAGTTCACCTATTTCACTGGATCCAATAATCACTACCAGCTCCCTTTTCCTTCGACAGACGTTCGAACCGCCTACAACTACTTATATTACCTATGCTCATTCCTAACTTGTGCAAAATAACTAACTGAGTTGAGCCCTTTGCTGACAGCTTGGTCCCCCTAGTTAAAAAAACACATCCATTAAATATTTATGTAAATTTTATCCATAATTGGACACATTTTCTGTTCTAATATATATGGTACTGTAACGGTCACCAGCTGGAGTGCCCTTGAGGACCACTAGAGGGCACTCCACATCAAACTTATCATTCATTCACACACTACATTTCCCATAACTCACTACCCGGACTCATCAGCACTGATTGCACACACACCTGCAGATCATTCACATACACATAGATTCCCACTACCACTCCCCTATATATACTGTGTTTGGACTCTCAATCTTTGCGAAGTCTTGTTTAGCCTGTCTTGCATTTCTGAGCGTTTCCCTAGTTCCTGGTCTTTGGTTTATTGGATTTCTTGCCTTGTTCCCTGATTACCCTTTTGCCTCTGGTCCCTGCTTGTTTTGGTTTGTCTCTTTGTTTGGTTTGTTGCTTTGTTTGAACTGCCTACCTGTGTATGACCCCTGCCTGTTATTTGGATTACGCCTCTGGATTACCCACCAATAAAGCTGCATTTGGATCTCACCCTAAGTCTCGGAGCAGTTTCATGACAGGTACACAGTATAAAACTGCACTGTACATCAGCATCAGATTTATTTCGATATTGAAGTAAATTACATGAATAATCAAAAGCAGATATTTATTGACAAATTAATAAACATGATCTTTAAGCTTAAGGTTATATTCTTGTTTTACCACATATGTTTAGCAGGATGTACTTGGATGTAGATACAACCATTAAAAGCTTTCTCAGTTACACTCACACACATCAGGGTATATGTTTACTCTCACATCTGTAAGGTGCAAGTAAAGAAGGACAAGAAAGTCAACGTCAATATCAATGTAGTGAGGTAGGCGAGACGAGAGCCGGGATTCCTCAGCTGGATGCTCACCGGTCTCATATCACGGAGGAGATTGGGAGCATAAGAGGACGAGCGACTGGACCATCAGTAAGGGAGGACCGGGCCTGGACTTTATGTTGTGTTTTATTGTTTGTTTATTTTGATTAAAGATTGTTTTATGTTCGCCGGTTCACGCCTCCTTCCTTCCTTCCCTTTTATGATCTTTGTTACAATCAAGTTGGTAAAAAAGAAAATACCTGTTAATTTTGCAGGTGGCTCTGAAAAGAGAACGCACACGTGCTGGAGAAGCACAGACAGATATCAGACGCACAAATTAAATAAATAGAAACACTGTTTAAATTTTTCTATCTCACTAAATTCCAGTTTAATAGATTTGGAAAATCGGATTTATAGCATTTGTCTTGACATTTTGATATTATGAGCATAAATATTTCTTATAATAAAATAATAAATAGAAATGACCATATTAATTAATAAAATGGCCAGTGTCCAGTATACCACGGCACAGGCTGACTGGGGCTCATGCCCTGCCTCTTTTGTCAAAATGTAAATGTGCACTTCTGGTCATACTTAAAGTTATATTCATTATAATATTTATAGTTATACTAGATAACAATAGCTTTCTATCATCGCAACAGAAAAAAAATGATGTGAAAAAAAATGACACACATTTTATGATGTGTGTACACTGTCTCATATTGTAATTTCTTCTTCTCCTTGAAGAAAAGCATGACCTCTAGAAAAGAAGGCTGTGTTCCCTGCAGCCTGCAATTTTCAGACATCCAGTTTTGTCCTTATTCTCCGAGACACCATATAACTTTATATTCCACCGTCTGATTAAGATTCCAGTTCATCCATCTGCTGTTTCAAGGGCTTTTCCAATGCAATCACACAATCCCCCATCTTCCCAATCCTGTTACTCATCTCTTTATTAGCAAAAGATACGTCAACTTTCTTGCTCAGCTCAGTTTTTCCACATTCCAGTATTTCAATATTATCTGATCTTTCATCGATAAGCTGGATGTGGTGAGGAAGGCGGGACGAGAGCCGTGAGGCGGGGCCGGTGGCGTGAGTGATAGTTGCAATCAGCTGTACGCGCACCCGTCCCGTATCTCTCACGGAGGGGATCGGGAGCTTAAAAGGACGTCCGGCAGGACTGTTGACGAGAGAGGACCGGGCCCAGACATATGTTAAGTTTGTGTTTATGTTTTATGGCCAGCAGTCGACCGTGAGGTGGCTGCCGGTCTTTACTTCCGTGTTTATTGTTTATTTAATTAAAGTTTTATTGTTTAAATGTTCGCCGGTTCCCGCCTCCTTCCTTCCCTTCTATGGATCTTATTACACTGGATTTAATTGCTTTCTTTTTTATGGCGGACGATTCACTGAGGGTTTCCAGTAGCATTGAGAATTAATTCTCAACTAACGTCAATTCATTCCGAACTTTCACTTATGAACATTGTGGACTGTAGTCATGGTGTCTGCAAACTAGCAGGCTATCATCCACATTGTTCTTATGGGGTTTACATTTTGTCACTCATTTTCAAACATCGTGCAAAAGCGCAGAATGCAAGAAACTAAATTGTGTTTAATAAACAAAGTTCGGGAGAAGCCCTGGTAAATTACAGCACACCGAGCACATAATCGCCAATCAGACCAATTATCCAACCAGTGTCAGCAGAACACGTATAAATATAGAGAAGCTTCTCACCTCAATCCTCTCATCCGATTTCGAAATCCCGCCACCATCCCGGCTCGGGCTCGGGCTCGGTCCGGGCTCTGGGCTCCCTTCCCGGTAAAAGGAGCCCTCTCCCCGGACAGTACGCCAAATATGCATAAATCCTAATTATCCGCAGCCAGAATTTGCATGGGTGAACACGTGAATTACACAATGGTATACACCCAAAAACGGATTACCAAATCAAGTTAAAGGAGAATTTTATCAACTTTGGCCAAGCCAAGACCAAACATTTGACAGTCAAAAAGAGCACTTCGGTTGAGGAATTGATGAAGATCATTGATGAAGGATTTATTTTTCCCCAAATAATTTCCTCAAAAGGGCCGCTGAAAACTATACTTTTGAGATGCGTGATTTCAGTCAGACCTCATTTCCAGTCAACATTACAGTAAATGAACTGTATGAGCAGAATAAACTCCACACGTTACCCCTGTACGTTTGCACGAAAGAGGTGGACGTCGAAAGTTCTCCCCAAATTTCATCTGACTCGTTCTCAGATTTTGGAAGAGTCTGAAAGAGAGCAAAGAATGGTAAAATTTGGGTTATACTGTTTGTGTTTTACGAGAGTTATGCTCAAAATCTAATTTCTCCATTTTGATGGTTAATTATAAAAATTGCAAACCATAATTGAGATAAACTTATTTAATTTGTATGTTTTTAACCAGGGTTTCTCCATTTTAATGTGCGTTTATTTACTGTAAATTGCCCCAATATTAATAATTGTTTTTAAATTAAAAAAAAATTCCCCTAACCAGTTAACCTTTCCATAGGCAGGATTCTGAAGATCTCACGATACCAAAGTGAAAGAGATGGAGGTTTAGGAGCGATCCACATAATCAAAATACATTTCCTAGCTAGTAGCAAAAGCTTATAACATAGCAAAAATCCATTAGTATCCAAAGCAATGTCTTTTGGGGGCAAGCCTACCAGGAAAAACCCAGCGTCCTTACTAAATGTTATATCAAAAACTACACCCAATTTGCGTGCTATGAGATCCCAGAACCTTGAAATGGCTGAACAATGCCAAAAACAATGCATAAAGGTGCCATATGTCTATTTTGAGTGCAAATTAGATAACAAAAGCTAAAACCATGTCTGTCTTTTCATGTTTACAGAGAGTAAAACCTTTTTTGGCAGCAGCGGCCCACAAAACCAAGCTCGCAACATAACATAGCAACAACGCACTAATGCACAAACTATTCTATGGCACTATAATTCATAATTCATGGCACATTGCAAAGTCAAGAAAAACATTTAACAGCAAGGACCAGTACAGTCTAAGCAACAAATAGAAATCAAAATGACATAAAAGCATTTATAAACATGTCAATGTAATATAAGGTCATGTACTAAAACTGATATGAACAAATATTGTTTTACATCGGCTATAAAGTCCAAAATCAACATTAAGATTGGTTACACTATCAGTGAAGAAAGTAAACACATTGTAAACTGATATTTTTCTACAAATATAATCAGGGTTTGGAATAACATATACAGCCTCCAGTAGGTGAGCAAGTGATAACAGAATTCCCATTTTTGAGTGAATTACAAAAGTTCCAGACCCTTTGATTTCTGGTATTAAAAATAGGTCAAATTAAAATAATATACTAACAGAATTAAAGAACGAGAATTCATTGAAAAGTTGAAGTTTTACATATTTTCAAATTATAAAGCTAGTTTTTACCACAACCTAAATAAACCTCTGATTGACAACCTAAGAGTCTGACATTAAACACGTAAATATGTTTTCAGCGTCTTGTAGTTGCGTCACAGTTAAAACTCCCGCCTTCTTTCTTTTTATTGGACAGTAATCCTCGCCTCCCTTCATTTGATTGGCCAACTCAATCTGATTGACACTGAAGAGCGCTGTTAGAAAGCTGAGGCACGCCAGATCCGAGATCAGTTATCTAGGCGTTTTCTACAATATTGACAGTTTGTCGTGTTAGGCAACGACTTTAATTACACACTATGTACCTCAATGGTGGTTACGGCCATGCCCACGATATAATTATTGTTTGCGTATGTGTACACCCCACAGAATCACGACTATAAAAGACAGAGCAGTCTGACTCCCGGAAGAAACCATACTGCTTTGACGACCACTTCCGCGTAATAAAGGTATATAAAGTAAAATGACATAGTTTTGAGTTAGGAGAAAACGAATTCTAATTTAAACAAATGTTTCTGGGCTATAAAAGATAACACTCAGGCGCCGCCCCTTACAGCACGCTTTTTCTGCTCATTGCCATTCAATATCCATTGGTCCGCTTCTCGTTTGATGGTTGAATAAAAGTCCCATCGGTCTTTATTTTACTTCATTTATTTTATTCTTATTTTGTTAATGTGTTTTATTGTTGTTCATATCTAAATGTGACTTATCGTTCTATTTATGTCTGTTTACGTTAAATAAAATAAAAAATTTCCGCCACGAAACGTTTATGTAGTTATGCCAGTCAAAGCTGCGTTCTAAATGCGCACAATGCACTGAAACCAAATGGACTGTCGTGCCTCATTGTTAGTTATTAACGTCAAATGTCTGCGCAAATCTCCGCATGCTGTGCTCTAGATTTGCTCAAAGTCAGGAAACAACGCTGAACACGCCGATACAAATAACATTATTAACGAATGTTGAACATTTATTAGGCGTTGATATGTGTAAACATGCAATATTATGAAAGCATGTAAAAGCGCTTCCAGCGTGTCGTCGTGGCAGAACGTGAAGTGTGTTTTTAGTCTTGGCTAGACAATGGGTAATGTATTGTTGTTTGTATTTCATGCTCTTGTACTGTATGTAAACTGTCAGGTGCATATGTTTTGTATTTGTGTAGTATCGCAAACTGTTTCTCTCTTAAATCGGTTGTTTACAAAGTCAGATATAAACTTAACTGGTCTTTCATTGTAATGCACACGAATTCATTAATAAATTGATATGGAGACCACATGACTTATAATAACATTAGTTACTAATAATAACATTAGTTTTTCTTGATATATGTTATTTAGATGTTTTATGATTGTTAACTCATTCTTCTGTGTTTGCAGATGTTCTCCGGTCTGGGTTAACTTTATCGAAGCCTGTTAACATGAGGTCGTAGCATGGAGTAAACGTTGAGATCTTTCATTACTTTATTACCTCTGGAGTTTGCCCTGCTGGACATAGTAGCAGTAGGTGCCTTGTGCTTCCTGCACAATGACAGGCAATGAGCGCCCAGGGAAGTCCATGTTTTGGCACCCTTTCTCTGGCTTCAGGACACGCCTGGAGAGGGTCATGCTGACCCGGAGTGAAAGCATGCCAGGAGAACCCATCTTAAAAGTTACCATTACGGAGACCACGGTACTTGAGGCTGACTCGGGTGTGTGGAACTCCAGAACTCTGGTGTATCTGGTGCTTTGGTACTTCTTCAGCTTCTGCACGCTCTTCCTCAACAAGTACATCCTCTCTCTTCTGGAGGGAGAGCCCAGCATGCTGGGTAAGTTTCTGACTTCTGAATCATCCCTTGTGATCTGTGCCTGTGCAAACAAATCCAGTCTCATAATCCAGTAGCAATACAGTTGCCTTGGTAAACAATGAGCTGTTGTATCATATCAGTTTATTTGGCCCCGCTCTAAGTGAAGCTTATGTTTCGGGACATTCATATTTCTCGCATTATGATTGAATTTTATGGCAATTTTTTGTACAACTCCAACATGGCATTACTGTAAGTAAAGAAATCGAATGAGATGTTATATAATATATGAAATAAAAGAATATGAATTTGTTGTCAATGCTTTACAGTGAGTAGAAGGCATAAAATGTATTTGTAAAGTTTGGCAAAACTTTATCTACAGCTAATTTAAATGACAAATGAAATCATTATTTTATAATGACCGAATTTTAATTCTTAATACATGGGTTGTTCGACCTTTAAAAAATTGGTATGAGCAAAAAAAGAAGATTACAATGCTTATACAAATGTATAAGAAATAAGTATATAAAATCACCACTGAGAAAAGCCCAGAGGTGAAACGCCTTTACGTTTATGATAATGAGAATTTGCAGGGGATGATAAATTGGTGTATTTATCACTACATTAACACAATTTATTTAGCATCGCTTAACTCGTATTACTTTTGATTGTTAAGTAGTGGGAGATTTATCCAGACATAATTTAATTCCCTTTTTAATAATTACTTGTTTGTATTTAACTGTTCTGTGGACCTGACGTGATTTTATCGTTTAGGTGCTGTCCAGATGCTCTCCACCACTGTCATTGGCTGTGTTCAAATGTTTGTGCCATGTCCCCTGCACCATCACAAATCCCGTGCTGAATTCCCCTCCAACTTTGTCATGATCATGCTCTTTGTTGGACTGATGAGGTGTGTTTGCACTGTACAGTTCATCCATCCACCCTTACAGAAAATATAGAAAAATACAATTGTGTCGCTTTACAATATAGCTGTATTAGTTATTAACCCCTATATATTCCTATTTAGTTTAGGACAATGCTTGATACATTGCGGGTGATGTGATATTGGTCATGTATATCGTATTATTTAAAATTTTACAGTCGTCAACTCAATTTACAATAATGTTTATTTTTCACGGTTATTCCACTTTTAGTTATTCCAGACTACTTAAACTTGGCGAAATACGACTGTACTTTACAGTTTTTATGATATGAACCCATTAGGAGTTAAAGTTAAGGCTGGACAAGACTACAAGACTTTTCAAACTAGACATCATACACTTTCAGATGTTTTGAAAGTTTCAGATAGAAACACACTAACTGATCAAATGTGCAGACTGGCACACACTTTCTGCAACAAGTCTAGACTGAAAATCTCAAATGTCTTGTAGTGTATTTTAGCCAGTAGTTGGACAACCGATTCTGCTTGATCAACGAGGGTAAAGGGCAGTGCATCTTGTTTTACTGGTCTTCTTTTTTGTCCTCTCTTGTATGGTGTCAGGTTCACAACTGTTGTGTTGGGTTTGGTTAGTCTGAAAAACGTAGCAGTGTCATTCGCTGAGACCGTTAAGAGCTCAGCGCCCATCTTTACTGTTATCATGTCCCGACTCATACTTGGAGAATACACAGGTACTGTGCTGACTAACTTGCTGATGTTTATGCGCAGTTTTTGCTATGGTGTTGAATCATGTGGCTTGTCGAGGAGAGGCGTTGCTGTAGCTAAACTGGTGGAGTTGCATTAGCAGCGCAAAGGTCTTGGGTTCATTCTGATGGAACACGCATACTGATAAAATACAGCAATAAACTTGCTATTACTTTTCTAGGCTGTAGGACGTGTCCTTAAAACTCTTCTGACACCTTATCATTGCTGAAACAAATATTCCAAGGGCAAATATCACTCTTATTTCTTTCTGATCATATATATTATTCCAGCTGCTAAAACTAATACAGCGCTGACGGCAACCCGAGTTTGATTCCCGTCCTTAGAGTCCTTTGCTGAACCCACTCCCCCTCTGCCCAAGATAAAAGTGTAAAAAATGCCAAAACTTAGGCATTTCATCTGCGTCTATAATTTCTGTACTGCCACTATGTGTCCACGTTTGAAGCAAAAACTGGTGCATTTACATTTACAACACTATGTCCTGATGTACATGTTCACTACTTGACTTGCTTTATGTAATAATTGCTCTGTGTGTCCTGTGGCAGGTTTCTGGGTGAATTTGTCACTGTTTCCTGTGATGGCAGGTCTGGCTCTCTGCACGGCCACTGAGATCAGCTTTAACATGCTTGGCTTCTCTGCCGCTCTCTCCACCAACGTCATGGACTGGTAATGCTTTCAATGATGAAAACTTTCTTGAGTGAAAATGATGCTTTCGCATTAAACAGTCGAATGCTCAGATGTCATATTTCAGTTTACAGAATGTGTTTTCTAAGAAACTGTTGTGTGGGGACAAGTATAAGTTCAGGTGAGTGCTGGACATTCGTACACATTTGCAGGATGTGTAAAGTTCGATGGCACTGTATGTCAACGCTGTCCTTGTAATTGATCTTGTGTAGTCCTTCAGAGCTTCAGTTTTACACCAGTGCTGCAGCGGTCATCATGCTTATACCAGCTTGGATTTTCCTGATGGTCAGTTGGAACAGTACACACAACCCTAACATGCGCACACTTCACACATGCAAATCAATTAGGATCAGCTCATTTGAAATAAAAAGGAATCACAGACATAATATAATATAAGAAGTGTTTGTAGTTTAGTCTCTTTACTTTAGTCAAGCCACGGTCCCTTTCATTATTAAAGATCCAGTGTATGAAATATAGCGGTGAGGTTGCAAATTGCAAACAAAGGCTCACTACACCGCTTTGGCTCTTAACTCGTCCTGCCCTTTTTGTGCCGTGGACATGAATGATGCCTCAAATTGAGTAGGACTTTCAGGAACCAGCAGACTATTTAGGGGGTGTAAAACAAACAGCCAGAGCCTTGAATTTAGTCCGTGAGCAGCCTCCCGCAACACCCTAACAAGCACATAGCTATGCCCTTAACATAACCTACGACACCCTAACAATGCCTTCGCACTAAATGATTTATAATTTGTTCATGTATAATAACTTAATATTCCTATATTTATTGAAGCTTTCATGCTTCAATCGTTAGTCCATAAACTGCATTATTACCTTAAATGTCACTGTTCTTGTATATTAAAAAATATTAGCAGTATGACTAAAGATAGGAGGAAGCACTGATGATGTTTTTGTACTGTAGGATATACCTGTGATCGGGAAGAGCGATCGAAACTTTAAACTGTCCGGGGACATTGTGTTGCTGCTGCTGTTCGATGGCGCTCTGTTCCACTTACAGAGTGTCACAGCATATGCCCTCATGGGCCGCATCTCTCCCGTCACCTTCAGGTCTGTATGTGACCCGTCTCGGAAAATAGGGATTTAGAAAAAATATTGTTTATAAGGTGCATTGATAGTTTATTTTGCTAGGAATAAATACAAGTATTGATGACTGTATCCTCTCTTTTAGTGTTGCGAGCACAGTAAAGCACGCTCTCTCCATCTGGCTGAGCATCATTGTATTCAGTAACCCCATCACTGTGGTGTCTGCGGTGGGCACGGTCATGGTGTTCATGGGAGTTCTGCTTTACAACAAGGCAAAACAGATACAGAGAGACGTTCTTGTCCAGCATTATCTCGTCCAATCAGGTTCGGAACAGAAACCTTTTATCCAAGACTGTGAAGCCACATCTTCCAAATAAACTGTAATATGGTTGTATTCCACACCAGAAGAGTTGTGTGGATTTCAGTCGTTTCCCAGATTTTGACCCAGCCAGGCACATTCATCAGAGCAGGAAGACATTACCGGGCGTAAACGTTCTTTAAAAGATGTCGGGGTTTTTACATTTATTTCCTTGACAATTATTTCAAAGATGGTCAAAATTCCGAAAGGAAATAAAAAGCTTGGGATTTTTTACACTAGCTCTTTCTTAAATTTTGGTATCACATTAAATAAGACGTTGTGCCTTTGTATGATTCATTCTTTTCGGTTTCGGGACCCATCAGTTTTCCTTAGAATGGTGAAAATAAATAGAGTGAATTAACAAATGTTTAATTCCACATTTCTGTTGCTAGGGGAACATCACAAAGAAAATGAAGATCACCTTTTATCCAAAAAAGCATGATTTCTTTTTCTTAATTTTAGGGCAAAGAATTTCTTTGTTTAAAGTATCTTGCAACTTCTTTGGATAAAATGATAGAAAGCACCGGTTTCTTAGCTTCCATAGTTCAATGTAATGCTTTTACATTCCACGGCATTTCTTAATTGATCTATTGTCATGTCGGCTATTCACTATTCACCGTCCTCTGTAGCAGAACTCTGAATTCCGATGGCAGTCATTGTAGCCATGGCTGTTTAGCACCCTGTGTTTTACATGTCTTGTCAGGATTTACTGGAACCAGAGGTCATGCTATCAAAAAAAGAGTTTCTCGAGTTAGGTTGGATCAAGGACATTCATTTCATAACACATTTAACTGTTAGATTGCTGTGAAAATACTTGATGACTTGCAGACCAGATTTGCCGGACTTTTTAGTCAGAATGTATTTTGATCTTCAGTTTAAATTAATAAGGGTTTTTCTTTTTCTAATTTGTTGTAAATCTCTCCTAAATCTTTTGTTGACATTGCATAACTGACTGCTACAGACAAGAAGTAGACATGATTAAAGAATACTTAAACCTGGTCAATGTTTGAGGTATTAAACTTACGGTTCAGCTGTGGTGGGTTGCACATAAATTACATGTACAATCAGATAACCTGTATTTTATTTTATATGTCATGTTAAATAATGACTCATGGGAATTGTATAGTTTGGTCTGTATATGTGCATTTTTAACATGAGTCGATTTAAATGAATTTTGCAATTCTTTATTAAATATATGAACTTCAACATTTGTGTTTTTTGTGCATTTAGCCTGAATAACCTACACTTAAGAAAAAACTGACATTTTCTGTAAACTGGTAAAACAGAAATGACACTGTTTGTCTTGTTCTCTCATTTTATAGTTTTTTACTGTATTTCAAAAAAATGTAAATTTACTGGCAGCTGGGGCACCAGAAACAAACTGTAAAATAATGTGTTTTCCCTGTAAAATTACACTTTCAACTTGTTTTTCTTGTAAATTTGTTGACTTTTTACGGTTTTCGTCCGTAGTTTAAAAAATACATAAAAAAATCTTCAAAAACCAGTTCAATTAATTTCTTTTTACATGGACAATCTTTTTTTCAGTTTTCTTTTCCAGTGTAGGAAATTTGAGTGGTAAAGGGATCTGTTTTGTCTTATCCATGAATGATTGTGTATGTCAGCCAAGTTGCTTTCGTCAACCTTTAGAAGAACACTAGCTGGGGACCACATGAGAGCTGCAAGCTGCAAAACGTGGATTTTGATTTTTATGGCATCTTTAGAAAGATACGAAAATTATGGGAAAACAACATCTGTTGTTTGCTTACTAAACAAAAGGACAGTGCAATGGGTTTGAATCAAATAAAACACCGTTATTTTGATGTAAAAAGAGAATCAAACATAACCCATGAAATAAATGATAATAATACTGAATAGAAAGAAAATAAAACTGATCCCCTGCCGTCCTAACTCTGTCCCACTCCTAATCCGGGGAAGGCGAGGGGAGTCACAATCTTGCCTTTTTGTTTGACCTATCATGGGTTCATCCTTCACTGCCTTATTATCTATTCTCATTCAGTCTTTGTCAATATTGTAAATGTTACAAATCAAAGCTACTTTGATTCTACAAATAAAACGATTATGGCAGATGTAATATCAGTTCCAGCACTGGGTGTCGCTGTGAGATCTTCAACGCACGCGCGTTACACCCAGAGAGACTTTTAGAACCGGATGTAATCAGACGGAAGCTCGCGAAATGACTAGTTATTCTTCCGGTGTTGTGTGAACGCGCCGAATAAAGTACAGGTGGGTAAAGCGCTCTAGTTATTCATATTAATAGCACGTTAAATGAGCACATGTGACAGGTTTACCAAGTGCTTGTGTGTGATTTATGATCGATTGAAGTAAGCCTTACACACGCACGGGTCTAGACATGATGATGGAGTTAACGTAACTATAACGTTGGTGAGCTGATTAACTCGAGACCCCTTAAAATAACACAAACATACTTATGAGTGAACGGCCATGTAAATACTGCATGACTTCTGTAATCTTGATCAAAATAGCCTCGGATCTGCTGTGGTTTAACCGTGAGTTGCAATACCGCGGTACGCGTTAAAGTCATGGTGTGGTGTCACGGTTATCGCTATCATTGCGTTTAGGGTGCTTTAAAACCTAAACCTGGGCAATTCTCGCGAAACCGTGGTTTCAGGATGTCTTAAACACACCTTTTTATTCATTAAAAACAAGGCATGACGTGTTTAAAAGCATTCATTAAATGTTTTACAAAAACAGCATCATTTCAAAAGTCAATCAATCCTTTGCCATATTTTGCTAAAACTAGAAAAGCAATGATGCTTAAACTCGATTTTATTGTCATCAGGGCACAACTAGCTTTAGTAGAACATCCAGTTCTTTTTTATTTTTCAGATGAATAAATTATGTGACCGCACTTATAATTTCAGCAGAAAAAGCAATAAACTACTGATATAATACATTTCCCTGTTAAAATAATGCTTTGTGCAAGATAGAGAACACAATTATATTTCGTAGTAATCCAAATCTTTGCTTCCACGATGTTTCAGTGGTTCTATGAGAATGATCCTATTATTCTTTTACTGAATGTGTCAGGTATCAGAATGAAAGTATGTACTGGTACTGAGTGTTTACCATACCCTTGGACCCTTCTGTTCATTTTGTGGTGTTTAATGAGTAATGTTGAGTAGACAAAGCATGAAATGGTGGTGGACCATGTTCTCTGTTTGACAGATGGACGGAGGGGAGAAATAGAAGTCATAAGTGATGAATTGTATTTTGATGTAAGCTCTTGTTTCTTTGTCACACACAATAACATTTTCCCACGATCATTTGTGTCCGTTTCACGTCTGTTTAACACGTCTGTCTATACCTCTGTTACAGAAACCTTCGATAGCGAGTTTAATGTTAGAATCTTTAGTTCCCCAAAGCTTGTTCTGTTGTGCTCAGGAAAGTTAGTGCATGTTGACAAATATAGCCAAACATATAAGCCACAGCAATAACAGTGTGTTGGTTTTTATAGGGAGGTGATTTGGAGCTGATGGGGGACAAAAAGGAAACCTGGAAAGTAAAAACGTTAGACGAGATTTTGCAAGAGAAGAAACGGAGACGAGAGCTGGAGGAGAAGAGCGATCCTAAACGCCATAAGAATGTAAGAAGATCATTTCACCATCATCAGCTTTGAGCCGACCAGCGACTGCATGAGTAACAAGTTGGAGTAAATAAATGCATTATGAAAACTGTCATAATGAATCGCAGTCACGTGCATCTGTTTTACCTTTTGAATGAACATGCTTTCTTTTAAAGAACTTGTTTGTTTGCATTGTCTCTGGATAGACGGATGAGCGTGAATCCAAACGGGATACTCCGGAGGAAGGGGAGCTACGAGACCACAGGATGGAAATAACAATACATAATTCACCGTATGCGAGGGAAGACTCGACAGAAGACAGGTTACTATCACGGTGTCTCGATGTCCAATAACATCAATTTATGTAGTTAGGACTTTCTTAACGAACAACAGTCAATTCACTACAATTTACGCTGCATGCGAGAAGTTGCAGGTGTCTTAGCACAGCCGTATTTTAAATGTTGAATGTTTTTGTGCAGAGGAGAGGAAGATGAATCTTTGGCCATTAAACCCCCACAGCAGATGGCCAGAAAAGACAAATCATACCACAGAAAAGAGGAGAAAAGAAAAGATAAGAGGAGACGCAGGAGCCATTCTGCAGAAGGAGGTCTGATCTAAAGATAATCAGTAACGATTGGCATTACTGCTATTTAGACGTAAACAAGGGATGTACTAGTATAGTTTAGACAACCATTAGACCGATACGATTGCCAATGTATATGACTATTGTCACAGCTACCTAACACTTCATTCTTTTCCATACTCCAACTCCATTAATCTTTTCAATGAAACGATCCATTTAAAAACAACCAGATTTTAAAAAATGAACCGTATGTCCCTCCAGCAGGGAAACACGTGCGCGTGAAAGACAAAGAGAAAGAGAAGAGAGAAAGTGAGAGAAGGAAGAGAGAGTGGCAGGATGACAACAAAGTAAGAAGAGATTATGACCGACAGAAGCGGAGAGATCAGGCCAGAGATCACTCTCGGAGAGAGAGGTACATCACACACACAGCCCTCTGGCACTCCAGAATAAAACACCATATTCCTGGAGAAGCTTTCTGAGGCATTCAAATAGGCTTGGGTCAATGTTAACTCATTTTTGGCCTACTTGACCAAGTTGGACTGCGTATAGTTCTTTACACAATGAAAACGCAATGCATGAAACAAAAAGTACATATATTCAAAATGGATATATACATCTAAATAGTGAAGCTTTTTAATTATTTGACTGTTGTCATGTGATCCTAAAGACCCTGACCGAATGGTTTGTTTGATTCCATGAACAGGGGTGGAGACCCCTCAGTTACCGGCATTACCCTGTTTTTTGTCTTATAGGGATCGCCTGGAGCAACTAGAGCGGCAGCGGGAACGAGACCGAAAGCTCCGTGACCAGCAGCATAAAGAGCAGAGAGAACAACGGGAGCTAAAGGAGAGAGAGAGAAGAGCCGAGGAACGTCGCAAAGAAAGAGACACCCGCAGAGAAGGTATGAACAGACATTGTACAAGACCTTAAGGTTAAAGATCACTTTTATTTATCTCCCATGGGAGAATTTTGTCTTGGGCGATCAAGAGATCAGGTCAGCCATACACAAATTCACTGTTTGTTTACACACACACACAAAAACTTAATTCTCAGACAACATGACTTTTTTAAAATCCCAAGCACCAGGCTTACTTCACGCAAGGTTCAAGATTCCGTCAGCACAGATTTTGATCTGCTGTTTATAGGCTTTTGGTGCTTCCGAGAGAGAACCAGTGCAAGTTTGTTTGGTTTAAATGTCTGAACATATACATCACACTGTGGGTTTGTTTTCACATAGTGATAAAATGTATGCTAGTACTTAAAATGATCTAAGATGTAAGCTGCTGTATGTTTTTGCTTGATTTGAAGATTGTTTAAATGATTTGGTACGTTCAGGGCCGGTGTCTCATCATAGAGGGGTTCCCAGTGAAGAGTATGCGGATAAAATCCGCCCTCGGCACCGCAGCCGCAGTCGGAGCCCTGTTCGGCAGCCGAGAGAGCCGAAAGCAGAGATCAGCGAACAACGCCGAGCAGGTACTAGAAATCTTACATGAGACGTATCCAACGATACACACAGACTTCACACCGATTTTCTTTAAAGTACTTTTGACTGCACATTGATGATTTGATCACTTCTTTTTGTCGGCACACAATCCCATGTACAGTGGGGCAAATAATGATTTGATCCCCTGCTGATTTTGTAAGTTTGCCTTTTTACAAAGAAATGAAGGGTCTATCACTTTATGGTAGGTTTATTTTAACTGAATCTGGGAAAATCTGGGAAACAAATGTATATAAAGGTTATACATTGATTTGCATTTCAGTTAGTGAAATAAGTATTTGATCCCCTACCAACCAGCAAGAATTCTGGCTCCACAGA
This sequence comes from Barbatula barbatula, assembly GCF_947034865.1. Taxonomy (NCBI): domain Eukaryota; kingdom Metazoa; phylum Chordata; class Actinopteri; order Cypriniformes; family Nemacheilidae; genus Barbatula; species Barbatula barbatula. The sequence continues at coordinate 2,505,752 of NC_136774.1, read as the reverse complement.
TTGGTTATGTGCCTATATGGACCACAAATTCGTCCTGTCACTTTAAGAAAGTACTCCTAAATCAGTTTATGTATATAAAACATGCCTGCCAACAGAATCTGTATCTTTCATTTCAACCTCTCCACCACCATGGTCAAGACAGAAGCTTGGTGAGGAGGAGACAACTGTTGGTGCCATTATTTGGAAATAGAAGAAATAAAAGTAACTATCTATTGCCCTTGGTCTGGAGCTCCCTTCAAGATTTCCCCGAAGGGGTAAAGATGATCATGAGAAAGGTTAAAGCCCAGAACTACACGGAAGAAGCTTGTTAATGATTTTAAGACACTTGGGATCCCAGTTAGCAAACAAACCATTGGTTTCATGCTATGCCACAATAGATTGAAATCCTGAAGCACCCGCAAGGTCCTCCTGCCCAAGAAGAGCCGTCTGGCTCGTCTGAAGTTTGACAATGAACATCAAAATGATTCAGAAAAGGCTTTGGAGAAAGTGCCGTGAGACCAACATTTACTCCTGCTTTTGACTATGACCCCAAGAACACCATCCTTACATAGAAGCACAGTGTTGGAAACATTATGCTTTAGAGCTTTTTTCTGCTTCGGATGACTTCACCCAATTGAGGGGCTGAGGGACGGAGCCAATGTGCCATTAAATATTGGGCATGAGGCTAGTCCACTTAACTAGATCACTGAAGATGGGTCGTGGATGTGTCTTTAACATGACAAAGTCCCAAAATATTTTGCCAAGACAACCAAAGAGTGGTTTAAGGAGAAGCACATGAAATGTCCTAGCCAGTCTCTATACCCTAGTCCTATAGAAAATCTGTGAAGGAGGCTAAAAGTCTAGAAGAAACCTTAAAGATTTACAGAGGAGTGGACTAAATGTATCTTGACCAACTGTAAACCTGGTTGATTGGTGAATGATTCTTTCATAAAATGTTACAGAGAAGATTACCAAAAAGCAAGTGACGTTCCAGTCACTCACAGTTTGTGTGGTTCTGAATGGGTTTAATGGCAGTTTTTGTTTGTTTGCAGTGAGAGAGGGAAAGACTGAGGATAAAGATCTTCTGGCTGATCTTCAGGATGTTAGTGACAGCGAGAGGAAGACCAGTACACCAGAATCCTCACTGGGTGCGTCACACTTGCTGTCTCTGTCTTGTCTGTTTGTATCAGTTGGGGTTCATGTGTGTTGAGCATGTGTGTGCATGTATGCGTTTGCTCAGGATCTGGGTCTGATGATGATGATGATGGTGATGAGAATGATGAGGAAGAGTCCAGCAGTCCGAGTGAGGGAGACGAGGACGGTGAATCAGTTTCAGAGTCTGAGGTGTCCGGACAGAGCGGAGGTTGGTCTATACACACACCTGCACAAGTAATGTTAAAGCGGCCAAAACACACAGAGCTGCCACATACCTCATCTTAATCTTGAGTACTTACAGAATAGCATCTCACCCTTCAAATATCTGTAGTCTTTAGTTTGATTACATTTACAAAAGACATGTGCACGTACACCTCTCTCTCTCTCTCTCTCTCTCTCTCTCTCTGCGTTGTTTTCCGGGAGAATTGACCAATAAGGGACTGAGAAAAGTTGTTACCTAAGATTTTATAAGTCACAATGTATGAAAACACCGTTACGGGGCCGCTGTAAAAAAACATGAGAAGGGATGTGAAGAATGAGAGCTTGTGCCTTTTTCCATTAGATTCAGTTTTATTTTTAAAGCGCTTTTCACAGTTTTGCATTGTTGCAAGACCGCATTACGGGTCATATTTGGGTCAATGACATGTCAATGTTTGCAGTTGTACCACACTGACATTTAAGAACATCCGAAATTTCATTTATCCCTAAAATTTGTTTAAAGCAAAAGTTAGGAATAGAAAATAAATAATGCCACAGTGTCATATTTTGGCCTTTTTAATAGTGGTCCTAATCTGTTCATTTCTTAGGAAAGTTGCGCCGCCTGTGACATTTTACCAACGATTAAAGTTATTTTAAAGGGAATAATGCCCCCGGACACAAAAAATGCATGACATGTCATTAGCCGGCTTTCCATCACCCTGGTTTGATTTACATTTTGAAGAAAATATTCAGATTTTGCGCATGGAAATCCAGATGATATCCCATATTATAGATAGTTGTGACAGAATAGAAAGAAAATGCAATGACAATGATTGTAAGTTAGTAGTCAGACTGTACTATTTATAGGACTGACAAGCAAGTGTGTATCACATTTTCAAAAAAAGTCTATCAGTGATACTAACAATTCGTTTGTAATAGCTTGTAAGAAGCGTGGCTTCTGAATGCCGTTTAAATAAAAGCCCCTCTTTCAATGCGGATTGGCCAAATGATAATACTTCCGCCAGCGATGTCAGAAGTCATGATAGTGTTTAGTAAGAAGCAGAATGAAGTGTTTTCACAACTTAAATAGTAAATGAATGATTCGATAATGTTGAGCCGTTCTTATGAGTTCACATGGAAGTTTCACATTTTGTCTTTTCTCAGTTGAGTTAAGCGATGAAGACCAGTCAGAGGAGGAAGAGGACAGAGAGAATGGAAATCACCTTCCACCTAGTGAGTGTTTTTTTATTTTACTTGATAGTGTACAACATCTCTTACAATACATGGAATCTTGTCTCTGTAACAACGGCTGTTTATGACGACAGTTCCAGGGTCAAGGTTTGATCATGATTCAGAGGCAAGCATTGAGGAAGAGGATGCAGAGGACGGTGAGGAGGCCGGAGACGTTACGCCTCAGTCTCCTTCTCATTCAGCCACTCCAGAGGACAACTACATTCCTGAATCACCTCCCATCTCACCCATCGAGCTGAAGAAAGAGCTGCCCAAATACCTGCCCGCTTTACAGGTACGCAGACATACACGCGTTCACCATCACACAAACATGATGTTCAGTGTTCATCAGGTTTCTTGCTTTTCCTTGTGCTTTAGGGCTGTCGGAGTGTAGAGGAGTTCCAGTGTTTAAATCGTATCGAAGAAGGCACTTATGGAGTCGTCTACAGAGCCAAAGACAAGAAAACGGATGAGATCGTGGCCCTAAAGCGACTGAAGATGGAGAAGGAGAAAGAGGGCTTTCCCATTACCTCACTCCGAGAGATCAACACCATCCTGAAAGCTCAGCATCCAAATATCGTCACCGTCAGGGTCAGACAGCAGTGTTCTCTTCTACTTATAGACTTTATGAATATGCTCGATTTTTATAATGATAATAATAATAGATTCAAAATAACACATTTTAAAGTGGGTCCTTTTTGCAGGGTTGAATTATAATTTAAGTTGATCTTGTTTCATTTCAAATTACTTTCCTCTTAGTTTGGGGAAAGTAAGGAAATGTCTTTCTTGATTTTTCTGGCTGTTTTAGGAGATTGTTGTGGGCAGTAATATGGATAAAATCTACATTGTGATGAATTATGTGGAGCATGATCTGAAAAGTCTCATGGAAACCATGAAGCAACCCTTTCTACCCGGTATGGACACACACACCAGTTTAAATGAATGATGATGTGGTGACATCCCTGAAGATTTGAATGTTCGTTTCTTCTGCAGGTGAAGTGAAAACATTGATGATTCAGCTTCTGAGAGGCGTTCGTCATCTCCATGACAACTGGATCCTTCATCGTGACCTGAAGACCTCCAACCTGCTACTGAGTCACAAAGGCATTTTAAAGGTAGACTTCCAGCTATTGAACTTGCTGCAAATAAATTGCATGTTACAGAAATGTGCCTAATTTACTAGTAAGAATATGTTTTCTTTTATTGTTGGTCATTCAGAAGGTTGTGCGACGTACAGTTAAAAAGTTATAATGTCATTGAATAAAAAAGACAGTTTACTGTTAATATTTCTAAAATGAAACGTATACATTTAGTTTTCAAAATGGAAAAGACCATATCAGCAATTTGTTCAGTAAATGAGAACCTAATATATTTCATGGAAAATAGTTTTGTCTGTTTTCTAATGTAAACATGTGTAATGCTTTTTGGTTTGTAGATTGGAGATTTCGGTTTAGCTCGGGAGTACGGCTCTCCACTCAAACCCTACACTCCTGTGGTTGTCACTCTGTGGTACCGTTCACCTGACCTGCTGCTGGGGGCAAAGGTCAGTGAAATACTTCAAACAGGCTATTTTTGAAGCGCAAGAGTCCGGTCTCAAAGGTAGAAATGCAGTTCTTTCTCAGACCTCTCTAAAAGGTCATGGCACATTGAGTCATAGCATCTCTGTAAGATCTGTGCTTGGGTCGGTACACATAGCCCCGCCCATCTCCTCCCTGCGGAAGAGTGTGAAATGGTTTCCAAACCACGTTTCTGCATTGGAGGGTTTCATCAGCTTAGTAAACAAATTCATGTGTATTGCGTTGCCCACGGGGAAGCTTATACAGCGACATTATTTACAGCACTTTTGCGCTTATCAACCACATGGGGGAGCGGTGAGCAAAAGTTCAATAGTGTGGCTTTATACCTCACGTTGTGTCAATCACATTTACACGCTGCCTTTGGACCGGGTTTGATTTTCTGCGTTTTTCGGATCCATCGCAAGCATCCAAGAAAACCTAGGATGACTTTTGAGTCCACTTCGTACTGTATGAGAAACAAAGTGCGGATAACAAAGACGTAGAATGTCAAGATAGAGCTTTGATAAGAGTTTGATAACAGAAGCGCATGTACTGATTTTCTAACCACGGTGCCAAACGCAAGAACACCATACCTCAATATTTGGGTAATTTTACCTAAATCAGGGAGAGTCAATATTGTTTTGGTTTATGGAGTGTCCAACAACAAGTTTAAGTACATACATGATCTGAAAACGGCGCAGTGCGACAAACCCATTAAGAACAATGTCATGTTGCGAGATAAGGAGAGAGGCAGAGCTGTATTATTTTGCCAATTTCTGAATTACTAGCAATGATTGTTCAGAGATCAATAAGAGAGTTGACTGCTAGTATGTAAACCACAGCATGATAAGTGCAGATACAACCATGATTTTCAAAGCATCGCAAGTGATGCAGTCCAACTGTCAAACAGTTTATATAGTTATATATATACAGACACAGTCATAAGTCAAAAGGTTTATATTGTGCAGCCGTTTCAGATTGAATATTATTAGTCGCAATACCTCATGGGCGAAGTATTTCTTAACTCCGTTTTCTTTTACAACTTTGACGGCTTGTTTAAATAATCACACATGCTTGTCCCTTCCAGGAATACTCTACAGCTGTGGACATGTGGTCTGTAGGCTGTATATTTGGAGAACTGCTTACCCAAAAGCCTTTATTTCCTGGCAAATCTGAGATTGATCAAATTAACAAGCTTTTCAAGGTATGTTTTAAAGCGTGCCACACATCTCAAAGACTTAGGCAATAAATGTGACTGTTATAACACTGTGAGAAAGCACATTTGTTTTTTATGACATTGCCAAATGTATTGTGTATCTTAAAGCATTTTCCCCCATTCTTAAAGACATAGTTACAGTCATTACATGTCATGTCTCTATGTTGTATCGTGTTTTCCCTTTTCCACTCACACATTCATCAGAACCTCCTTTGCTATATGTGTGGTGACAGGACTTGGGCTCTCCCAGTGAGAAGATCTGGCCGGGTTATAGTGAGATGCCGGCAGTAAAGAAGATGACTTTTACTGAATACCCCTACAACAACCTCCGCAAGCGCTTTGGAGCGTTGCTCTCCGACCAGGGCTTTGACCTCATGAACAAGTAAGAGATCAGCATGCCAACACCATGTCTGTTTGGTTAACATCTTACAATTCTACACGGATAAGGACTAGTATTGGATTGGTATCCGACAATACGTACAATTCAGGTATTGGAATAGTAAAGGAAAATGTGGTATCGAGCCACCACTAATGGTTGTGCCAATCTCATTTTCACAAACACATTTCTGTGGTAAATAATCGAAGAGAAGTAATTACCGAACGTTTATTTCATTATTCTCGCAGTTTGGATACAGATGTAAACTATAATTCAAAGAAATTGTCGTTTTCCTATCTGACTGTCTGCTGTACACCTTTGCTTGCATTTTGCCCACAGTTCAGGAAGGTCAAGTCCCACCTGAAAGACACATTTGTTTGTGTAGTGATGATATAGAACTCAAATACAGAGGTGAAACATGAGATCGGTTCACAACTGAGCTGTAAATACCACAAGCACATGAGAGAAGAAAAAATGAAGGCCATGGGTAATGGTCAAAAATACATCCTTTTAAATATCTACGTTTTGGAGCGCTGTGGTTTTGACCCCCAAAACGTTTCCAAGAAATTAAGTATCAGTACCATATATATATATATATATATATATATACACACGTTAGTACAGTAAGCCAATTAAGTAAATAGAAGAATAGTGGCTTCTGTTTTCCTCTGCTTCAGTTTACAGCTCTACCACAACACTGTGATCTTAAATCCAAAAAATGTAACAAGGCAAGGAACAACTCCTCCAAACGTCATTTTTATTGCCCATGTTTCAGTCCATTGTTGAACGATTTTTTTCGAAAGTGCCGAAACCTTTTTCTCATCCTGTTTTAAAATCTGCTCAAATGCAGACACAGTTTGAAGTCAGGCCAGCGCCGAAACACAGTGGTTTGTATAAACTCGATCTCTGACCCAAGTCCCTGCTGCCTATTTACGGTTCCTACAGTGACGTTTACAGTAAAGCACACTTCCTAAGTTAGTCTGCTTCTGCTGTTCCATTCATTTGTCTGACAAATCTGCTGTCTGTCCGTCTCAGATTTCTAACTTACTGCCCTGCCAAGAGGATCAGTGCGGATGAAGCACTCAAGCATGAGTATTTCCGAGAGTCGCCGCTCCCCATCGAGCCTTCCATGTTTCCCACCTGGCCGGCCAAGAGCGAGCAGCAGCGTGTGAAGAGAGGAACCAGCCCACGACCCCCAGAAGGAGGCCTGGGCTTCAGCCAGCTGGTATTAAAGCTTTCTAATGGTTTTAAAGTGCACATGACGGCAACATTGACCCCTTTCCTTATTAAGCTCAATTTTTCAGTTATGTTATTCCAAGCCATCTGACAGTGTGTAATGTGTTTTAATCCATTACAACAACAAACAATTCAACCAATTCTAAATGAGGATTAGCTTTCAGTGACCATCTCCTAAATATGATCAACATTACATTTTATTCATCTGTTGTTCTCTGTAGGGAGATGACGATCTGAAGGATACTGGCTTCCATCTGACCACTGCTAACCAGGGCGCCTCCAAAGCCGGTCCAGGATTCAGCTTGAAGTTTTAAGTGGCCACCGGGCACCTTGATTCAGAGCCACGAGCAGTCTTTGAATGGATGACATGATGCTGAGACTCATTTGAGATGAAAGACTACAGCTCACCAAGCTTCATCGAGACAGACTCGTTTTTACTGGCACTGAGGACCTACATGCAGTTCAAGCCCTTCATGTTCCTGATGTTCACCTGACTTATAACAGTGCTCTTGTTTTCTTTTTAACCAACAGCAAAGTGGAGAACTTGTTTAATTCTGAACTGTGCTGTCTGTTATTGTAGTTGTGTGAGAAGTTAGATTGTCAAAACCCATTTGATAAATAAATTTTTCTTAAAAACAACATGCTACAATGTTCCTAAATACTGTACATTTACAAGAATATTGCCAGTATGTCCAGTCTAAAAGTCGTCTTTACACTGATGTTTACTGACTGAATAAGGGTTTTATTTAACTTTGTCTTTCCTCTAACAGTGACATGACACTGGCTGCAACTTGGATTCAATGTTTCTTTTTAGGAATCTTGGGTTCTCAACTGTCTTGGTCTTCAAGATCTCAACTTGAGGTCCACCATTCTTCACTGCATTAAAAACTGAGGAAACTGCTACCTGAAATGTGTTGCCTTCCTGGGCCTTGTTTATTGTAATATTAAGCTTGGATGAGCACAAAGCTGTGCTTTGTTGGTAGAAGCTTTGCAAAGTCTTCTTGAGATCTTGGTAAAATATGTGATCGCTCAAGCTTCTTGGGCAAGTTGTATCGCAAAATGGCTTCTTTTATTTACTGCGTTCTATTATATTCACAACAAATCACAGAATAAATTGTTTTATTAGCAAACAAGGAATATATTTACAACACACAGCAAATGTAAAAACCCTGACATTCAAAATACTGTTTTTTTTATGATGAATTGGAATTTTGATTTAAGTGACAGTTCACCCAGAAATGAATATTTAGTCATCCTTTACTGCATGTCATGACATTTGACTTTATTGATGTCTGCAATGTTTCATTTGGGATCTGTATAAACAAGCTAACTTGCCTTATTTCCTTATTTATGTTGCCTTATTTCAACCAAGCGTTGGGTTGAAAAACCAAAAATGGACAAACCAAACCATTGGGTTATAAATTAACCTATGCTGGGTTGTGTTAAGCCATTGTTGGGTCAAATATAAATTTTCTCTGGGTTCATTAAACGCTAGAGCTGGGTTTGTCCACTTTTTAATCCAACAATTGGTTACAATAACCCAACATGTTTTTGAGTGTTGGAATTTGGCGAGTGAGTAAATGACAGAATTTTCGGTGAGTAATTTTTCTACCCTGATCACTACAGTTGTGATTCGTCAACACTGCAGCTATCCTGAGACTAGCTTTATGCCAATGGGTCGGGTCTGCTTTTACCCAGCCTGTCTTCATTTGAATATTTTGGTTATATCGTCTGAGAGTATTTCCAGCCCTCAGAAACGCACTCGTACTCTCCAAGAGTACGTGGTCAGCACCTTGTTCTTCTTCCTCACAATGCAGGTGTACGTGCCTTCATTTATAGCGTTTGCAACGATAGTAATGTGGTCATCCTTCAAGGAAATGTAGCCCGGGTGAGAAGATTCCAGAAGATCGCCATCCTTATACCAACTGCAAATAAGAGGATGGTCAATGTTAGAATGTGGCATATTTTTTCTAAACCTTTTGAAAAAACATTTAATATACACTACCATTCAAAGGTAGATAGTCACATGTAGGATTTTTTTATTCAACATTTGTTATTCCACAGTCAAGTCAGCTTTATTTATATAGCGCTTTTTACAATTTTCATTGTTACAAAGCAGCTGTACAAGAAAACATTGACTATAAGTAAAACATAAAAGGTTATGGAAGTCAAAACACAGGTCAAATATCAGACACACAATAAATTCCTATATGCAGAGTTAATTAAATAAGACTATCAAATTCTAGCAGCCCCCCGGCCAGGCAAACAGTGCAAAACAGTATGCAAACGGTGGCGAGGAACCCAAAACTCCATTGGAGGAGAAAAAAAGAGGGAAACCAGGCCTAACCAGGGGATTCCAGTTCCCCTCTGGCAAAAACTGCAGCCTCTGCACAAGCTAGACAGTGCTGCACAACAAGGCAAAATAAAAAAAGTTAGATTTTAAATTATCATTAATAATCTAATAGCGGCTGAAGTTTTGTAGAGTCGCCACGTCCTTCGTCCAGCATTTGTCAGGTCTGGGAGTGGATTGCGTCCTGCCCGCTCCGGTAACCTTGGACTGCATCCTGCCCGCTCTAGTAACCTTGGAACAATGAGACAAGACTGGCTGAGAGTAGAGTACTGTTCTGCACTCTTTGATGCAACAAATGCATCAGTTGTTATTGGAAGTGTCCCTGGTTCCGGTTGATCTAACTAGTGCAGCCTAGATCTTTGAAATATATATATTATGATAGTGTAGTGTATGCCGGATTAAAAAGATGCGTCTTTAGTCTAGATTTAAACTGACAGAGTTTAGGCGCTAGATAGGAAAAGGATCTGCCGCCTACACTTGATTTTGAAATTCTAGGTATTACCAACTGACCTGACACCTGAGGGCGTAGTGCACGTGATGGACTATAATACGTTAGAAGTTCTCTCATGTAGTGAGGAGCTAAACCATGCAAGGCTTTATAGGTAATAAGCAAGATTTTAAAGTTTATGCGATGCTTTATAGGTAACCAGTGCAAGGTTGACAGAACCGGGCTAATATGCTCATACTTTTTTATGTACGCGTAAGAACTCGAGCTGCCGCATTTTGGACCAGTTGGAGTTTTTGTAATAGGCCTGCAGGGCAACCACCTAATAGTGCATTACAGTAATCTAGTCTTGATGTCATAAAGGCATGTATAAGCTTCTCTGCATCTGATGGTGACAGCTTATGACGTAGTTTAGATATATTTTTAAGATGGAAATACGCAATTTTACAGGTGTTGGCGACCTGGTTCTCAAATGACAGAGTACTATTGAATATAAAGCCAAGATTCTTAGCTGAAGATGAGGGTTTTATGGAAGATCCATCAATAGTTAAGCAGTATTCTTGGTTGTTACGTAGGGCGGTTTTCGGTCCGATAAGTAACACTTCAGTTTTGTCCGAGTTCAGTAATAAAAAATTGCTACTCATCCACTTTTTTATATCGACTATGCATTCCACTATTCGATGGAATTGCTGTGTTTCATGAGGCTTCGAGGAAATATAGAGTTGCGTATCATCAGCATAACAGTGAAAGCTTACTCCGTGTCACTTTATTATATCTCCTAGAGGTAGCATGTATAATGCGAAGAGCATAGGCCCTAAGACTGAGCCCTGTGGTACACCGTACTGGACTTGCGATTTGCGTGATAACTCATTGTTTATTGCTACATATTGAAAACGGTTGCATAAATAAGATCTAAGCCATTTCAAAGCTATTTCCTTAATACCGACATCATTTTTCGAGTCTATGTAGGAGCATGCTGTGGTCAATGGTGTCGAATGCAGCACTAAGATCTAGCAGCACCAATAAGGAGATACAACCTCGGTCGGACGCCATAAGCAGATCATTTGTAACTCTGATCAGAGCAGTCTTTGTACTGTGATGTGCTCTAAATCCAGACTGGAAATCTTTATTAATCTCATATATTTGAGTTGAGACTACTTTTTCCAGAACTTTAGATAAGAAAGGTAGATTCGAAATAGGTCTGTAGTTAACTAGTTCTCCCGAGTCCAGATGGGGTTTTTTGACAAGGGGCCTTATAACAGCCACCTATATGCTTTAGGCACATGTCCTAATGTCAGAGATGAGTTAATAATGCTAAGTAGAGGATCTATAATTTCTGGGAGCATCTCTTTCAGTAGATTTGTAGGTATAGGGTCTAACATGCATGAAGTTGATTTAGATGATCTAATGATTTTAGAGAGTTCATCGTGATCTATAGTAGAAAATAAACATAATTTCTCCTTAGAGGCGCTGTAGTTAGTCGTTTGTTCAGCGGGATTCACTTCTGGTTGCATAGTTATAATTTTTTCTCTAATATCTTGGATTTTATTTGTGAAATAGTTCATAAAATCATCACTGCTATGTTGGTATACAGAATCAGAAGTCGCTGACGATTTATTTTTGGTTAATTTAGCCACTGTATCAAATAAAAACCTAGGGTTATGCTGGTTTTCTTCTATTAGTGATGAAGAACAGTATTGAGGAGTTTTCTATGTAGGAAAATAAATATTAACGAGTAGGAATATTAACGAGTAGGAAAATAAATATTAACGAAGAATGATTAAGTGACCTTAAACGTCTCTAGCGTAGCGTAGATTTACATACAGCCTGTAATTGCCACCTTAGGCGTGATTGGGTTGGTGTCCATCTCAATCTCGTGTCTATTGTTATGTTATTTTGGTTTCTTCATGCGAATGAAGCACTGGATAGAGACGACTGGCAACCAGTATGTGTAAAAACAGGTACTCACTAGATTTTGCCTTTCTTGGCAGCTATCTTCTTACCACAGCGGAAAGTGAGATTCCTTCCCTCCACAACAAACTTGTGTTTAGTACGTGGTGGGGCTGCAGTTGGTGGGACAGTGGGGAATGGGAAATCTGTTGAAAAGTCATCAGGATTATTTGCTGTCTAAAAGAGCATGTAAGTAGACCATTCAAGAGGAACCCTCTACATTCATCTAGGGTCTTTAAATGGTAAACTCTAAGCTGATCCTTTGCTAAGCTTGTAATACCATGTCAATATAGTCATATTCTTTGTGTTGGGGGTGTTATACTTGTTTTGAACTAGTGTTAATTGCTTTTAGGGCTGGATATGAGGGGGACGAAGTTCTACTTGATACCTAAACATCAAAATAGTTATAATGAAGGCTTGTAGATCAGGGTGGTGTTACCATAACAGAAGTCACAGCTGGAAGGGCAGTGTTTCTGCATTAACCTCCTCTTGCTCTCGCAAAAACCCTTTCTTGCCCAGGCAGGACAGATAAATAATCGATCCAAACATCCTGAATTGAAAGATATATCAAAATGCTAAAGGAGGCAGATAACTATTAAAAAAAAGAGAGCTTACCATATTCCAAGTACTATATTGAAGGCATCGTTCACTAAACAAGCTTTAGTTATACTTTTAAAGCTGAACACCTTCGTCCCTATTCCTTGTAATTGCATGCAAACGACTGGTAAAAGTTTTTACAGTTTGTTTTTGTCATTGTTACGTTTAGAGTTTATCGTAATTCTTTTATGAGCACATTAGGGACATACCGTAGAGTCTGTGTAAGCCCCAGACTTCATCCTGAGTGATGAGTTTGCGGCCTGTCAGTGTGGCGTTGAGGTGCATTAATGCTTTGGGGTTCTGGGAATGCATTAAACCCAGTACGTGACCGATCTCATGAGCTGCCACGTGAACAAGATCCGTCAGCCACACTCCTGAACAAACACACACAATCAGATGGTGCCTCTCTTATTTGGCACTTTCATGTACACTTTAGCCAATTCTTTTGCATAGAGTTGAGCAAAACAAAGATATCAAAAAATGTACTTCTTGAATATAAAAGGAGACATGCCTTTACTCCAGCTGAAGCGCATGTTCCCTAGAATCCAGTACTCATCGTCGTCAAAGTGGATCTCTCCAGTCTGTGGAAAGAAGGCGTGGGCCAGTTCACCGGTGATACCGTCGAAGCAGTGGTGCAGGTACGACTGGAGACAATCGGTGTGGTTTACAGAGTAGAAACCTGTGGAAACAGAATTGATGACAAAGATGCTTCTGACAAAACCCCTTGGCAATCCTAAAACTTATGTTAAAAGCCATACTTCACCCAAAAATGAAAATTCTGTCATCATTTACTCACCTTCTTGTTGTTCCAAATCTGCATAAATGTCTTTGTTCTGATGAACACCGAGAAAGATATTTGGAGGAATGCTTATTACCAGGCAGATGTTGTCCCCCATTGACTCTCATAGTACTCCCAAAAATACAAAGGTAGTCAAAAGTGCCAAATAACACATTTTGGGGTAAAGTATCCCTTTAATGTTTAGCTTATGCCATCTCTAGTTGCACCCAAGAAAATAATCTTTCCAAAAGCTGGCACAGTGGTGGTTCAGTCAAGCCTGTGTGGACTATCTGTCTTGAATGTAAATGTGCAATGGATCATCTTCCAATAGAACACAAACCTTTCCAGTGTCTTTGGACATATTTTTCAGTTATTTCAAAAGAATTTGATTTAGTGCCAGATTTAGGATGTCTTCTCGAGTCACCCAGGACCTCTCCTCTGGCCCATAACCATCTCAGTCTAAAAGATACTCGAGATGGGAGGTTTGGGATGGTTAAGGACACTCATGGACGGTACTGTAGGTCTAATCTCGTAGTTTGCTGGGAGGCTTAACCATTACGTGAGAGGTTTCATTTGTCTGTGAATGTTGCATAGAATGATGTAATGGGGACGTTTTTAGGGCCGTCAGAGATCACTGACCAATCCATAGGGACATGACCTAATATAAACACTGACATAAGACTGTAATGTAGCTGTTTGGGTCGGTTAGTGAGACCCATTCCTTGTCAGCAAACTCGAAATTCCTCTGTATTTTGACAGCTAAAATACAGTGTGATGACATTTACCGATTTTAATGTCCACCTCTTGATCAGCAGGGACTTCACGGAAACTGAAGGGCGAGACGTCACTCCACATGGAGAAAGCCTTGGCTATGCCTCTCCGAGTGTCACTAGCGTTCAAAAGATTTCTTGGAAATGACAAGAGTCTGCACAAACACAACGGTAGAAACACACCAGTCACATAACAGAGTACAGAGTTTTCTAGGCACTCCATTTAAATGCACAAAAACTGAATCTTAGAAAAGCTAATTCTGCACATATTCTGCACTTTTGTGAAACAGTTTTGTAACAGCAGAACGTCTTGGAAAGGGCCTCCTTGGGAAAAATGCAGATGTTTTACTGAACATAAACAAACCAGATGTTGTGCAGGGTTTTTACAAGAGGGCTGTGTCACTGTAAAAATGCACGAAAATAAAACAAGACTCTTACGTGTATGTCAACTTGAACTTGTCCCATTTAAGTTTCTCTGGAGTAAGCGTGTAGCGTTTGTTTCTTGAAAGGTGAAGCACATGGGAGCGGGCGTCTTTGCGAATTCCAATGATTAAAACACCAGACATGAGAGCTTCTTCCTTGGACAAAAAAAATCTCATATTAGTGGAGCGATTAATCGGTGATGAGGATTTTCCATCGGGCTCGTGCCACGTTTGCTCTTGATAGCATAATAACATTGCTTGTGAGGTGCTTTAAGAGCAGGTTGCTGTAATAAAGGGCTTGTTAAGCCAGGAACACATCTGGCATTGATTAGTTTGCAGTGAAGCACAATTTCAGAAAGCCCTTAAATATCTTTCAAATGACTTTGTAAGAGAGGAAAGTTCATTCAAAGTTGGTAAGAAGTCAGACTAATAAAGAAGCCAGACTTCTCTTTTTGTATTTGACCCAGACTTGCAGTGTGATGTAAGAGAAAAGATTTCAGCTTCAGTCTAGACAAATATTTCAAATACAAAACTCTTCACCTGACTTGAGGCATCTTGTTAAAATCCTATCGTTTTAACTTTTCCTATGGTTTTCCAGATATTTTGAAGAACGTTGGCAACCACACAACATTGAACCCCACTGAACTTGACAAAACACATTTCTCAAAAAATCTTCATTCGTGTTCCAAGGAAGACAGAGTCAAATACAGGTTTCAACGTCATGATGGAAAATGAACTTCTCAAATATCAAGGTGGCATTACTTTTGTTTTGCTTGTGTGCTTCACACATTTAATGACTTATGTCTTGTCTATTGTTAAAGTGAAATTGCAAAATAAGTGTCATAAAAACCATGTAAAGGTAACTTTTACACATTATTATACACTAATTTCATTTTTGAATAAACGTTATAAATAAATTGTTTGTGTTGCTTGTACAGATTTAATGAATGTTTTGCAGACAGAACCCTATAATTCTAAACCGAAAGGGATCTTTTTCAGATCAGGAGGATCTATCTGCGTTTGACCAGTTCCAAAAAAAACATTTACAAATTTCTGAAAATGTTGATATTGTACATCTAGAAAACACTTAGGGTCTCTGTCTTTTTCATGAATGAAAGAGATTTGTTCCTCAAATCATTTCTGCTATTCCAAAACCTTGAAGCTCAATATCTCAAAACTACTCCGAACGCAGATAGAACCTTACAGTTCCGAGGCGACGATATGATTACAGGACAATGATGAAGTTTTCCTTTACGTTTCATCCACGGTACGCATGTGTTTAGATTTGTAAATAATGTGTCTCTGCTGGCCGTAGTGGTGAGGTAAATCTACTCATACTTACTCGTGCGTGCCTATAAACTGAACACGTAATACACATGCCGTGGTTTTCATAGAAATGTGTTTTAACACACTTGATCATTTTTTAATCTTTCAAAATCCTGCATTTTCAGGCCCATAACATTTTTGATTTTTTATTGAAATTTTTAGGTACCGGCAAACACTGGCACACTTGCTAAAGTTGTTTTGCGTGTTTGTTTGTTTGTTTGGTTTATTAAAAAAAATTTACGGAAAACTTTATTTGATTACTTTATCGTGTTAGCTATACAATATGATTCATCCAACTCAGAGGAAAGGCTTTACTGGGTAAGTCCATATCTACTTACATACTAATGTTATGTATATCTTCATGAACCGAATAAACCTATGTACAATGCAGGATATGCATAGATTCATTAAAAATGTTGATGTGTAACGGCCCCTCAGTTTTATTTTCTCGTGCAATAAAACCTAAACTGTTGACCTGCTGCCACCTTGCTCGAGACATTTCTTTCTGCATTAAGGGGATAGTTCAGCCAAATATATCACCCTCAGATTGTTCCAAACCTGTATTCATTTCTTGTATGGGTATGATTTATCGGACTACATACATCACTCGCTATGTCAGTATTATTGAATATTGATAAAGTTCAGATGTGTTTCATATGATCTTTTCCACCGCACATTAACAACACACTGTTTAAAAACACAGGTATTGTTTTTGCACAGCAGTTAACCTCTATTGACCACTTTGCGTTGTTTATGTTGAATCAAACATGTCTAATTAACATTCTAATATCAGAAGGCATCTGACCTGAGTTACTGTAATGCTCTGATTAAAAGAGCATTCCTTTTTTCCCTTCACTGGTCATCTGACCCTGGACTCTCAAACACACACACACACACACACACACACAGTACGCCAGGGTTCTGGGTTATAGATGAACTGTTTATGCATAAATCTTCACTTGTTTTACATCAATATATAATCCTATCAGATGAACGCAAGTGAATGTGAATTTCTTCACACGTAGTCATCCTTCTACATCTGTAACATCCTTTCACAAGCATTCCAACTTAATCTTCTGGAAACCCGTCAAGTATTTCTGGAGTGTTTGAGTGGTTTTAAAGTGAAAGAGCCGGCATACTCTACTTGCAAGAATGATAACAGCAGTGAAATGAAGATAGCTATTACTGGTAGAGACGGTCCAGACTATTTTGGTCTGACAGGACAGAGAGGACTTTACTGCACTGGACCAGAAGCCTGTCTTTATATCACATGCATTTACTACAAGCAGACACGTTTTCTGAGCTCCAGAACTTTCATTCTTTTCCTGTGGAAAATAGTTGAAAATGGAAAAACACATTTTACAGCCAAAATACGTGGAACCCTCAAATCCCTCTGTTTTGGGGGATCAGCTTGCCTCCCTGATTCAAACGTGAAATAGCTGAAGACTCAGGTACGATCCATTCCAGTTGCATGTTCCTTGAGGTTGTGCCACTGCAACCCAAAGCAGACATTTATAAGACTATTCAAACATGTATTCATAACAGGGAGGAGTCCAGCAAGAGACACAACTCTTGGGCATTTTAAAAAACAAAACAGGCAAACATTCATTGATAACTTTTGGTAATTGGAAGATGCATTTGTGATATAACACCTAGTGAAAAATAGGTCCAGGCCAGCTGGAACTGGCAGATTCCCTCATTTATCATTTCTGTGTCTTTGACCCTTCACTATCAACTTTTCGCGAGACCATGTGCTACTCTTGGGATGTAAAGGTTTTAGCATCTCTAACAGATTACAATCCATCGAGCACACAGCGGTCGCAAAACTCTGGTCTGTTAACCGTTTCCAGAATATCAAAATCTTCTAAGGTGGTCGATCCTTTTCATACTTTACTCCTGAAATTTGGAATAGCCTCCCCAGCCAGGTTCAGGATTCAGACACACTCAATTGGTTTAAACCTAGACTAAAAACTCATATCTTTAATAAAGCTTTCACACTGTTATCTCACCGTAAGCAGTCTATGCCGCATTATAGTTAGCTTGTCGGAACCGAGCACACACACACATCCATCATAGAGTGTCACTTCTTTTACGCTAATATCAGTTTTTGCTTTTCATGCCCCGTCCTCCGGTTCCCAAGGACACCAGAGGTCGTCAGTCCAAGCTCCGGTTCTTATCGGGATGATAGTGATGATGGGAAGTCCACCTGATGGCAACTGTACCCACAACTTAGGAACACAAGGGCACCAGAAGTCCAAGCTGCTGTTCCTGGTTGAGTTTTTTTCTCCACTCTTATAAACATATGCATCTATAGTGGAGATTCGGTTCTTTGGTCTTACTCACTGGGAGACTACGGATTAACTTTAATCCATAAATATAAACAACATGCGTTTACAACACAAATGCATGTTAACATATTTTAACAAATATATTCTTTCTGCGTGTTTTGGTATTATTGGAAATTGTTCTGGTATATTGTTATTTTGGGCTCCCAGTCCTGATAACAATATTTAAAATAATAATATACCTCAATTCAATATACTGCGATTTCATAATGTATAGTTTCTGACAATCCACTGACATCAGTCTACATTGCATAGAGAAAAACTTGCAATAGTACCATCTATCTTAATGGCGTATATTCTCATTCTCATTCATTTTCCCGGTAGTATTCTCTTTATTACATTTTTATTATTATGATGAATGTAAAGCTGCTTTGCAACAATGAAAATTGTGAAAAGTGCTAAATAAATAAAATCGAATCTGTGCAAAAAATCCAATTATCTCTGTCACAATCATTTTTAAGCTACTTTGGTTAAATAAAAACAACTATATACAACATTTGCAGAATTATAAAGAGCCAAGACAACAAAAAAGAGCTTGATGTTTGCCTTCATGAACTGCCAAATGGTCTCCAAACCCCCATGTTTCTAGTTTTTAAGGAAACTGTTGCATGAGAGATGGAGTGGCTGTTGCATCTTCACTCTATCTTTTAGATATGCCTTTGTTCCAGGGACTGAATAAAGATATATCTTGCTTCTGGTGTGGCTGATTCACATGGTCCAGTTAGTGACACGGTCCGTGTTGTGACTACACCGTTCTGCCGGCATGCAGTATAGACATGTTTCTCCCTGACATTGACAGTCATTGCTCCTGTTGCCAAGTGAATGTTAAACGGAAAATTGCGTTTTTCCCTTCAGAGCTTACAAATCAAGAGCAAACCTTTACTCTTCGAAGAGAGTAGGGCATAGAGGGGATCACTTCGAAATGGAACCCAGGGAATGATTTCCAAGCACACCTGGATAACGTACGACTGCGAGTTGGGTTACTACGTTGCAATGCATTATACAACGGTTGGTTGCATATAGATCAGTTTTCCACGGTTATAAATGTAAGTGACAAAAAATGTAAATTGTTTCTTAAACTTAAGAGTGCTTAAACTGTGGCATGCCGCACCATAACACCAAGAGCACATGCGGGGGGCAGAACGAGACGGTCGACCAGGCACACTTTAACCCCTGCTTAACCAATTGACTGTCATTTTTCCTACTATGGTAAAGTCAAAAGTGCCCCATAACGGTTAGCTACCCTACATTCTTCCAAATATCTCAATTATAAAGTTTTTTCTACTATGGTAGTCAATGGGGTCCAAGCACTGTTTGGTTATAAGTATTCTTCCAAATATCTTTCTCTGTGCTCATCAGAACAAAGACATTTATACATTAGAACATCTCGTAGGGGAGTACAAATATCATTTTAATCATCATTCAGAGCTTCTTCTGTGACCATTCTCCTTTAAAAAAACACTACCCCCCTACTTTCATCTGTGGAGACTGAATAAAACTGAAACCCAGAAACTGTTTTACACACTGTTACTTCCTTTGCCTCTGTGGGTATGATGTGTATTTTACACAGGTCATTGTCATTACTGACTGTAAATTGTGTAACCCTGCTGGATTCAGAGATGTGCATTGAAAACCCTCTAATGTGAGCGGGAGCCATTTGAATATTTCTGATATAAAACATACCAAAGCATCTGTTCAAGAATGTCTTTTCATTACAACAGTTTGGGTAGGTGACTATTTTACAAGTATACAACCAAGAAATCCCTCGTGTCCAAAACGAAACAGAAAATAGTTTGTCTTCACTCGTTATTAATGATGCTGCGGACTGGTTGCGAATAAATGCTAACCTGCTCCATCACTGACCCGCAGACACACTTTAAATGTTATACGCACGTACTTCCAATGACATCATTGTTTTTAGTGTCACCAAACCATCATTTACATCTATTGATATCTTAAATCTTGCGATGATCGCGTCACAGTCTTATAAGACTCGCGCTTATGTCGTCTTCCGATCGCGCGTAATCTGTCTGCTTTAACTTAAAAAGCTAGTTTTGTAACACTGTCAATTCATTCTGAATATCGCACCAGACCCCGTAATCTCTGGCTCTGACGCGTGTCTATTGTTATGCAAGCAAAACTAACTAACATACCTCAAATCTCCAGGCAGGAAAAGCCGAGACTTCATGCACGAAGAGCCCCAACGCCGCCGCCGCCAGCACGAGCAGCCCGGCGACGTATTCTTCTTTTCGCAGACTGCCGTGATCGACCATCTTTGCGACTTATACTTGCCCTTCACAAATACGCATCGAACTTCACCCTTTATTTCCTTTGGGTTATGTGGCTGGCCATGTGGGTGCTTGACGGAGAGTCCGTTTTTTTCCCTCTCCCGGCGCAAGCTTCAGTCTGCCAGACTGGAGCTCAGATGAAGACCACTGCTGCAGGACTGAACACATTGTAATGCAATCACTGCAGCTTTTACCACACTTTCTCTTTCGTGGTCATTTTTGTAGGATTAATCATGTTTTAAAAGACATCTGGATGTCATTCTTCCTATTCAATGCATTATTCCTGTTTTGAATATTAAATAGCAAAAGTTCATTCCAAATTGCTTGAAAAAGGTACATTGTTTTTAACTTTTAAATCAGCCACAGAAATGGTATGTGACTACAATCGCATCTGTCATGTCCAAGACAATAACTCTCGCTGACTGAACCTGTAAAAGATGGCATGTATAAATGTCGGCACAGAATGGATGATATATTCATAATTCTTTTTAAACGTGTATCAATGTCTATTAGTGAATTTAAGAGTTTGGTGTATAATCATACAAAGATACAACCAAAATGATCTGATTTGTTTGTGTTAAATGCTTTCTTATAATTCTACATTCTTCAGCCTATCCAAAATAGGTTAAGATTAGAATCATAAAACCAATAGACCAACACCAACAAAATTTTCATTTGAATCTGCGAAAACAGAGTACTACAATGTAATACAATTAAAA